>NC_079157.1:78425888-78761304 GCF_947563725.1 Argiope bruennichi | reverse complement strand
CCTTGTTCCCAGAATTCCTATGGCCGTGATGAGACCCAGTCCTTCACAGCGTTCTTGAGTTCACCATTTGAGTTGAAGCATTTCCCTTTCAGATGTTTTTTCAGGGGACGAAACACATGAAAATCGCAAGGCAACATGTTTGGGCTGTAGGGCGGATTGTTGAGCTGCTCCCACTTCAACTTGGTCAGTTCCGCATGTGTGACCCTGGAGACGTGTGGACACTCGTTATCATGGAGGAGAACCACACCTTCCGTGAGTAGTCACGGTCGTTTGTTCTTGATGGACCTGCGTAGTCTTCGGAGTGTCTCACAGTACACATCAGAGTTAATGGTTCTGAAAAAACATCTGAAAGCGCTTCAACTCGGACAGCAAACTTAGGGATGCTGTGAAGGATTGGGTCTCATCATGGCCACAGGAATTCTGGGAACAAGGAATCCTTCGGCTTGTTAATCAATAAGATCGCTGTGCTCAGGCCTACGGTGTATACTTTGAATAAAGTCTTCATACCTTTTCATTTGAACACCCCTTGTATATTTAAAGTCTATAATATTTTTCACTGTTCACAAGTTGGTTGGCCATAGCTAGTTTACATTTTTTTTCTCTATAGATAGTTATGATAGATTAGATCTCTATAGATAGATTTGTTATGCCATTTAAAAAAATACATTCAATTCATATAGTTGTGGTAGTTTGAATCACTGACTATATAGCTTCCCAGTAAGCAGACGTTATGCTTGCAGGAAAGTGCATCTTCCACTCTTGCTTTGTTAATATTTTTTTTTTATATATAATATTAGAATCTGTCAAGTTTATAATAAATGTTCTTTGTTATGGGAGTGAGTCTTTGGCATTAATATTAGTCATAATGCTCATATTTAGCTTTAGTTGAGTACCTTTCTAAATAGAAAATGTAAATTAGATAGCGTCAATGGTATAGCCATTCTTTGAACAGTTATGATTTCTGGCTTCTAACTTCATGTCAGAAAACTGCATGGTCAGATAAGATCCAGGTTACAAGGAGTGGCTATCTATTCCACTAAAGCTATTTAAGTTCATGTTTCCTATCCAGAATAGTACACAACTATAGTGGTAAAATATGATCTTCAGATGTGAATGTTATAGTTAATACTAATGCCAAAGATTTGTTCATGTAAAAGAGAACATTTATTAATACATAATAATGTATTTATATATTTTCCAATATTTGTTAACATTTTATAGCAAATTATTCAGGTATATGCAATATTATGCAAAAGCAAGCTGGTATAATCATTGGTAATACTATTTAAATATATCTTCATACCACATATACTATAAAAAAATTAGCTGAAATGACACAAGTTATTATAAAATTTGTTATAGTTTATGTGCATATATTTTAAATTAAATTATGATTTCATACCCAACTCTCACAGGTTAAAATTCCATCACTTGAATTTTTAGCCATTCAGAAATGTAATTGTCAATTTTATCGTAGATATGTTTATAATTTTTTTTTTTAATTCTGATGAAATAATTTGGAACAAAACCGAGATTTTTAACAACATAAAAAAAGGAACAAAGAACTATTAGTTTTATATAAATGCTTTATTATCACTCTAATGCAGTACTTGTAACTGCAAGGTAAACACTGTACAAGCTACTAAATAAATTAATCCAAGCATCTATTAAATAAATTACAATTGAAGAAAAATAAGTATTACTAATTTTTTAAAAAAAAATAAGAATGGGAAAAAAAAAAAAGAGCTTGAGCTACATTTAAAATTTTTGAGTAAAAAAAATATTCTGTTGCTGTATTTCAGCATTTAATTTGTACTTATTTTCTTTACAGGATTAAAATCTTGTTTTTTTATTAATTGCTAGTAGTTAGTTAATTAAAAAATAAATAAATAAATAAACCTACAAACATTTTGAGCCACATAATTATTTCTACAATCTCTAATGCAGAAACCAGCTGCCTTCTCATGAAAATTCATTAAGAGTGGCATACTTTTCAATAAACTATATAAAAAAAAACCTTTACCAAAAAAAAAAAGCAACTATCACAGTTTAGTCATGTTATGTTCATAAATTTCTTTTGAAGGATCGCTGAAGCGTTTGTCATGTGGAGGATCAACACCTGGAGGGACCCCATATATGAACGCCTTCTTCTGAGAAATTCGGTTAAAGTAGGGGCAGACTTTCAAGTGATTTGCCATGTTGTTCTGGTCATCCATTTTCCATGTATGAATAGGTGAGAAATGAGAGCTAAAGAACCATCTCTGAAATTAAAAAATTATAGATACTGAAACAAAATACTAAAAATGGCTAGACACATTTTTAAGTCATTCTAAAATTATAGGTGATGATCTCTTATATAATTGTGTAGTTGCATTCTGGTGTCATAAAAACACAAATAGAGTGTTTCTATTAAATTCTTCAAAATCAAGGAAGAAAACTATATTTGAAACAATTTACAAATATATGTTTGTATTTCACTAAAAATTATATATTCAATTTTTTTCTGCATGCCAGCAAAGACTGCTTTATTTTCTTATTTTGTATTACCATTTGTATACTTGGGACATTGAGAATTTTTTGGACAATTTGGGACAAGTTGGATGGCAACTGAAAAAGTTGTAATTGTCTGGATTGTTGGTATTAAAAATTGTATATTTTAAATCAATAAAAATGAATATATTGTACTAATGTAAATTTACATGTAGTGTTAAGAATTAAATATTCTAAAAATGACAACCAATTTAATCTATAATAAACAACTTTATAAACTTACATCTGATTATTTCATTCATGAAACAGGAGAATTTTGATCTCTTAAGTAATTAAACATACATTTTAGAACTTTTCAATTAGAATTTTTTTAGAATTGGAATTTTTCAATGAAGAAATAAAATATAACTATTTGATAATACACTTAATAATTATTTATCACTTTCACTTTTGTATAACGTCATTTTATAATCTTGACATTAAATGCGCATATGAATACCACCACAACCATGAACAAAAAATAAAAAGAGAGAGAGAGAGAGAGGGAAAAAATGCCATTAAAAAGAAAAAAACAATATTTAAAAAAAATGCCCAGCATTTTTTGTATTCTGTACAAAGCAATACTTTATTATTAAAAGTAGAATTGATACAAATGATTGCTAAGTTAATTTCTTCCTATTTTTCAGGCAAACAAAATTTGAATAAATGTTACAACTTACTCAACTTAAAACTGCTTAAAAATAATCCAAAAGCTTTTAGCCTTCAAATAAAAAATTAAAGCATTTTATATTTTGTAAGATTTAAATGCAATGAGAATTACCTTTACAACTTTTGCAATGAAATATATATATATAGAAGCTCATTAACTCACCTTTTGTTTAGAAACTTTCCATGTGAATTTATTATCTTTGGTCTTTTGTCGTTCCCACTTCAGACGAACTAGACCCCGGTCCTTGAGAACTGTTGCACATACATTTCGCAATAGAGTTGATGTTAAGGACAAACTAGCAAGACTAAAACTGTCTAGATATCGAACTACGTGTTGTAAAACCTAGGAAATAAATAATAAATAAATATTTTTTAAAAACCCAACATGCATAATATCTAAAATTTTACAAATTAATAAAAAATAAATTTTAATCACTTACATCAAAAGGTAAATCCTGTAAATTGAGCTGGTGGGTAAAATTTGAGCTAAAAAGGAAAAATATGGGTTTGAAATAGGAGAAGATCATAAAATATTTCAAAAAGGATTGCATTAATTATGTATAATCATCTTATACTATGATTATATTATGTGGTGACAAGTTCAAGATATATATCATTGCCTTATCTACCTAAACTTTTCTCATGTAGATTTAAAATACTAATGATCAAATTCAGTGAGTAAATTCTGGAATTTAAATTTATGGAAGCATTTGATATTATATTTTAAGCAATAGATAAAAGTCCACATATAGAATCATGAACAGTAGCTGCTACTTACTGCAAACATCTTGGGACATAATAATTTTGATAACAATAATAGAATTGGGTTAAAACTAATTATATCTTTGATGACATGAAGGAAAAAAGAAAAGGAAAAAATCATATTCATTAAACCTATAATTTATTTAAAAAGTAACAAAAAAATTTCATTCATTATTGCTTATTGACAATTATTTCCAAATATTCATTTGTATATTATTCGTATTTGTATTTGTTTTTTAAAATTTGTTTCATGCCAAGTTTCAAAATACCAAGTGCTTGATTCGCTTTGGTATTTGTTGGAGAATTTTCTTCAACATATGTGTTCTTCTCAGAGTCATTGCTCACAAAAAAAACTTCCGATTTTTCCAAGTTTTACAAAGAGATTGTGAGAATCGGAATATTGTACTGAATCATTCATTGCTCACAAAAAAAACTTCCGATTTTTCCAAGTTTTACAAAGAGATTGTGAGAATCGGAATATTGTACTGAATCATTTTTTTAGATAAATTTTCACACCAGTTGAGAATTTTTATTTTGCCTTTAATTCTTAAATCAGTTCTTTTTTCATCCCTTTTGTTTTCATAATTCAACTGCAGGCAATAATTGTTTATGGCTATTCAACAGATTTTAAGGCAAACTTGTCATGTTAGTTGTTCATGTTAAATTAATCCAAAGTGTTCTAATTCCATCCCATAAAAAATGACTTCCAGATATTTCCTCATAAATGGAATAAGAAATGCCACAAATGTCAATCATTAATGTTGGTTAAAAAATGAAGGAGTGATGAAATTTCTACTTAAAAATTAATGACATTAAATAATAGTGATCATACTAATTGCATACTTTTGTATATATTTACATATGCCAATTTGAGATAAAAGGATTTTGATAAGAAAAAGAGAATAATAGCATTAATTTTAATCATTTTAAACAGTGTCCACTGTATTCTATATGTTGCATTCTTCTTGCATTTAAGAAAAGAAAAAAAAATATGCAAAAACATAATAAGTCTTGCTTGTTAAGGAAAGTGGACTTATTAACTTTCATGTATTTAATTTGCCTTATAAAATATGTTCATTTTTAAAATTAAATGCAAAAGTTTAAAATTTGAAAATTTTTGTGACATTAGAGAATAGCATAATCTGGGGAGTGTAATTTTGACAATATATGAATTTAAATCTAAATTTAAATTTGAGAACTTTTTTTTATTATTATTCTTTCAAAACCATAACTTAAGTAAATTTCAGATTATAAAAGTGAATCACCACATGGCTGAATATTTGAATTATACTTATGGTAATAGGTTCAATGGGATAAAGAAGTATATGCAATTTCTTTTAGAAGTCCATGAAGGAGAAATATAAATGAATTCCTGAAGGATGCTAAAGCACAATTCATAGCATCCCTTAAAAGAAATTCAGGATGACAATGATTTGCTTTTCAAATCAAATTGACTCAATATGAATTTTGATATATTTATTTTTTCCTCTATGTTTACAACAAATGGGAAATAAAAGTTTGAACAGGCAAATGTTAGGAAATAAGCAAATACAGTGATAAAATTCAGATTATCATGCTACAACAAGAATAATTTCTTTAAAAAATACAAAATAATAAAATCACACATTTTTAAAAAATATTTTCTATAATAACTGAGAAAATTTGATTTTAAAAAAGGCTCAAACTCAATTATATGCATATGTAGAAATGGTACATAATAAATCACTAACACATTTTAAGAATCTTATCTGGGATTGGAAAAAGAAGCATTTCAAATGAAATTTGGTAATAAACCAAAGAAAAACAAACATATATATAAAGCAAAACCAGTCCAATTCTTTTATTGTTATCAGCTCTTATAAATTTAAAGCAGTAACTAAATCTGAAAACTAATACATTTAAATTTTAAAAAATGGAAATTTAAGCCTGTCAAGTATAAAATTAAAATTTTATTGCATAGAACCATTTTGGTTTCAGAGAGTCAGGTTATGATTCAGAGAAGAATATCTTTTTGCTATTTTTGAAATATATAAATATATTTAAATATTTATGGTGTTGGATAGAGTGTGGCAAAGAAATAAATTATACAAGTGTTTTCAGAATATCATTTTTAAATTTATGAAATTATGAATGATGAGATGGGAATGTCATGTTATTCACATGCCAGTGGGGAGGGGACTATCTTTGAAAAAGAATCATAGAAGAAAAGTAGTAGAGATTAATAGATCTAAGAAATTTTAAAAATATCAAATCAAGTAATTTGATTAAATTCATTGAGAAAATAGAATTTAATCTAGGTGTTGAGCTGACGATAATGAGGGAATATTAAATTAGTAGTAGTTTAAATGTTAATGGTATGATGTGGAAATTCAGTGATTTATCATGATGGAGCCATTCTAAAGTTTTTAAATTTTAGAGGATTTAAATAAATTCCAAAATATTAAGTACAAAAACCTCCAAAAAACAATATATTTTAACACTTTTTTTTTTAGAAATTTCACTGAGTAGTTAAATATTGAACTTTTACAACTACTATAAGTGAACTTTCTGAACACTTCTTGCTGGTCCCATTTAGAAGTTTTTTATAAGTACTATCATAGTTAATAAGAGATCATTTCTTCTACATGGAAAGCATAATAGATATTTCTAGGCAATTAACACACCAATTGTTTCAGATTGTGCATAGAGCAATGTTTCAGTAACAAAAATTATACATATATATTTCAATAAATTGTTACTTATTTATAACATATTAAATACCTGTTTGTTTTATTGGAGGTAAGCTCATCATGAACAGAATAAGCTACTCCAAAGCTCTCCAGAGTTTCATTGTAGATGATGTGAGAATTTTTTGGAACAGGATTGAATCTCGTTCTGGCAAATTTACAGCCATACTGAGCAAGAGGACACCTCTCCATCAACCATCCATTTAGTCCACCATGGATTTCAGAATGTACATTTTTAAAATGCCAACCATATTCATCTCGTCTAAATTCCTTTGAAAAATAAACTATCTTACTTAAAAACTCAGAAAACATGAGACGTTTTTTAACACCATAATTATTAATAATTTCATCTTAAATGTTCATTAAACTAATATAAAATTAAAAATTAATATACATAAATTTAAATAAATACATAATATATCGACATTTTCACTTTTTGATAATTTACAATATGGTACTATGCAATCTAATATAAAAAAGTTATGTGACATCAAATTAGAATAATATAAAGTTTAAATACATTAATCGAACATTATCCCACAATTATTAAAAATGCAGTGAATAAATTTTAACTGGAAATTTAGCAAATATTAAAAATATTTAGAGGATTCCACATAATAAAATTTAATTTTAAAATTCTACAAGGTAAACATACCATTTCCAAGTATGTACAAAATCAACATAAACAATTTTTTAAAAAATCTTACAATTCATCAAAACCCCATAAAACAATTTTTTACAATATAAATATTTTAGTAATTTCCTGACTAATTTTAAAAAAACTCATAATTTATCAAAACTGTAAGAAGCAATTTTTTATGATATAAATATTTATGTAACTTTTTTCATTTATGTGTATTAATAATAAAAAGTTCATAAAAAATCTACTAAAAAAATGTGTTTCATTACAATGCAAAAGTTCTTTTGTTTAATTGAAAGAAATTGTTCTTCATATTTGGATTTTAAAAAACATTATCTTTCTATAAAATACTAAATACCAATAAAATGAATAATCTGGAACAAATCTAAAGGAAAAATGAAAGTTGTGCTCTCTACTTTTTCTAAGAAGAATAGAAAATTTAATGTTTACTTTTATTTTTACACTTATATATACATTATAAATGCTGGAAAATTTTTAATGTTGAAAATGGAATTGCAAACAATATTATATTAAAAAATCACAATTAGAAACACTTAAAAATTCTTTCCTGCTTCTACAGATTAACTATGAAGGTGATAAAAGCCTTTTCAAACTGAAATTAAGCAATAAAAAATTACAAAATTAAATTTAAACAACAAAAAATTATTTTAAATGAAAATTTTAAAATTTAAATATTTAATCACACAAATAATTATTAATTGAAGATTATTTTCAACGAAACAGAAAAATAAAAATTATGATTAAATTGTAGATCAAACTCACTTGACAACATAAAAAAGTATACATAAAATTTGAAGAAGGATGTTGTGATCTGGCCCCCAGATTCAAATCCAATCCTAAAGAGAGGCACCAAGGTGGAGAGGATGCAGGATTTCTAAATTTTAAATCTAAAATTTGACAAGCAACATTTTGATGGCCATTGCATAAATACGGGTAGGGTTCAGCAGGATCTACAGCAACATAAATAGAGCCTTCTGCAGAAGATTGGTGGTAGACAATGGTACCAAACTGACTAAGTTGAAGCACATCATCTAGATTATAAAAAGGTAATTCACCAGATGAATGCAGTTCCTGGTTGGACTTTTCATAATTTGACATTTTATTATTGTTCTCGATCTTGTGCTTGGTATCCTTTGATTCCTATTTAATTGAATAATAAAAAAAAAAAAAAATGATGTATTTTTATACTTTACATTCTTATCAATATGTAAAATAAAATTTAAGCATAACATTGATTTTTATTCTATCAAATATCAATTTGTTGTCAGCTAAGAAAATGAATTAAATAGGAATAATGATACTAATGTTTTAAAAAATTATTGAAACTTTGTTATTTCTATATCTAAGGTGAAAAATAATACAGAAAAGGTCCAGTGTAAGAAACTGATACAAAAATTAAAAATTTTTAAGCAAATTAGCCTCTCCCCTCCCTAAAAAAAATTATGTACCTTTGTATCTGCATGCCTATGTAGACAAATGCAGTTTCCAAGGAGTTTTTTTTTTTTTTTTTTTAATTTTATAACAATGCATATTGTTGATCAAATATATATATATAAACATGTTTTAAATTTTGATATTTTTTTTCATTTGTTCAACACATTGTAAAAAAAAAAAAAAAAAAAAAAAGTGTTTTTGTTTGCCCCCCCCCCCCAAATGCAAATGAAAGTTGTCATTATTAAAATAATTCAGTGAAGTTTTGTAAGATTAATAATAAAAATTAGTGTCCTTTTTAGTAAAATAGAATAAAAAACTAGAGACTACATTAAAAAAATAATTAATATTTCAATCTGCATTAAAGTGATTTGGAGAAAATTCTACCATAATTTATGCTTTTCCATTTTATTAATATTGGTTTTTTAAACCTCAACAAATATATACATATGGATATTAATGGATTCAAATTAATTTGCTGTAGAAACATCTTTGAAAAAATATTTTTAATAAAAAGCAATTTTTCATATTTTAATTGAAATATTCTACCACAAATTCTAAAAGTGGTTATAACCTTGTTTGGATTTTCAATTGAATTTCATTACTTATTGAAAAAGTCTATGTTGTCTTTAAATAATAATTGATAAAAAAAATTGATTTATGATGTATTTGACCAGAATCCATCTATAAATATATATTTTATAAATATTGGAAATTTATGTAACCAGTAAATCGGACATATTTTTAAAAAAAATAGAATTAAAAAAAATCAACTGTCAAGGAAAGAGGACTTGTACCATTCACAAATATCTATATAAACTATGCAAAAGAAACTTAATTGATTATCAATTCTGTCTTGGTTCAGAAAATAATTTATTAATATCAGATAATGCTGACAGATATTTAATACAATAATTTTAAAATTTGAATTTAAAATTAAAAATATAATAGAAAGTATAAACAAATATAAATTTGTATATTACAATAGTTCAGAATAGGTTTCAAATTCACATGACCTTTGGAATGCTTAGCAGCAATTCAAGGAAATAATATTTTTCAAATAATAAAACCTGTTAACTGGTATGATGAAATATTTCAATGTAAAACAAACACAATATAAGTTAATTACCTGGTTAACAGGTTAAAGGCCACTTTTTTAATAATGTGAAATGCATCATAATTATAATCAATAAATCATATTTATTTATCATAATTTAAAGCACCCTTTTTTGTAATGTGAAATGCCTCATTAGATATAAGGAAATATATCTAATGATGCATAAACCTCATTTTCATGAGATGCAATGTTATTATTTAAAAGAAAGCAAATTAAAAAAGTATTATCACTAAAGCTACAGCTGATAACAAGCAAAATGGAAAAAGTTGAGTTCTACCAAAAAATATTGCATATATAAGCCAAGCCAAAAACATTTTTTTTTAAAATAATTTTGTTCAAGTCCAAAATAAATTAATATTAAAAAGACAGTATATTTCATGTATATTTTTATTTAGAAATATTTCATAACTGTTAAAATTGTTACTGAATGATATTCAATTATAATTATTCTTAAATACAACAACCTCTCGCGCATCCAACAACAATACTGTTAAATTTTTAAGCAAAATCTTACCAATTTGAGTTTTTCAGGAGAGTAGAGTAAAAGAGTTAAAAATTAAAAGGAAACTAGTAAAAAAGTATAAAAACTTAGAAGGTTTGCTCACTGTTATCTTATTATTACAATCTCCTGCATTTTCTTTATTTGAAGTTTCACAAGAATCAATGAATTCCGAATCACGCAATCTCTTCGGATGGCAACCATTTGTTAAGCAGTGTGACAAAGAATTTGACGTGTTGTTGGATGTTCCTTTACACGTTTTACACAATTCCTTGCACACACTTTCTTCTAAACCAGGAGGATAGCTGAATTCTCTAGAGTTGTGCCATTTTCTATAAACCTAAACAAGAAAATAAGATATATTCATTGGCAATCATAAAATATTTTTAAAAAATACATATATTGACATAAACAATTATTAACAATAATTTTCCTTTTTATTTTTTTTGTGTATGTTATGGCCAAAGCCCAAAATCGGCCAAAGTTACTATAAACTTACCGGCCAATGTCCGATTTCTTGATTTCGGGCTTTGGCCAACCAATTCGCGAAGTGACTTGGGATGATCGGTCAAAGTAGGAAGAAAGAAATCAAGAGCAGATTGTTTTACACACTGTTAAAAATGAAGTATTTAAAAATGAGTACTTCTGTGTACTGTTTTTTTTAAAGTACAATTGTTTCAGAAACAAGTTCAAATAAAAGTGACACCTCCGAGTTAAAAATAAGTTTTTAATACATAAAAATATGATCTAATGTTATTCTGTTCTCATATTAAAGCCATAATAGAAATTATTCAGTGAATGTATATGCTGTAACAATGTGATAGCATGAAGAAGATTAGATTTACACCCTTCAAAATGCCGAATTATATCTTGTACAAATGTGTTGCATATCATGTATGAATAGAAAGGCAGATTGAGTACTCAATTTGTCAACTACCTTTAGGGGTGATCCTTAGTCTTTTTCTGCTTCATAGACCTAATATTAAAGATCCCAGATCACATTGTCTCTCGAAATGTCTCTTAAAAAATATGAAATTTTTTGCAAAGGCAAATATAAGGGCTAATTAAAACAAATATGAAGGAAAAATAGTTTTTTAATTAATATTATTTAAAGATATTTCTTTGTTGGCGCCAACTGTCAAATTTCACCTACAACATGTCCTTATTTATATTTTATACATAAATGTCATTATATTTATTTTAATTTACTCTTAATATTGTTTTTTCCCTTGTAATACAGTTCGTATTTTATGAATCAATATTTTGGAAGAGAATGTAATCTGGCAAATTTAGCATTATGTCTATGTGGCAGAAAAGGATTGACCCTTAAAACATTTCTTGAAATACACCGCTTTTGTGCGAGTTAGCCTAGTTGGCAGTGCCTTAGGCTGTAGATCGAATGGTCTGAGTTCGAATATCTCTAGGTCCAACCAAGTCAGTCGAGATTGATTTTTGCACATTTAGATTTGCATAATTTCTGCAGATTTGGGAAAACACATACTCATATTCGAATCCCTGTACATATTCAAAAAGTGTGTGCATGCATTTCTCAAATTTAAGTCTATTATAACAACGAAGTACTCAAGAATGAGTAGATTTTACCAGTTTTTAAGCATTCTGTTTAATGTGCCACCTACCGGTCAATCTACTATTATCACATATGGCTTTGGCAAGGATTTCTAGCCACTTCGCGAAATGGTCAGCCAAAATACAATATTAATTGCACATACTTCGGCCAAACCTCTTGGCCAAAACGCGAATTGGCCGGTCAATTCGCAAACTGACCGAACTTCGGGCTTTGGCCGTAACATATATAAACTGAAAGTAATGCAATCATTAAAATATTCAAACTTAAAAAAAATTGACAAATCTCCATGTTTTAGTCCCTGATGAATCTTCCTAAATCTGAAAAAAGTATTTTTGAATTATGTCAGTCTGTGAGCATAATAATTAAAAAAAAAAAAAACTATTTTGAACTAGGAAGAGGAAATTTGGCAAGCAGACTTAACACCAAATTTGTAGAAATATTTTTAGATTAAATCTGTCAAAGGGAAGTCTGCCTGTCCGAGTACATGCAAACTAAATAAAAAAGAATTCAGTAGATAAAATTTCGTGCGTAATTTTTAAAATCAAATATATAGATGTGTATAAAAAAATTTGAACCCAACAATATTCTCCTCTAAGTTAAGTCATAAACATTATCAAAATCACTAGGAGATCAATTATATGTATTAACTTATATAATAATATATTAGAAAGCTTACTCATGATTTTGCTTGAGATCAAACAATAGAATTTTGAGATTATAAAAAGTCCACTGTTAAGTATTTTTGCTAAATTGTTAGTAATTATAACATTGATAATTAGGTACATTATCTTACTTTAAAATATTGCTATTAAATTTACAGAATGAATAAAATATTGAGTAATGTTACAGTATATGCTTTCTTTTGTGTAAAAACTACTATTTCTTTTATTTTAATATTGGCAACATGAAGAGAAATAGTTATAACTAACTTTACCAGAAAAATTTTATTCTTGTTTACTATAGTTATATAAAGTCATTTTGATTTCAATAAGCATTTTTATCATTATTTTTTTATTTTATCATCAAAGAAACAAAGAAATTACTTCTTTGATTTTTTTTTAAGAACAGAATTAAACACAAATAATAATAATCTAAATACTTATAATAAAGCTCAATGTGTGTGTGTGTGTGTTGGCTCTCTACAGGCCAGGTCATTTGACATACAGCTATCAAATTTGGTACATGTATACCTTAGAGGTCGGGAATGTGCACCTGGGGTCCCTTTCTTTGAAATTTTAATTAGAATTTTAATTATTAATTAAAAACTAACTTTCCCGCCAAAAAAATTTTCCATTTTCCCCCACCGCCAAATGAGTAAGGCTTCTGTTTTTTTTTCCTTCCAACAGTAATGAAGCTAGGGTTAAAATTTTTTGGCGGATTATTTCAAACGATTCTGTTTATTTTCTTAATGTTTTATGCATTTAAAATTAAACATTGTTAATTAATCCATGTTTCAGATTCATTCTGAAGTACTTTTGAATTAAAATAACACAGAATAAAGGAAATTAAAAATTTCTAATCCGCATAGCATTACCCCAACTGGCGTAGAAAAAAGTCACGTATTTCCGTTACGTAACTGGGGAAGAAAATTCAGGCATGCGCATTCTGTTCTGATTGTTGCCATGACAACCGTTATCAATGGATGATTTAAATTATTTTTGAGTTAGTTGCATGCTTTTGTAAGTAAATTGTATTTATGTTAGTTATATATTTTTTGTATATGCTTATAGTTTTAAGTACATCGTTTTTTAAGTAGTTTTTTTAAAACCTGTTTTCAACCATTTATTTTAAACGATTCGTTTTATTTTCTTAGTGTTTGATGCATTTAAATTTAAACATTGTTAATTAATCGATTTGCTCATAATGAATCTAAGAAAATTTTGTTGACAAACTCTTGAGATATTACATAAATTAAAAAAGATATTCTTTAGTGCCCATAAAGTTTAAGCGCTAAGTGACTCTATTTTCAGTAATCAGATTATAAAAAAATGCTTTGTTTCAGTAAAAAATATTATTATATTAATTGCAGATTAATCATTTACATTTTAATTTAAAGCATAATTTCTACGAGGGGTAACAGAAAATTAGAGAGATACATATCACGCTATGACTGAAGGCCTTTATAATATTATGAGTGAATTATATGACTATCAAAATTTGAAGTTTTAAAATATTTTGCTGAAAAATCTATTAAAGTTGGAATTGCGTAAAATATTTAATGGTACAACCGGAGTTTAACCCCCTGCTTGGCAAAATTTTTAAAAATCGCCAACAACGGTCTTGCGAAATGTTCAAAAGCAAAGGAGCAGATATTCAATTATAGTGCATAATAAAGATTGCCAGCTTTGGCGCGTTATCGCAACTTGGCGAAGCAGGGGGTTAAACTCCGGTTCAACCTATTTAATTATTAAAATTTAAACGAACATTAAGATTGGCGAACCGGCTGGTCGCCAAAGGCGGCTAGTAATAATAATAAAATTCTACTTTGTACTTAAGAAAGATTCCTTAACAAGTCTAAATTTCACAAATAAGCTTTGTATATTTTTTGCAATTGTTGAAGAGAATGCTAGTAAGCTTCCTATTTTGTAAGAATGGTTGAGGTAGTAGAAAAATATCAATAAGTTTTTATTATCATATCCATTCTTTATAGGGAAAAGTAAAAGCAACTCATACCCATAGAGAACTTGAAGCACTAATGGTGAATTTCTGATTGGATAATGATTGGCCTTGTGCAGCAGCAACACACCATCTCCTCAACATTCGCTGGTCACGAAGTGCTAAAGATACGTCTAAATGATTTCTCACAGCAGGATCCATCTGACTTGACAAACAAGCTGCCTTTTTATCATGTAGATGTATAGGCCACCGATCCCATTCTTCTGAGCAATGTATGATACTTGCTGGGCATGACGTCAGATGTTTGCTTCGGTACTTTCTAAACATAATTGCTGGACATCCATATTCTGCATTGATACATGGTACCTATAAAGAAATATTGATAATTTTTATGGGAATTTTTAAATTCTTGATACATTTAAATTGTAATAGATGTGAAAGACATCTGAGAATTATTAGGTTTCCCTAAAAACGCTGAAATAATTCATGGTCTGACTTAAATCTGAAATTTGCTTTCATTCAAGATAATAATTTACAAATATTAATATGTGATAACTACTTTAGATAAAATCTTAGTTTAGTGTGCCAAGGACACCAATTTCACCAAGGATGCCAATCAAGATGGCTGACCATATAAACAATATTGTGAAACAGTAACAATTACTCATCATTTTTATCAAAATCATAACATTTATTGATCATGATTGTTTTATCCAAGAATACTTCTTTTTGAACCTTTATGGATCACAACTACTGAATCTTCTTTGAATTCAGTGATAAAAATTTTTTGCAAACTGGCTATGCCGGTCTGTACTTCAGATAATAAAATTCACACATGCGTTGCCTCTGCCATCTGAAGAAAACATCAGGCAAATTTTTTTTACTTTAAAAAAAATACCCTACAGTTTCATTAGAAGTGGAAGTGGGAACCCAGTAGCTGAAAATAATAAAAAAATAGCACAAAAAAATTGAGAAAAAGAAATCTGTTCCTAATAGCTTCATTACTACAGAATGATGTTTTTCTTAAGAAGAAATATGAAGGAATAAATACACTAAGTCAATATAAATTATTCTTAATTGAGTACAGAATGATTTAGGAATTCCAATATAAGAACAGCGAAACATTTCACTGATGAAAACATAGTTTTGTCATTGGCAAATATATTTCGAAATGCAGACATCGAATTCACAAGTACAATATCCCTCATAACATTTCTGATTATCCCAATCACCAGACATTGGATTATTGAACTGTCAGACTTATCAAATAATAACAGGAAAGAAAAGAAAAACAAATCACAAAGAATTCCATCAGAATGGTAAGATAATATTAAAATGAAAACTGTGAAATAAACACAAATTATTCAAAAAGCTCAAACAGATGTTTTTAGTTTTTTATTTCCTATTCAGATAAAATTCGTAAACAGACGATTTTAATTAGTATAACATAATTTGGTAAAAATTGCAAAAGGATAAATATTATCTGTCCATAGTTTTGTTTAAAAATAACACTGAATATTTTATTAGTAGTAATAATACTTTCAATTATAAAATGTTAATTTAATTAAATTCTTTAATAATATTTATTTGTTAATTATTTTTAATTTTCATTTCGTAAAAATTGCTACAGTAGATATGAAAAAAATTGTAAAAAATCTGTATCAGGGGGTCATCATATTTGCAACAAATTTGGGAGCACAATAAACTAGGATTCAACCCTACTTTAGAATGGTTTTTATATTTATAATATTCCTGAGTGAATCTTTCAACTATCAAATATTGGTATCTAATTTAAAATTATTTTACTAAATAAATAAACATTTATTAACCCTTAACAGTCATAAGTGACCTCTCGTATGACAGTACTTTCTTAACCAAGCTCTGTACAAATATTTAAATGACCAATAAGGATTAAAAATTTATCATCTCTGTATTTTTATTGATAGCTTGATAACTGATAATTTTAAACAAAATCCTACTTTTGATTATTATATCCTGTTTTCAGTATAGGACAGATAAATTTTTCTAAAACAATTCAAATAGAAAAAAAAGACTACCTTTTCTTTCATACATAAGAGTCTATGCTCATTGATTTTGCAAGCATGAAACTTGGCACCGCATTCTGATGGACAGTTGATTATTTTACAACTTTCTCCAGGTTTTGGGACTACTGTACACTTTAATAGTTTTATGCATTGTAAACAATGAGGATGAATGTCTTCCTCATAAGTATCCATTAGAGTTGACTGTTTCAGATATCTAGATAATAAAAAGTTCATGTATAAAAAAAACAAAATATTTTTTTTTTTTAAATCAAATTCTTATAAAACAAATTTAAATTCTAAATGATTAAATTAAGAGTTAAAAAAATTAATCTATACACACATTTTAATAAAAAAAATCACCATAAATATAAAATTCAAGATTTTATCACAGATAAAATCTCTTATCGGTTATAATCATAAATTCTCTCCTCCTACAACTTTACGGAAAAGCTTTAATGATACATTGATTGTCAAAATCTACATTATAAAAATATATTGAATGAAAAGCTTAAAAAATATTTTTAAAGCAAGGATGTGATTGACCAAAAGGCATAAAAGAGGAAGACCAAAAAAATGCCAAACAAAATGATGTACGAAGGAAAAACATGCAAAACAGTATGAATTAAACAATTAATATATAGAAAAAATTATAAAAAATACAAACTAATGGACTTTTATATTCATTGCAAAATATTTATACAAGTAAAAAAATCAATGACATATGATTTTCACAAGGACACTTTAAAAAAGTATATAGTTCAGGGCAAATCTAAAGGTATATGGGACAAACAAATATGACAGGGAAAAACAATACTTAATTACATATATACTATACATATATACAATACTTAATTACATATATATATATTATTATATTTTAATAAAAATTCATTTAAAGCTGGGTGGACCTACACAGCATATATTGGACATATTACTGGCTTTTGTTTTGCAAGTCTTTTATTGACACAATAGGCATTTCATAGTTTGCTTTTGAGCATCAAATACATTGGTATAACAAACAGCTTCATCTAAGTGCAAGATGTGGAAAAACTTTTTCAGACCTTAGTCCAGATAAATATTTGTCTGTAATTTGGCAGTTTTGCCAAATATTTTCTTTACAACTTCCTTTGACACTAGCTTTTTCCTTGGACAATCATTTGTCACAAACATTTTTTCTACTAAGAATTAAATTTCTGCTTCTTAGTTCTTTTTTGTTGAATTCATGTTTTTATAAAGAATGTTACCCATTTTTATCTTTAAGACAGTCCTTTTTCTTAATATAAATTGACCTGCAGATTTTATTTGAGACATAAACTCATTCCTCACAATTTTAATGTCATCAAATGACTTTGTATTTCATCTATTTGTTTCACAGTTAACGACTCGATTTATAATACTAGAATTCGACTCAACTTTATGGCCATAAAAACACGTAAACATGGCACTTGTCCTTTATGACACAGTGGAAATTGTTCATAATTTTCAACTTCCACTCACCAGTTATCCACTGGTTGCTTTTGCTATAGTCACCACAAACTAGCAGCAGGATACTTGTGTACCTCTAAGTCATACATACATCTTTCTGTAATACGAATGACATTAGTCACAAGATTAAGATGATCTTTCGTAATGATAAAGAAAAGAATGCTTCCAACAAACAAGAACAATTACCAATCCAGACTGCAACAGCAAAATATCCAAAGGTATCTTCTGCAATGTTTATGAACATTCAAAATTTGATTTCATTACCCTTTTTTGAAATTCACTATATCCAGGCCTGATTTTTGGGTTGAAGTAGAAAGCCTTTTAGCACTTTCCATATAATTATAGATATTGTAAGAAGAAATTTTGTGATAATTTGCAGAATTTTTTTTTTTTTTTTTTTTTGTTAAAAAAAGCAGAGTGTATATATATATATATATATATATATATATATATATATATATATATGTCATACAAATGTATTAAATGGAAATATAATTATCTAAAAAATACAAATTAGCTGCATTCATTATCCAAATAAGATTCTATTATAGCATATGTGGCATAGTTTAAAGGGTGTATAATGAAAATTTAATGACAGTTGTATACATTTGTAATTATTAACTTTATTATTATAGACTTTTTTTATGAATGATACCATACATTATTAATATTGATGATTAATTTATATGCTTGAAACAAAATATTTATTCTAACCATTTGAGGATTTAAATGCTGAAATATAATGAAATAACATTGTATAAAATTTATGAATATGTTTTTAATATTATCATGAATATTTTATTAAACTGACCCTTTTCTTATAATTAAGAATATATTTCATTCATAAAACCCATTTTGAAGCATTATTTATAAGTTATATACCCGATTTTTAAGAAGAAACCATGCTCTAAACTGATATAAACAGTAATAACTCAAAGACTAAAACAATTTTTAAATTATTCTATTGTATAAATACACAAAAATATTAAAAGGTAAAGAAAAAAAATGTAGGATAACAATAGAATCAGAGAAGTAATTACTTCCAAAAATGCCAGAAAAAGTTATATGATTGAATATATATGTATATCAATCACTGTATTCATTCTCTCTTTTATTTCCTCTTCCACTGAAGTTAAATTGGTTTTCTGAATATATATATGTATATGTTCTCAAAACAAAAATGTTAGGTAATATTAAAAACAATCAATTTTACAGGAAAACTTTAAAAGAAAAGAAAATAAATTAATTGCCAGTAAGAAATTTTTTTATAACAAGCAAATTTTAATATATACAATATATATTTAAAAATCACAGCAAATCCAATTTAGAAATAATGTGCATTATATAGTATTGATCAAATAAATTTCATCAAAAAAACTATAAAAATTTTAAATTTCTTTACCAAAATTCCCTCACAATTCAAAATTTCTTGGAATTCTTAGGATAATTAGATGAGAATTACATTAAATTTAAGGTTTCTTTGTGCCATAATATATCAAACATATAAAATGAAAGAACAGTTCAATTGTCATTCCATTTGTTTATTAAATTATAATAAAAAACCATTCAATAAAAGTGAAAAAACGCAAAAATTTTTTAATGAAATTTAAATTAATCATAAAAGAAAAATAAATAATAATAACCAAGGATAATAAATGTTGAGAGAAACCGGATGATGATCGAAACTTGATAAGTATTTGTTTACTTATAAAGAAGCAATAAAATGGATTCGAAGCTAAAATGCGCAATTCCGCTCACAAAACATAACATAAATGTCATTAAAAGAAAACAAACAACCTTTTTTTTGTAATCTACGTCTTTTTCTTGCAAAAATACATTTCAAAAGATAAGTGCTTTGCACGTCTCCGATTTAGTTAATTTAACAATTCCTTTGTTCATCATACTCGGTAAAGTCAATGATCGAAATACTGGTTCGGAAATCCAAAGCAAAAATATGAAACATCAAAATAGCAAATCAGAAACCAGATCTATAGATGCCGCTTCTTCTGTCAGAATCAAGTATAAAATTTTTTAAAGCCTCTATTTCAACGATTTAAAAAATTCAAGTTATATCTCAATATATATGTGATAATTTAAAGTATTTTCATAAAGATAAAATTGTTATTTTCTCTAGAAACAATTAAATTATTAAAATGTTTTTCTATAATTAAACAATCCCAATAGGACAGCTGAATTTTCTGTATACTGTAACCTCGACGGTTTATCCATGCGTAGATTGTATCTATGGTTACCAAGTGTAAATAAATAGCAGATTTGGTATGTTTATAGTAGTAGCAAACTGCCTACTACATTCTGAAACTAACTAACACTATTATTGAATAAAGAATTATATAAAATAAAAAAAAATGTTAGCTCCTGTTTTCAATTTGAATCTCAGTCATAAAATACTACCACATCGAGTAACAATAGGGAAATACGATGGCATTCACCCATGTTTAACTGCTGCAACTGCATCAGATAAAGTATTCACGCCTTTGTATAAAAGAATAAATTTTTCATTGTATATCGTTGTTTTTTCCTTTATGATATTTTTTCTTCTTATTGTAGATTTTCGTCCATAATCCGCATCAGAATACTGTTTATAAAGGTGGAAGATGGTCTAGTAATGCTTTATCAGGAGATTTGAGTCTCTTAAATATTAACCAGTCCATAACATGTGTTGCTGCTGGTCCATTGAAACCTGATGCCAAAAATGATGTTCTTGTAGTAGGCACTGCAACTAATTTATTGGCTTATGATGTTGATAATAATACAGATCTTTTTTACAAAGATGTGAGTATTTATTATTTTCCTATTTCATAATTTAAATTCTTTTTGTTTTTTCAGAATCAAGTTATGTAGACAACTGATTTAAAAATTTTTGGGGATCTATGGGATCAATTTAGTTTCACATTTCAATAATTTTTTTAATTATTTAATCTAGCTAATTTTTCTTATTTTATTTTAATAGCCATGTGATTACATATGATACTTGTGCATTAACCATGTGCAAGTGATTAATTGCAAAGATAAATAAGTAAAAAAATAAAGATGCCATGCTTAATGCAACCAAAAATTGATCACAGAAGAAAAAAAAATCTTGAAATATTTTATGTTATTCTCCTTATTGTGTTTACCAGTAATATTCAATTGTCTAAAGTTCAACAATGGCACACAGTTAATATATATAATATGTATTTAGTAGCATGCGCCATTTATGGCATACATAATTGTATGTGGTAGGAAAAATATCAGCTATAAAATTCTTGTAAAATTAACTTCAATTATTAGCTAATGATATTTTTAATAATAAATAAAAGTATTATTTATCTATCTTCAAGATACTGTACAGAATTCAGAATATCAAATGGCATTCAAGAGAAATCATATTTTGTTATTATAGGATTAATTATTATGGCAAGTGAAGGAAATAATAAATTTCAAACAAATATAAAATTAAACATTATTAATTTATAGGACAGGATAATATAATCAGTTAAAAGAATAAAGATTATTTAAAGATATTATAAGCAATTAATAAATTAAACTTTAATTTATTTAATAATTCAGTGTTAATATGCATGTTATATAAATGTTTTATAATTCACGGAATTTATATTCTTAACAATAAATTTATTTATTTGGAAACTAAGCAAATAATATTTTTTTCACTATCTTGCCTGGAGTTGCCTAAACCCAGTGTTCCTAAGCGGCTGCTAAATCAGGAATCTGCCATTATCTGCAGCATGTTCTTGCGTAATAAGATGGAGACATATTTTAATTTTGATATATCACTATGCATTTAAGGTTCATGATGGTGCAAATTGCCTTTTGATTGGACACCTTGGCGCAACTGAAAAGCCAATGGCTATTGTTGGTGGAAACTGCTCATTGCAAGGTTTTGATCATGAAGGGAATGATATTTACTGGACTGTAAGTTACTAATAAATAAGTTTATTTACATATTTATTTATTGACACATAAATGAATTAATTTTCATAATTAATATAAATAAAAACTATAACACAAATTTTATATTAAAAAAATTGGAACAAGTTATGAATATTAGTGTTTATGATTTTAAAATTGTTAGTATCAATTTTAGTAATGTAGCTATGAAGAAAAATGAAATAGGTAAAGAAAATTAAATATTACTTTAAAACTCTAATATTTTCTTGTAATTTTCAGCTTAAAAATCTTATTATGTAATAAATATGTGTGCATTAATATTATAATGGAATTAAATTTCCAGGATATTTGCTTCATTTTATAGGATATTGCAAGATATTTATTCTATATTACTAAGTTCTGAGGAAAAAAAAAAAAAGAATTTTTTTTTTTTAAATATTATGTAAGATTTGTATGTATGATTATTTCAAATTCATAGGTTACTGGTGACAATGTTAGTTCCATTACATTGTGTGATTTCAATCATGATTCTTTTAATGAGGTAATTACTTTTTTTTACTCAAAACATTTTTATTTCATGTTATTATTTGTAGTTTTGGTTTTTTTATGCGAAATTTAACTCTAAATTTTAAATACTATTTTATAAAATATTTATTTAAAAATATATTCTTATTTTGTATCTATTTATTCTTTTTAAAATATTTTTATGATAAAATATTCATATATGTTTCTTTGTATTAATTTTTTAAAATTTTGTGTGTGGTATTGCGTTTCACCAATCATAATCTAGCTATGGTTTCAGATTGTTTATGTTATGCACTCTAGTATAATATGCATTATGAAATAAATTATATTTCATGAAATCATTTTAATATTTATTTCTTTTTGGAAATATTATCATTTAATGTAATATTTAACATATAATATTTTAAATATAAAATATATTTATGCATTTATATATACATTTATTATGCAAATATATATATGCATTTAAAATATATTATTATGCATTATATTAACGAAACTGTAAAATAAAGTAATAATATGATTGAGTTTATTACAGTTTAGAGATGATTCTAATTTTTCAGGTTTATTAATTTATAACCTTATATTGAAATTGAGATGCATCATCTATTAATTTTAGTGGATATCAACATTGCAAATTAGATTAGAAGGATATCTGAACTGAAACATTATTTTATGCATTTTTTTACAGCTGATTGTAGGTTCAGAGGATTTTGATATTCGAGTATTTCGAAATGATGTTATCATTGCTGAAATGACTGAGACAGAGGCAGTGACTGGTTTGTGTAAAGTTATGGGGCAGCATTTTGGATATGCTTTGGCAAATGGCACAGTAGGCGTCTATAAAGGCTTAGATAGAGCATGGAGGATAAAGGTACTTTCTAAAACAAATTATGTTGGATGTATTTGCAAATTTTTAAATTACTCATTTGTAAGAAGTCTTTTTTTTTTTTTTTTTGCTCTTTCTAGTCAAAGAATCAAGCCATTTGCCTGAATAGTTATGATATTGATGGAGATGGTGTACCTGAAGTTATAACTGGCTGGAGTAATGGCAAAGTATAATAAAATGTTTTTTTCTTTTATATCAATAGCATGTATATTTAAGTGCAATATTCTGTCATATTATCATGTCAGCATTAATTACACATTAAGTCATATCACTTAATTAATATTTGTAATACTGAAGAATATGAGAACAAATGGTATATATTTAAGTATTGAGCAATTGGTATTTAGAAGTAGCTGTTTGGTATTAGGTGGTAGAATTTTAGAACAAATGGTATATATTTATTCAGCAATAGGTATAGATTTGCAATTCATTTGATAAAAAAACGCTGCAAATTTTATATATATTTTTTTTACGAAATTTGAATTGAAATACAGACGCCATATTGTAAAACTTTATAAATTATGATATTTTTAAAATTTTACTTTATAAATGAACAGATTGATGCTCGAAATGTTCAGTCAGGAGAAGTTGTGTTCAAGGACAACTTTTCGCATTGCATTGCTGGAATTGTAAAAGGGGATTATCGTTTAACTGGGAAAGAAGAACTCATCTTCTGTGCCACAGATGGTGAAGGTAAAATTTTTTTTATAATAATTACTATTTACATAAATTGAGTTTCAACGAACTGAAAATGTAGATGCATTGTATACCACCAATAATTTTTCAAACAATGTTTTCTGTAATGACTATTTGCTTAGTAGGATTCTTTATATAGTGTGTAATATCTTGATGCTGACCGATCAAATAAATGAGTTGTGTAACAAAACAATTCTTTTATTTACAGTCATATATATGTACACGACACCAACTTGTTCTCATCTAGGTTAATATTATTTACAAATTTCACACAACAGTTGAAAGTTTAATCATGAAATAGTTTCTAGATCAAATAGACACCAAAAAGACGCTAACAGGCTGTTAGCTCAAATTTCTACTCCAGGGGCCGTTCCAGAAATCCACCGACATTTATCGGTTGGATCCTGACACAGAAACTCGAATCACACGGAGCTTCTCACAAAAGCAGGAACAGCTTCTCCGCACATCGATGTCTCTCCGAATCCCAATTCGAAACCTCTCACTGTTCTCCTCTCTGATTGACTAAAAAAAAATGCATTTTATTTTCGTCAAATATCCATCTCCGATTTTCTTATTGGGGAACTTGAGTTCCCTATCGCCCAATAGCTACCCAGCAAAGCTTCCTCAATGGTCTCCACTCGATCGTGGGAGTGTCTGTTAAGGATCTATCTTTGTAACTGACCCCTCTCGAACGTATGTTAATTATAATCAATTAACAGCTAACACCGGCTGATGTTCACCTAATGACAACGACTGGTTATTGATCGTTTCGTGAAGATTTGAAGAGTCTCTTTATAAGGAAAAAAACTAACACCTGTATGTTTTGACTTTCTTCTTCCTCGAAGACATGATGGATCTATTTGAAACGACGAGATACCCATCTGATGTCCTTTAATCTGGATACAACAAATGATCTGACACAATGGCTCTACCAGTGAAAAGGATCCACATCTGGTGGTCCGTATGCACTTAACTATGTGTAGGGAAACGGGTGATGTTATATCTGGTTGAAATGCCAATTACCATGTGAGGGAAATGGGAGAACGTTACAAGTGGAGACAATACATATCCACAAGATTCACGTGAAGTACACTGCATCAAATTAATTTTTGGTCTACAGCACTTTTTGCAGAAAGGAAAACACATGATACTAAAGCACAGCATAAGGAAACATATGTCATATCATATGTATAGTTATGTAAGTTTGATTATTGCCCCGTGAATTTACTCTATTGTGTGCTTTTATGACACACATGCTATTGAACAATTTTTGCTGGTAGAAGGGCAAAAATGTGTCAATTAAAGCTAATGATTCTTAGTTTCTCAGGTACGGAAAGAAAGCATTTTAATTGTCCAAAATATTCGACCTTGAAATGTTGATGAATTTCCCCGTTTCAAACTTTCCTGAGTAAGAAAAACACATCTTAGGAATTATATCTGTCTGTCATTCTGTTTGGTCTGTTTGTGATCATGTTAATTAAAAACAATGTGCTAGGTGAATAAATATGTGATTTTTACACCAAATTTATAGGCTTCTTTCAAATTTCGGACGAAACTCATTCACCAAAAATTTATCGATCGAAGTACAAGTGAACACGATTACTAAGAAACGTAAAGAGCTAGATGAATAAAATTTGGTACATAGATATATCATCTGAAATATGGATCTGTATTAAATTTTGAACCAAGTCGGTTAAAGGTTTGTCCATTTGTTCAAATGTAAGTAAACGCACAAAATTTTTAAAAAATATCCACCTTAGTATTTTAGATACGTGGTATCTTGTATATGATCCTGCTATTAAAACTATAAATCTATATCAAGTTTTTCTTTCAAAGGTTCTAATGAAAGACTACCAAATTACAAAAATGGTTTTCTTTCTTATACAGTGAATCACAAAATGATTAAGCGTAGCTTTGTCATTCCAGGCGAGATCGGAAAGGAGCAGGGATACTCCACTTATGTTGTCACCTTTCCGTTTTGCATTATTTTCTGATTACAGAGCAATAAAAATTTGAGAAATTTTAGTACTTTCATGGGGTTTGTCACAATATCCACAATTTTCATGCTGGGAGAGCAAAGCTGAATATTAAATAGGCAACTGCCTTGGAGCTCTGCAAAGTTCTAGGAAAGCTGCAAGCTCGAGACTTTTTACAATATTTTCAGTTAAATTAATTTTTTATTTTTATTGAATTTAAGTAGACCGTCACTAGAATTTATTCAACTTAAAATAAAGTATCATTTAAATTTCAGGATATTATTCTAATAACATTCCTAATTCATTCTTCTGTAAATTTTATGTTATGCTACTTTTTATTTCTTATGCTAGTTTATGATTGAAAAATATATATGATGTATTAAATAAATAGAATTTACATTGTGTTAAAACGTATTATCATTTTTTTTTACTGTTTTATATTATAAAAATAGTTTTAAATTTTAATTTAGCATTTTTTTTATACGCGGTATAGTGAAATAAAATTTCTTGAAGGTGGTCCATAATTTTATATTCTACTGTTTCAGTTTGTCAAAATTTACCTAATAAAAACTACTTATATAGAGATTAAATTAAAATTAAAAAAAATAAATAAATCTGTCTTTGGAAATCTGGGAGGTGAGAATGGAGTCCTGAGACCTTCAATGCTTAAAGGCTCCTAGATGGCATCATCCCTTTTAGTAGTGGAGGGGGTATATATTTCTTAGGAAGTATTCCAGAAAGCACGGAGAGAACCATTTCTACAAGCTTTTGTTGCAAATTACTATAATGATTTATATTATTTAATAATGCTGTATTATTTATGGTAGATTAGATTTTTCTGTCTTCAACAAGATGGTTAATAATAGATTATTTCTCATCTATTATACAAATTAATGTGAAAAAGTTTTTGAAAGTAAATACAAGTAAAATCTTGAAATTATGTATCTTTATTAATGCAACGCATTTCCTTTTAAAAACCTGTAGTTCGAGGATACGAAGCTGCATCTGCCGAGATGCGTCATCACATGTTGGATGCTAATTTTGAGCAAGAAACTATACGTGACTTATCGGCTAAAAAGCAGGTCAGTTTTATTCTGGAAGTGTAACGGAAGTTATTTAATTTTGGAACTACAGTCGCTCCGTAAGTGCTTGGACATTTTTAGAAGTCTTCGTATATTTTGTTATATCTCCGTTCAGAACAATGTTTTAAGTATGCTTTTTTCATAAGACTAAGTACTATGCATATCACAATTCCTAAACTTTATTCCTTTTTTTAAAGGATAAAATTTTTGCGACTTCAGAACTGATATATGAATAAGATACTGAAGCATTAATATGTGATAAAAAAAAAAAGAGAATGATCTGATATTGAATATCTAAAGCAGATATTCCACGTGTTTCTCAATTTTTATTTATAAATATGGAAACTCTCTGAGAAGAACAGCGGCCCCATTCTTCTGCTCGAAGAAAATAATTCGAATCTTGATCCATAATGTAAGAAGTCGGGTCGGATATCCGTTGTAAATTTAATTTGTTCAATTTTTCCTTTTTCAAAGCAAAACTAACTAAGAAAGGTATTTTGATTTGAAACATTTTATTGAAGTTTAATTAGTAAATAAAAATCAGATGAATTACATTCTCGTTTATTTATTTGTTTATAGTTATTTTATATTTCGTTTGTCTTTTTTTTCTTCTTTCTATATTGATAAAGCTTTTTAAAAATAAGAAAAAAATTATTTTTAATAACAATATTTTAACTGTCATTCAATATATATATATATATATATATATATATATATATATATATATATATATACCAGCATATGTTCTTTTAATGTGAAATTAAAAGAACATATTATTTAAATACTTACATTTTTAATAGCACTAAAACGTCGTGGAACTTACAATTAAATTAAAAATTAAACAGAACCAATATTCCTGGTGAGCTAGTTGACGGCAGATAACAGTTTTGAATAAACTTGATTTTTTAAAATTCTTTCTCTACCAGTTTCTATATATTTTTCTATTATTTTTATTTGTAGAATGATAAAGGAATTCTTTTCGAAAAATTAAATTTATGTGAATTTTGTTAAAAGATTAAAATTTAATAAGCTTAATGTCTAAAAATCACATCGATTTAATTATGTCGAATGAAACTGACGGGAGTGACAAGGGGTAGGCTTCGGGATCGAGTCGGGGACGCGGTGGCTTGGTGGTAAGATCTTGGCTTCGGAACGAGGGCCGATTCCACCGAAGAACCGTCGTGTAAGTGGGTATGGTGCATGTTAAATCCGGCAGGACCAAACGTCTTCCCGCTGGTGTGATATGGACGTTTAGAAGGGGGGGGGTGACAGCTCAGGTTTCGTCCTCATCATCTGACCGCGTTTTAAAACGATGTCCGTTCCAAAATAGCCCTAGTGTTGTTTTAAAACGGGATGTTAATAAAAACTAAACTAAACTAACAATCTATTATAACTAATTAATTAAATGAATATCTTCTTTTTAAGGTATATAAGTTTTTTCCCCTGAAAATCTCGTAATTTTGATTTATGGAAGACACTTGAATCGACACCTCCTCTTTGTCACATCATACGAGCTTCACATCACAGAAGAATATCTGGTCCTGATCGACTAACGTATATTAGAAAAGTGTACGCGACGGATCTTTAACGGAATTTGATCTTGAAACCTGATCCATGGTTTCAATCTATCATCAGGTATCCACGACCCTGAAGACTCCAGTTCTGAACAGAAATATAATAAAAATTACGAATACATTCAAAAATATCCAAGTACATTTGGAAGCGACTGCTTGTGTACTTAAACTGCTCCTTTTTGTATTACAGGCGCTGCTGTTGGAATTCAGAAATTACGAAGAAAATGCTAGGATTGGAAGTGGAAATTTGAAAACAGCTGGGAGAGCTAGTCAGACTCATGATGAGCATGGAATTATTCCGGTAAATATATTCAATAAATTGAAATTTACTTACAAATTGTTCATTCAAATATTTCGTAATTTCATTTATTGTTAATAAATATTCCCTTTTGTTTTAAATTAGGCTACCACTCAGTTAAAAACTGGATTATCTATAAACCTTGGCTCAGATAAAATTGGGGTAAGTAATATTGGATTATTGAATGTTTGCTTTAATAGGAGTATTTGATGAATGTTTTTAATAAAAACAGTTTTAATCAAATGTCAAATCACCGTAAAGCTTGCCTCTGACGAACTTGATGATTTAATGTGTGATATTAGACAAGTTTTTTTAATTTATTTATTTTTTTAATTTTGCGGTAAAGGTGAATCATAGTTTACAAAGCTTGACTTTCTGTCGCCTACCTACCTTAAAAAAAAAAAAAAAAAAAACTAGTTTGATACAGTTGTGTTTACTAGAACTCTTATTTCTCTCTCCAATCTACTTTCTGGCCGTGGTGGCCTGGTGGTAAGATCTCGGCTTCGGAACCGGAGGGTATCAAGTTCGAGAGTCGATTCCACCGAAGAACCGTTCGTGACAGCGGATCCGGTTCACATTAAATCCGTTGGGGCCAAACGACCTCCCGCAGGTGTGGTGTGGAACTTTGGAGGGGGGTACCAGCTCAGGTGTCGTCCGCGTGATCTGACTGCTTTTTAAAACGATTTCCGTCCTAAAATAGCCCTAGTATTGCTTTTAAACGGGGCGTTAATATAACTAAACTAAACTAAAATAAACTAAACCAATCTACTTTCTGTTTCATATTTTCTGATCTTTCGGCAAAAGCACTTGTCTGTAGGAGGATACCATTTCATCAAAGGCGCTGTATGTCATTATGAGATATTATTTTCAGAAAAGAATGAGTAACAAAATATCCTGTTCTGTTATTCTTTTTACCCATTAACAGGACAGAACGTAGAAAATCATCCCATATATTGGTTCGAGCTTAAAAAGTCTTCTTCGATATTACCCTAAAACTGGTTGAAAAGTAGAAAATCATTTTCTGAAGATTTTCCTAAAACCGGCTTCAACGTAAAAAGCATCAATGCTTTCCTTTTTTATACCGTTTTACAAAGATTCAGATTTTTGAAAGTCGACAGTTAATGGGTTAAAATGTGAATATAAATTTTCGAAATAAATACTGTTTTCTTTTAGCGCAAGGTAACTTATGGTGAATAACTTCTGAGAATTGAAATCTTAATTGTGTGGTTTATAATGATACATAAATGAGAGAAAATGTAATAATGAAGTGATTTTTAAAATTAAGAAAATAAGGGAGGGAAATGAAAGCCAGGGAAATGAAGGTGTCAATATTGGCAAGTAAATTTAAATTTAAAGTTATTCTGCTTCCAAAGAGGAAATGCAAGCAAAAAGGAAAGTATTTTTCTGAAAATAATCCTTGTAATTTTTTTTCTTTATTATAAAAAATGAAGTATATATGAAAGGATGATTTCTTTATCAAAGTAAAATCGATGATTTAGTTTAGTTTAGTTATATTAACATCCCATTTTAAAGCCACACTAGGGATATTTTGGGACGGATCTCGCAATTTTGAACCGCGGTCAGATGATGAGTATGACACCTGAGCTGGCACCCCCCTCCGAATTTCCACACCACACCAGCGGGACTATGTTTGGCCTCGACGGATTTAACGTACACCAGACCCGCTTAGAGGTGGATCTTCGGTGGAATCGAGTCTCGAACCTGATACCCTCCGGTTCCGAAGCCGTATAAAATCAATGAAGATTAGAAATAATGCATAGAAGAAATATTTTAATTTTATTTATTATTTTGCTTTGGGTATTTATTCACTTCTTTATGAAATGAAATATTCCATTTCCATAAGTTTAAAACATATCTGTTTTTTTTAAATAAAATTGTTGCTATATCAATTGTTTTTTAATTAAAATAATTCTTTTTCTTCAGCCCCATATTGAAGTATCTTTAGAAACGACTAACAATACTATAATCAGATGCGTTCTGATATTTGCCGAAGGAATATTTGATGGCGAATCTCATGTGGTGTAAGTTGTTGTTATCTTTAATTTCGGTAAATATATATTGGTATATTTTTAGTTAAACATTTTTCCTTATCTTTAAATTTACAGACATCCTAAGGAAAATCAACTTTCTTCATCCATACGTATTCCATTGTGGCCTCCTAAAGACTTACCAATCGATCTTCATATTAAAGCCATGATTGGTTATAAGGGAAGGTAATGTTTTCTTTCAAATCTTTTAATAATTAAATATCTTACATAATAAAAATTATATTTTTACTGTTATTATTTACCATCTTTATAACTTATGTATTATTATATTACAATGTAACTTTCCTTCCTTTTTCCTTGGTAATTCCGGCCAGATGTAACGTAACTCGTTTTCCCACACATAGCAAAATTAATTGGATAACAGGTATTCACAAAGAAAACGTTTTTCAAAATTTGTTTTTTAATTAAAATTTTCATGTTTTCCCTCAATGATTTCGGAGAATATTATTTTTCCTAGCAATTTTATACCATTCTGGAATTAAAAAAAAAAGGGCTTTTTAGTGATGCCAATTTTATTTTCATGCAATTTTTCTCTAATTTTAATAAATTTTTAATATAATAATTTTTTAATTTATTAGATTTATATTACAACTGTTGCGACTTTAACTAACACGTTTTTTTTTTGTCTGTGGACGTTATCGCTACTAGATAATGACGAGCAAATTTTAGAAATAATATAAAAACAGATGATGCAAATATAAAATATCATGCCACGATATTTCTGATTAGAAATTCAAATATCACCTCCTTTTTTTTAATTTTTATATTTTTGAACAATTATTTTTATTAAGAACTACATTAAAGAAAGCACTGGAAAATGTGGTGGAACAAAAGCTTTGAATCATTTAATCACAAATGAAATTATTCTTTAGTGTCTATTTGAAAGCATCATGAAATATTTTAATAGTATTGTGTATTAATAGTGCACTTTTCGGAAAAAAGTGTTAGTTAAGAAGAAAATTCCATTAAAAATAGCGTTTAATATCGATATTATTGCTTACTTCTCTTAAGTGTCATATCTTTCTTGAAAGTTTTTGTTTTTAGTAAAATGTTATAGGGGTTTGCTATATATCAATTTATTTTACAACAAACATTTCATTTTGAAAACAAAAATAAAAAAGCACGGGTTTTTGGTTTTGCAAGTATTACACGTATTATTTCAGGAAATTACCCGAACAAGAATTATTTAATCATTACGATCAATCATACTAGAAAATTAAATAGGAATTAATGAATAATTACATATAAATGACGAAGATTCGAGAACTTTTGAAAAATTTGCAAATGATTCCACGTTTGTGAATGCCATTACGATTTGATGAAACTACATGTTCACCGGTTATAGTATATATATATATATATAATTTTCAATTTGGAATGTTGGCTGAGTTTTAAAAAAAATATCTAAATTTATGTTTCTGAATAAAAATGTATAAAAATTTTATTTAATTTTCTATGTAATTTTAAGCATTACCATCAAAACAGCTTTTAAAAAAGTTTTAAAATGACATTTTTGTAATATACAGTAGGCAAAATGATTATTTGTACACCACTTTTTTTTAATGTTTTTGAAACATATAAGCAGCTATTTTATTCATTGCGACGTGTGAGCGTGAGTTTGTTGTTTATTTCTACGTAAACGAAAAAAATATTTTAAAATGATTGAAAATAAGATCTAAATCTAACAAACTTGGAAAATTTCTTGCAAAAAGTATAATTGTACACCTATATCTCCGGTAAATATTACTATCATTTCATGTGATTTTTCACATTATAGTTAATTTTTTGGATAGTTTGTATTTTTTAAACATTGAAGGTTATCTTTTTAACACTGAAGGTCACTCGCAGGGAAAAGTTGAGAAATGACCACGAAATCAAAAGAAGTCATCTTTAGACATGAGAACTCATATTGTTAATTTTAATAAAAGTGTAAAATCTTATCGCGAAATTCAAAAGATGGTTAAGTTACCCTTTACAACTATTGGTTACATCGTAAGAAAATATAAAAATACTGGACGCGTTGAAAATGAACGCAGGCCAGGCGGCCCGAGTAAATTAACTTCAAGAAATAAACAAAGTATTGTTAAAGCATCTATTAGAAAACCACAAATTTCTGCTCAGAAAATTGCAGATGACCTTCTCGCATCTTCTAACATTAGAGTGACCGCTCAAACAATAAGAAATGAGTTACATAGTGCTGGTTTAAAAGTCAGAACTCCGAGAAAAACACCAATGATCTCTGAAGTAAATAGAAAGAAGCGTCTAGAATTTGCTATGAAATACAAAGAAAAACCGATGGACTTCAGGAAAAAGGTTATTTTTTCAGATGAGAGTAAGTTTGAAATTTTTTCACCCCCTAGTATCTGAAAAATCTGGCGAAAAAATAAAACAGCCCTTGATAGTAAAAATGTACTTTAGACCCTGAAACATGGTGGTGGAAATGTGATGGTTTGGGGCTGTGTAGCTCATGGCGGTGTTGGAAAATTACACTTTATTGACACAAAAATGACAGCTTTAGGTTAGATTGATGTGTTGCGGCATAACTTATTAGATAGTGCTAGAAAATTGGGTATCGGTGACACTTTCTTATTCCAACAAGATAACGATCCAAAACACACTGCGATAGTTACTAAAACATGATTGCTTTATAATGCGCCAAGACGCCTTGAAACTCCACCACAATCCCCGGATATAAATCCAATTGAAAATTTGTGGATGCTATTGGTTGCTGAAGTCTGAAAAAAAATATTACAAGTAAAAATAGTTTGAAAGAAGCACTCATGGAAGCTTGGGAAGAAATAAATCAAGAAACCACCAAAAAGTTAATAAAATCAATGCCAAGACGTCTTGAAGCAATTGTAAAAGCCAATGGAATGCATACAAAGTATTAAATTTCTATAAAATAATTATAATTGTGTTTAAAATTTGTCACCAAGTAAGTGTACAAATACTCTTTTTGTATAGTTTTTATAAAGTTTTATTCATTAATCAACTAAAGTTTATATGATTGTTTTTTTGTTGATATTTCATTATTATTTTACCTCACTAGAATATAGTTCTGTAATTTTAACTTAGTTACCTTATTTTATTTTGCTATAATATTCCAAAATTGAAGTGTACAAATAAACATTTTGTCAACTGTATATATATATATATTTGCTCAGATGCGTGGCCGCGAAGAGAAGACTAGCAATTTTAAAACTCGATTTATCCCATTCTGGGGGGCATAAATTCTGAACAAGAAAGAAGCGACGATGAAATTCACGTTCGTTCACTTACGATGCAATACAAATGCAAAAGAGCGAAAGAGATTGAAATATTTTTTCCCAGTGAATTTATACTATGAGATTCTGATAGGAATGTATAGATTTTTTAAAAAAAGGGAAATATATATATTTTTTAAATGAATTTTCAAAGTATTAAGGATTTTTATCCTTTCACTTGGAGCGTGAGAACCGCTGATTTTACAGTTTTCTAGAGCGCGTGTATTATTAATTAAATAAAAAAGTCGGAATTGGATCAGGAAATTAGAGACCATTTTAGAATGAAATTAATACGGGCTAAATTAAGATAGGAAACTAGGAAATTAATTAGGATTTAATTTAGATTTAGAGATTATATATATATATATAATATATAGCCAGGCTATTTTGCTTAAAATTTTTTTCGATGAATTTCTGTATTTCATCAAATATTTTCTTGGTATTTAGAACAAAATTTTCATTGAATATTAATACCTTTGATTTATATCGAAATTAGTGAACAGGCATATGAAAGAAGGCAGTTTCCGCATTCAAATCACAGACTTTATCGAATATTTGTCTTTGATATTTATTTATTGATTCTGCCATCATTAAGTCGGTAAGACTTTAGTAACTAATCAGAGGTGGCGTTAGCAGGGAATTCAATTCAATTGCCCCCCTGTCGGCAACCGCTTGCCCCCCCCCCCCGTCGGCAAAATTTTTCACTACTTCAAAATGGTTGTGGAAAAGCACACATTCTCGAATATGAAAATTTAAAAACCATCTTAACATTATTATGTTGTAAACAATTAAGTAGCTGTTAAAGCGGTTTAATTATGTTTGGTAAAATAATCAATAGGGTGGCAGGTCAATAAGATGCCGCACTTTGAGGACGATTTTTGATCGCCTGACTATGAACGCAATTTGATAGATGTAGAAGCTAAATTCACAGATTTGCAGGCTTTTGATTGAAATGTCGTTCATCAAGCTTCTAATTAGCATTACTTTTGGCAATATATCCGACAGGGTGAATTAGTTATCTCATTCTGCCGACTATGAACTGAATACGATGAAAGTTCGCTAATTTTCAGACATCTTTTGTAAATGTTCATTCGGCTAATAATTTGTATTACTTTTGGCAGAATAACCGACAACGTGTCAAGTGAGTAAGAAGTCACATTTTTGCCGATTTATATTTGTCTTTCGGCTAAGATGTTATCATAAGTTATAAGAAAAAAAAATTTTATCGAGTACTTCGATTATTTGCAAGTGGAATTATTAGGGAAAAATACTTTTATATTTCACAAGATATAGGGCCGGCGTCCTGGCATAGGGGTAGCGCGTCTTCCCCGTGACCTAGGCGTCCTGGGTTCGAGTCCCGGATCGGGCATGGTTGTTCTTCATCTGTTCTACCTGTGAGATGTGTGAATGTGCCCCCCTCTAAAAAGAGGTTGTATAAGCGAATGTGATGCGTGAGTAGCTAAGACATACTCTTGGCCCTAGTTAGCGCTACTAAAACAAGAGACGCTCCCTTGGCTTAAAATCGCTGACTTCGTCAGCGAGCTTGTCCATGGCAAGTGCCATTATAAACATGAAATAGGGCGATAGTTTTCTCTAATTCGGAATTCAATGAATCATTTTATGAGATTTTAGATTATAAAATGAATCATTTTTTTTATCTAATTGTTATTTCTTCGGGGATGAATTGGTAAATTTATTTCATTTTACTTCACTGAGAATTCTCTGATTAAAATCTAGTTTATGGTTAAACTAAATTTAATAAACACTCTTTTCTCTCGATACTCTTGTGTTTTATGCATGCTAAGAAGAGTTAGGTTGCTGTAACCAGGTTATGTGAATTCATTATAAATTACTGGAATAAGTAAATTTTATTATAGTAAACTATTTAACAGTAAAATATCTTTTTTATGCAATCTAATTTACTGGCTACAATTATTAAAGAAATATTACTGACTGAAAATGACGACAAAAAATAAATATATATGTTATGGTAGCTTTTTAGCTACGCTAAGAGCTTATCCAAGTATGTACTAAATTTGTTAAATAAATTACTACCTAAATTCTTAAGATTCTGCTTTCAGTATTATAACTATGTAATCAGAAAAAGTATTTTTAAAAAACTTCTTTTACATTTTTTAATAAATATTCTTTACAGTATAATCTATATAATTTCTGGTGCTTCTAAATTTTTAATAGACTTTCAATAAAGATATCTTGATAAAATGATAATGTCTTGATTAAAATATTTATTCATAGAATATTCATATATGATATACTATCCGCCTTTGGCGACCAGCTGGTTCGCCAATCTTAATGTTCGTTTAAATTTTAATAATTAAATATTTTACGCAATTCCTACTTTAATAGATTCTTCATCAAAATATTTTAAAACTTCAAATTTTGATAAGCATATAATTCACTCATAATATTATAAACGCCTTCAGTCATAACGTAATATGTATCTCTCTCATTTTCTGTTAGCTCCCGTAGAATTTATGCTTTAAATTAAAGTGGAAAGAATTAATCTGCAATTAATATAATAATATTTTTTAATGAAACAAAGCATTTTTTATAATATGATTACTGATAACCGAGTCACTGAGCTTTTAAACTTTATGGGCACTAAACAATATCTTTCTTAATTTATGTAATATCTCAAGAATTTGTAAACAAAATTTTCTCAGATTCATCATGAACAGATCGATTAATTTACAATGTTTCATTTTAAATGCATCAATCACTAAGAAAATGAAATGAATCGTTTAAAATAATCGGTCGGAAACAGGTTTAAAAAAACTACTTAAAAAACAATGTACTTAAAATTATAAGCTTATACAAAAATATATATAACTAACATAAATACAATTTAATTACAGAAGCATGCATCTAACCTAAAAATAATTTAAATCAAATCCGCATCCGTTGGTAATGGTTGTCATGACAACAATCAGAACACAATGCGCATGCGTGTAACGCAAATGCGTGAATTTTTCTACGCCAGTTGGGGTAAGGTATACATGTACCAAATTTGGTAGCTGTAGGTCAAATGACCTGGCCTGCAGAGCGCCAACACACACACACACTCACACACACACACACACACACACACACATTGAGCTTTATTTATAAGTATAGATTAATACCTTGACATACGAATTTACTTAACTGGTACATCCTATTAAGGACAATTATTATTATTTTAATTCCTAAAATAATATAAAGTCATTTGAGGCACTGATGAGTTTTCAAGTGATTTTTGCATTTTAAATTACTCAATACTTTCACTTAATTGTAGATTAAAAATTTAGTAATTGGATGCGCGATCCAGACTCGTCATTGTATACGAAGTGGTTAAGAAAAACCAATGCATGCAACTTAGGGGATAAAAATAATTTTTTTAGAGGTATATTAGCTTGCAATAGCTTCGAGGGAAACAAGTACTTAACCACAAGAACACGTGCTTAAAAATGAAGATAGAGGAGTTCATATTCTAGATCTAAATGTTTTTTAATAAAACGCTTTGTCTTTTAAAGTCTGATAGTTTTTTTAACATATACATAATACATGGGACACCTAATGCTTAAGCCGCTCATTTTTCACACGTTCATTTTTCAATCTTACATAAAATAGTTAAGTTTGTACATATCTTTACAAAATATTTTCCCAAATTTTCTTAAGAAACATCATTGTATCTTTTCAGCATTCTATATCGTTCGTGTCCGAATTATATTAAATTTTTGTTGTATGCGCTCGCTTATTCGCCTCGGTTTCGAAATATATCTGAATTCCCTCTCGTTGTTGCAATTCTTATAAAAATTATTTTAGGTAGGAGACTATACAAAGGAAGAGGAAAAAATCGGTTTTTGGCGAAAGCACTGAATATTCCATTTTATTTATCATGCTGGATTTCTAAAAAATTTCTTTTATAAAACTTTTTGAATATAATTTCTACATTCATTTTAAATAGCTTCCATGATGAGAACATGTATTTGTTTAATTTACAATGACACCGCATTCTACCTCAGCATGTGTTTCTATACTACAATCTAGAATAAATATAATTGTATTTTTTCCAAAATTAGATCTTAGTGCAAATAAATCTCAAGAATCTCATAAAAATATAGATTCAAATATTGACAATTTTTTAAAGGTCAGTAAAAAAACAACAACTGAGAACATTTTTTTGCAAATATCTTTGTAAATTTTTATCAATGAAAGAAAGGTCAGTATCTCATTTAAAAAAGAAGCTAAAAAATACTTAATTTCCTTTAATTAAATGTAAAAATTAATTATTATGAGCTATTTTCTAACCGAATTAGGGAAATTGTGATTGCTCCCCTGTCGGATATGTCTTGCCCCCCCCCCCGTCGGCAAGACTCTACCGCCGCCTCTGTAACTAGTGTAGAGTGGAAAATCTGATTGACTTTTTTTTTATGGCAGAGATTATTCATGGCATATAAATTACAGATCATTATGTGAATAGTTTTGTCTCTAATTGAATATCGAATATTAATGATAATTATTGAAGTGGAATTTTCTTCTTTGTGTGAAATATTAATGCTTCTAATCGCTTTCATTTTTTAGTGTTATGCAAGTTTATTGTATCGTAACATATTTTGTTTTGAATTCTTTTTTCATCCATTCATAATTTTTTCAGCGTTCATTTTCATGTGTTTGAGTTAACAAGACAGCTACCCAGATTTTCTATGTATGCTCTGACATCTGAACATACTGACGAAGAACCAGAGAGCTACGTTAAGTTCTTCCTAAATGATAGGGTTCAACGGGTAATACTCTTCTATTTTTAGAATTCTATTAAATTAATTTGTTTTTTTTAAGTTAATAATCATTCTGTATCAAAATTCTTGTTTCTGTTTTAAATTATAAATAATTGATTCTATAAATTATTCCATTAAATTTGAGATTTGTTTTTATTATATGTTTAAAATTCTGAAATTCAATGTATCTCGAACTGAACTGTTTTTATTAACTTTCCTGAATTTTTGTTTTGTGTTTAATATTTTTGTTTTCGTTTCAAATTTCACAGTGTTAATAATTTTGTTTTAATTTACATTTTAAATTCCTATATAAAATCTGCTTTGTTCCATGCAATTGAAAAATCTTTTTTTTTTTTTTAAACGGGAAAATAGTTTTCATAGTAGTAACCTAGTTTGGATATTAAAGAACTAATACGATTACAAGATGTTAACTATATTTTTATTGTCAGTCTGGCAATGATTAACTATTTCATGCCAATTTAATACCGAGATTATATTCTTTACTAACAATTGCGCAAATTCTTACTGAGAAACAAATTTCACGAGATTGAAGTATATGGCATTTAAGGAATGACAGGAATTAAAGTTAGTCGCCGTAGGCAATTTTTCATGAAATGTGAATTGGAATTTCAAAATGTGAAAATTTTCAGAATTTCTTCGTGATTGCGTTATTTATGGACTTTAGTTAGAAAAGTAATTGAATTTATTTAAAAATATAGCAAAGGTGTAAAGCTATACATCAAGCAGCTTAGGTCAGTTTATGAAATCATAACATTAAGGGAAGTTGGAAATTAAAGATTTTGGTACCAATCTTTAAACAGCAATTGAACTGCGAATTGAATTTCAGTTATTTTTCTTTAATATTATTTTCTCAATTGTGTCTGCTACGTTTATCTTGTTTAACGTTCATATTTGTAAAGTGAGATCTATTGCTCTTTTGTTATTTTTAATTTTATAAATAGCTAGCTGAACATGCATAGTGATATGAGAATGTTAGCGATATCAGAACCTTAAATATTTAGAATAAACATATTAAAACGAAGAAAAAAATTGATGCTGATTTTGTGTGCGTATTCTTTGTTTTTGAGAACTAGAAAGGATAAAACGTAAAACAACTAACTTATAATAAAGAGCCTATTATTGAAAAAAAAATTACAATGAAAAGGGAAAGAGTCCAGAAAATGATGTTATTAAAATTTGAATTGTATAAAAATAATGTTCATACTTTTTCTTGAGTTTGATTCTTTCTCAAATCAGTAATACTTCGAACAGCGATTCAGCTCGAAAATCTTGGCTTCTTGCCAAATTAGGGAAGAGATAAAACTTCTAGCGGATAAACGCATTCATCGGCGGATCGGCGAAAAAAATCTTAGTGCTTATCAGGAAAGCAATTAATTAAAAAGTAAATGAAAGTATTTTTAGTTTTATTTGTTAATTATTTCAAAAGATACGAAAAAGATTATGGTATCAGAATGTTGGATGCAGAGATACTAATTTCAATTCTTGAAATTTCTCGGAAAAAGTAATTAGTATTTAAAAATGTCTCCAAATTTTGTAAATTATGATACTTTCTTTAAGGATATTTTTCTCAGTTTTCGGCTTTGCTTGAGGTGCAATGAATTGCCGTTTGATTTCTTGTATACCAAATTTCATGGTTGGAAATGCGACAAATTTGTCTGCTCACAGAAGCATTTCTTTGTATAAATATAGGTTTTATATTTTCATTTTTCAATCGGATTTTTATTATACCAGAAATTATTCGCTTTCAACTTTGCAGCAAGAAAATTAGAAATATAATAATACTTTCTTATTAAAATATTAAGTATATTAATGAAAATTTATTGCAGAAATTATCTTTTAATGAATACGCAACCTTAAAAAATTAAAATTTTGGATTAACTGACTTTTAAAAGAAATGCTATTTTTCAAGTAAATATGATATTTTCTACGTGTATCGTATTTTTACATTAAATATATATTATTTCATCAGATATTTTCAGTATTATTAATCATAGGATTATTTATTTTTCATTTTAGGTAATATCTTGGATTAACAATAATTTTCTGTTAATGCAAGATTTGGAATTCACCAATCAATTGAATTTGAGATTCACCTGCTTACGCTCTCAACAGCCGTTGTTAATTACTATGGATTCCTCATCAGAGGTTAGATCACATTCTTTTCATGCTATTTATAATGTTTGTTGCCACAAATTTCTAACGAACTCTCTGTCTTTATCAGTAATGATCATCTTCTTTCTTAAATCCTTAGCTGATGTGAGTTATTGAAAACCAATCAACCCGTGTAGATATTGCGTCTTATAAATAGCTTCAGATTGTTAGATTATTGATTAATTTGGAATCCATATCAAGAATTCTAATTATTTGTATTTTAATTATCAAACCTTATTTCGGCTTTTTTATAGTTTAAAATTCACCAAACTGACGCGATTATTAGATTTAAAAATATTTTAGAATACATCATGATAGGAGAAAAAAAAGGGAGTATAACTGGAAAAAATATTTTATTTTTACTACTGTGAAATTTAAAAAAAACAATTGCAACTTCTTACATATACGTATATATTAACGAAGACCAAAATTGTCCAATAATATTTATATACTGAGCTCCATTTAAAGTTTGGTTTTTATTTAACTACCATTATCCTCTTAACCGCCGATTGTCTGGAATTATGTAGGCATGAAGTTAAAAGGATTAATAATCTATTATCTAATTTGAGCATGAAGGATTTATTCTAAGCTAATAACGATGTGAAATATTCTCTCAATTATTCTGATTAATTTAATGTAAACATTATTTCTCGAGTATTTAATATCATTTCAGAGTGAATATACATATATCTCACTGAATTCAAATTTGATTTAGTTTATAGATTAATTAAAGGTTGAACTTATTCAATTCTTTGATAATTTTATACTTCTCACTGAGATATATCATACCTATCTTAAATGCATGTCAAATCTGAGTTTTTAAATTTATCGGTTTCGCTGCCAATAGAAATCTATCTATATTTTGAGTTACTAAATCACTGAAAGTGAGTGCTTTTGTCAAATTGTTCATTCATGGTAAACGAAATTGATGGGGAAAAAATCTCTCTCTATTTGAATTATTTCATGACAATTTTATTAATAAATGTATTCAACTAATTTTTTACAATTACTTTAAAGAGTGACTCTTCTTTTTCAATTTCTACTATTAGCTCACACTCTTTCTATATATATCTTGCTCAGATTTTCAATTGTTAATAAAATACTTTTTATTCACCCACTCAAGTTCAAATACATTTTTTTAAAACTTGTAGCGGATGACACTTGATGTTAATACAATTTTTTTCAAATATTAATTAATTAATTAAATTTGTCCAGTAATTTCTATTTGATTGCCAAAATTGCCAAATCCGTCGCCATGTCGCCAAATGGTTGCCAAATTTGACGCCAAGCTCTATTTGCCACTTAATATTGTAATTCTGTCATATGCATATGCATATTTATTTATATTAATTGTAATTATTTAATAAAAAGTTACTAAAATAAATTTTTTTATTAACCTAAGTAGGAGACTTAATTTTTTTTTATATATATATATTACTTGTTTTGTATGTGCTTTCTCATATGGCACTTGTTAAAAACTATTTAAACTAAAGTACTTGTTTAAAACAGTTTTAAAAACTCTTGGATAATGTTTAATATTGTTTTATGTGGGTATTAGCTAATGGTTAAATATTTCTGTAGATAATGGTTGGAAGACATTCCGGGTTTGAATATTTTTTTCTTTGCATTATTTTTGAAAAAAAAAGCTACTTTTTTCTAATTATATTCATTTTGAAATATTTCCTTAAAATGAATATTCTTGAATATTCTTTCATACATCAAAATGAAACGCTGTATCAAACTATGAGAGCCCAATCGACATGAGTTTGTAATGTAATATGTTGCAGCAAGGATAACTGTTGCAATCAGAAAGAGAAATAATTAATAGGAAGCTCTGTTACCACTGGTAATTTCAAGATCATTTCAGTAATGAGAAAGTGCAATCAATTGACTCACACAAAGTTGGTCGAGCAGATGCCTTTTATTTTTATGTGATTGTATTTTAATTGTTGCTCCTATTGAGGACAATATTTGTTATTGTTTCCCATTGGCGTATACTAGTCTTTTTTAGTTTTGAGGTAGACTGGGTCGATGTGGATTAAATAAAATAAAGATTTTTACTCTGTTGCAGGTATTCATCAAAACGGATGACATGGAACTGGCTGGAGAACTTATCCAGTCCCTCTCTCAATTTCTGACTTTGGAAGATTTGTCAGTTACAGCTCATTTTCCTCAAGAAACCGAAAACCTTGCTAATCTTCTCACAAAAGTATGATTTTTGAGTCTTTAGTTTGTTTTATTTGAAAGCGAATCAAGAATATGCATGTAATAATATTTTAATATATTAATACAGCACACTCCCGAGTATCCGGTTCGCGACTATCCGGCTTTCGTACTATCCGGTCTAGCCTTCTTTTATTGTAATTAAATGAAGAAGGCAAGGCATTCCATTGGTAATACTACCATGCCATTGGAAGCTGGTGTCGGCTACGATTCTCCTAGATGTCGTGTGCAAAATGCAAACTGTAACTGGAAAAGAGCAGCGTTCTGCTCGTTGTTCATTGTTTTGTCAGTGCGTAGCGGACCTCTATTATAACTGCACAGTACGCACAGTATTCGTAAATTGTCCTTGGAGTATTCTTAATGTTTTTTTAAGTTTACCACAGTGAAGATTTCGAAAGGGATGATAAACAAAAAAAGTTGTGTATTGCATTTAAGTTTGGAATTACAGAATTTATAGTAAAATGTGAACAGTTTATACCTTTTAACTTACTTTTTCACTAATAAAATTTTGAATCGTGCAGTGCAGTATATAAACATATATAAACTCTCAGTACAGAGCCTTCTATTTTAACCCGACTCGTTATCGGCAACTGCTTCTATGGTTCACCGGGTCGCATTCACATACTACGTGACTTGAGATAAATAGAGGGGTTAGTACTTAATAAGAAGTGAGAAAAAATGTATTGTTACAGTAGTATAAAGGCTTCGTCTCCTGGATTGGTGAGCAAAGAAATGAATTCATAGGCTTATCAGTCTTATTTGTTATTCGGTCTGCACTTCTGCCACATTAGGTGGATACTTGGAAGTGTACTGTATAATTTTTTTTCAAGTTTTTGCTACTACTGTAAAATGTTTTTATTCTGGGTTTTTTATGGCATGAAAAAATTCACCTAAAATGCATTGATAGATTTGTATTTTTCTTAAGAAATTCATAGTTTATTAAAATATTATAAAATTTAGGAAATAAATTTTGCACATAAAAATATTACATACACTCTTATACACATATACCCCGAAATTTTATAGTTCTGAATCTTATTTTTACATGCTTGTGATACCAGTGAAGATACAGTTTTTGTTTCAAACATAAAACGATAGAATGTTGCCAACAAATTTTTTTAAAGTTAGCAGAAATTTCAAGTATGAGAGTTTTTATTTAAAAAAGTTATAGTTATAAAAAAATTATTTACGTGAAATTGTATCAATGTCATCACTCTGCAACAAGCAAAAAAAGATTCAATTTTGAAATTAAAAAAAAAAATAATAATAAACATCTAGCAAATTTCAAATAAGTTTAATTAATTATTTTTTTGTGCATTCTTTCAATATATGAAAAAAAGTGGTAATTGTAATTTGTAAATTTCTTTTGTTAAATTTAGCAGCAAAAAAAGAAAAAAAAAATGCTGGAGCAGTAAAATATTTACGTATATCCATACACATTGGATGAACAAATAAATAATAAAATAGAAGGAAACTCATTAAAAATGATGATTAAAATTTACTATGTTATGTTCCTTCCTTTTTATAATGAAAAACATTAAATATATGTTTGAATTTGAGCAAGGAAAATCGAAATAAATTAAATACAATTACGCAAAATGAATAAATAAATAAAAATGAAATAAAAATCACATGCAAAGTGCTCTATTAAAAAAAAAATACTAATGTGAAGAAAATACAATATTGCTTCAACATTATTATAAAACTAGCTAAGATACTTTTAGTTTTATATTCTTAATATGGAAACTACTTTTGTATAAAATATTATAACATACAAAATCCTTTGGTCGTATGAAAAGTTTTTTAGTTAAAATGAGAATATCAGTTGAATCAGACGATTCTTAAAAAACTACCAGGAGCAAATTTTCCCCCTAAGTTATTAATATATTTTTATGTAAATGCTTAAAATTTTGCCCAATATTCAAAGTTTTGTGCTTTTCTCTTACAATATTACTTATTTACTACTTCGAAGAAGACGTAGATAAAGATGATTAGTGATTTTAACGGTAGCAATTCTTAATCAAATTAATATAATTTAGAATTCTTTTAAAACCACTAAAAAACGTTATCAAGCACATTTTTAAAAGTAAAATAGAAATCAGTGTATCTCATTTCAAAGTCGTCTGCATCTGTTCAATTCTTTATTAAATTTTGGAAAATTAACAATCAAAAGGGAAATTTCAACTTAACTGAAACAATAAAATTCAGAATTTTAACATTAAACAATGACATTTTATAGAACATATTATATATATATATATATATATATATATATATATATATATATATACAGTGGCTCAAAAAATTGAGAGTACACCTTACTTTTAATTGATAAATGCGACTTTCAATATAAATAGCACATTACTGGGAAGTGCAAACATGTTTTTATTTTTACACATAGCAAATGGTGTAATTTAGAATAAAAATAAAGAAAAATCAACGAAAAATTTCTACATTGAAAAGTTTCAGAAGCATTTTAAATAAACATACACATAATTTTGCCTCAAAAAATTGAGAATACACCAATGAAATTTTTGCAATATCACGCATAGAAACAAAGTGCCGCTATTAAATTGCGTGTCTTTTGGCTCTTATAATGGCCTCTAAACGTCGTGGTACCGATTCGACAAATTTTTGGTGGTATCTGAAGATATTTTACCCCATTCTTCTTGCACCACTTGTTTTAAATGGGTTTTGTTTCTAATTCTGTGTTTTTGAACCACTTTTTCGAGTATCTCCCACGAATATTCAATGGCATTGATGTCGGAATACTGTGGTGGTGTGTGTAACTGCCGTTTATAATGAAAAATACACCATATTTTGACGTTACGTGCATTCTGTTTGGGGTCGTTGTCCTGCTGGAAAATGGAATATCCATCTAAACCCAAATTTTTAACACTTTCCTTTAGATTGCTGCTACCATATGGTTCATCCGACTTGTTGCAGAAACTTTTCAAATCATAGGAAGAAGTGTAAGTGCTGAAACTGTACTAAATGCCACTAGACAAGCTGGATATAAAAGTCGAATTGTTAGAGAGAAATCGTTCATCAGCTTGCAAATTCAGAAAAAGCATTTGAAGTTTGCAAAAACTCATCAATTGAAGACCAATAACTTTTAGAAGAAAGCTATATTTAGTAATATTAGAAAGCTATATTAGAAAGAAACCTCAACATTTTTGGCAGTGACAGCCATCGTATTGTATGAAGAAAGCCTAATACTGCTTTGGATCCAAAAAATTTACGTTCTACATTTAAACATGATGATGACTCCGTCATGATTTGAAATTACATGGCTTCATCCGGGGGAAGGAAATTTAATTTTTATAGATGGCATTATAAATGATATGGTTTACTTGGATATACTTCACAGTAATCTAAAGTAAAATGCTAAAAATTTGGGTTTAGATGGAAATTTCATTTTCCAGTAGGACAACGACCCCAAACAGAATACACGTAATTTCAAAATATGGTGTCTTTTTCATTGTAAATAGCAGTTACACACCACCACAGTACCCCGACATCAATACCATTGAATATTCGTGGGCCATACTCGAAAAAGTGGTTCAAAAACACAAAATTAGAAACAAAACCCATTTAAAACAAGTGGTGCAAGAAGAAAGGGGTAAAATATCTTCAGATACCACCAAAAATGGGTCGAATCGGTACCATGATGTTTAGAGGCCATTATACGAGCCAAAAGACATGCAATTTAATAGCGGCACTTTGTTTCTATGCGTGATATTGCAAAAATTTCATTGGTGTATTCTCAATTTTTTGAGGCAAAATTCTGCCTATGTTTATTTAAAATGCTTCTAAAACTTTTCAATTTAAAAGTTTTTCGTTGATTTTTCTTTATTTTTACTCTAAATTAAACCATTTGTTATGTGTAAAAATAAAAACATGTTTGCACTTCCCGGTAATGTGTTATTTATATTGAAAGTCTGATTTATCAAGTAAAAGTAAGGTGTACTCTCAATTTTTTGAGCCACTGTATATATTATAAGGCGACAGATAATATTGTTACGATAAGTATCGTTATATAATTCCGAATTCACAAAATTCTAGACGAAAGGCAGAGTTTTAAGCGATTCTAATGCATCAGTTAAATTCATCAGTTCATCAGAAATTTGAAAATAGTTTAAAAAATATTTGTTTAAAATAAACAACTCATGAAAACTAAAAACAAAACAAAAAACTTGTTAAAAGTATGTTTTTTGTTATAGATTCCCAATTCAATATAAAAGAACAAATAAGAATCTGCTTTAAATCTAGTATTCAAAAGTCAGAAAAGTTTCTTTTAAATTGAATTTTTAATAGTATGAAAAGTGACTGATTAAAAGCTGATTAAATACAAAGGAAATTCTAATTAAAAGTTATTTAAATTTCATCATAACAATGAAGAACAAACATCATAAGCTGATAATGTTATAAATTAATAATAATGGATTCAGATAGCTAAACTAATAATAATAATATTAAAGTTCTCTTTATAAATTCAAAAAAGTTGTTAAATTAAAATATTTTATCTGGAACATTAATGTAATAATTTTAATTAGTATGTTGTGGAAATTTTAATTCTTATTTTAGAAGTTTTATTTTCCCTAAATTTATACGAATAGAAGATGCCGCATCCATGTGCAAATTAAGCATTATTCTTTTACCAGTACTTCTTTTATTGTGCCTTCATTATTTTATAAGTCTCACTGTATGTCAATAATGAGAAGAAATTATACTAATTTATTCAAAAGATATAGCACATCTAATTTTTTCTGTTGAAAATAGAATTTATGCTGAAAGAAAATTGTTACTTATAAAGTTTTAATTAATTCTGAAATAATCTGTAGATGGATCTGCTGTCTATTTATCATATGTACTGTTACATAGAAATCTGCGTTTAGTAGCCATGAAAAAGAATATTATGTTATTCTAATAAAAAGTTATTGCTTGAGTAGAAGCATTAATTTTAATTACATCTAAATTAATATTTGTTTGTATATTTCTTCGAAATGAATCAACGAAAATGAATCAACATGATCAGGCAAGTGGAAGGTTTTTTAAGTCGATTTCTATCACCAGATGGCGCTGATTACAACTCGTTCAGGCCAATTCATTTCCTTTATGCTTGAATAAACCTCCTATCGCGACTGTAAGAAGCTTAATTTCTTTTTGCACACTGAAAATATTACCGGGAAATTAATTTACTTAAAAATTATTATGCATCATAAGAGATGTTCATCATGTTCTTAATTATTATGCATCATAAGAGAGATAGTGAATAATCTCGGAGCCTTTATTATTTTTTTGAAGTGATTGCCAAATGCAAATAGAACACCTAAGCAATTCTCTTGATAGAGAGCATGCAGTTAATTAGTAAAAAAAGAACATATCGTAACTGCAAAGTGCAGTTCTATATGTTTCTTGTTAATCCGCCCATAAAAAAAAATGAATTTCATTATTCTAGGTAAATGAATACCAGTCTGTCCGCCAGCAGCTATCTGCCGACATGGCTGATAATTCAGGTCTGATCAGAAATCTTGTTGTCCGTGCTGAAGATGCTCGCCTTATGAGAGACTAGTAAGTTATATAATTTTTTAAAGTTTTAATTTAATATTAGCCGCTTTTAGCGACCAACTTGTTCACAAAGAGTATTGGTTTTCTTGGCCGTTAAACAATTAATATGGTTTATATAACAATTTTACTTATTGTTTGAAAAATCCGAATTTAACGGAATTCGCTTACAATAAATTATTGAGAATGCAAATTATATAATTACGAAATAAAAGCAAAAGTAAAAATCTTATTTCGGAGTTGATATCTAGTAAAGACAAAACTCTAACTAACTAACTAAGACAAAACTCTTTTTTAAAACTCTAAGTTTTAAAAATGGAAAAAGCACGCAATTGAATGGTTTGATGGAACAATTTAATTACGTTTGAAATTGAACGTAACAGTAAAAACAGTGTTGCAATTTATAAGTAAAATTATTTTTTTTTTAATTTATTGAAATTAGAGAAATAAAATGTACGAAATGAAATGGATATTGCACTATGAAAACTGTTTGAGTTTTAAAATTATATACAAATCATTTTTGAAAGATGAGATTTAAGAAGAATGTAGATGTCAAATACCGACAACTTGCTTATTTTTTTTTAATCAACCGATATTTTAATTAATTTTTGGATGTTGAAAAATTCGCCGTGACTTTCCTCGTGTCTTGAAAAGACAGGCTAAATTTCATCGAACTTGAAGGAAAACTATAGATATGTATAAACAGCATTTAAATAAAAATTGCATATATGCCACTCACTTACTAAATCGATTAACACACACACACACACACACACACACACACACACACACACACACACACACACACACACACACACACACACACACACACACACACACAAGTGGACTGTTGTGAATTTGATGTTGCATGATTTTGGACGGATGAATGGTCGGGAATTTTATTAACATATATTATATATTTAGAAAGCACATTTATAATATTATTAGCCGATATTTACATATATACATTAGACGCAGTTAAGAGTTGAAATAACGTTAAGATTATAGTTAGTCTAGATGTTCAGCTCAGTCTTTTAGAAGAATACAATAATTCTCTCTCACTTAACACGTTAGATGCTAAATAAAAGACAAATTTAAGACTTATCAGATAGACTTATTAGATCTAAATCGTAATCACGTAATCTTTTTAGAAAAGCAAATAAGTTCTTTCATCTTTAGTTTTACCTTGGACTACGATGCCATCGAAATAAGCTATAGTTTTTGGTAAAGCTTTCAGAATTTGATCGATACTTGATTTTAATTTGAATAATTTCGGCTGCGTGGCCTTGAAAATTCAATGAAACCGAAAAATGTTTCAAAATACCTAAAAAAATCTCGAGGGTTTCAGGCCTCCTAAAACTGTGGAGCCGAAGGCAAATACCTATTTTACCTACTTAATAATCCATCCCTTCACACTATTATATATAAACCTTTTTATTTATATTAATTTACTATGTTAATGCAAACAATTTATTTACATATTACTTTTATTTTCTTAGCTATTAGTGATTTCAATGTGGATTATAGTGATCCTTTTCGAATATTACTCGCGGATGAGAATACCCAAACTATTGTTTGAACAACATGAGAATCTAATAACTTGAAAGATTTTACGAAGTATAAGAAAATAAATTCTAAGCTTGCATGTTACGATGACAATCACCACTCTGTTGAAATAGAATTTTTCTAGTTTGTCTCTTGAAAAAAATCTGTATGAAAGTTTTTAAAATATCTCTTTCTGCTTGTTTGAACTTTATAGTGCCCTGATGAGAAGATGGCATCAAGACCTTCATGCTTTAAACGGTGAACTCATAAACAATTACAAGATACGATCCAATAATCACGAAGAACTCATGACTTGCTTGAAGCAGGTGAATCAAATTATCCAAAGAGCTGGAAGACTTAGAGGTAAGCAGACAGTCTAGAATTCTTTCAAAAGTAAGATATCGTAGAATTTTTATTTTTGGTTTTAATTTGGATCAAAAGAGGAGAAATTATTTCAAAAGTTGTTAATTTCATGAATTATATTTTTGTTTTAAACATACATTTCGAATTTATTCATTTGTTTTCAAATAATATTGAATAATTTAATAATTGGTCATTGAAATGGTTCACTACGTTTATGAAAAAGGAAAAAGTTTTAGCTTAGAAATTTTTATCAAGCAGTCATTGACTTTTAATAATTTCTTTTATTAGAGATTTAATTTTAAAAACTATTTTGCTTGTTTACATTACAGTCCCTTATATAGCTATACAATTTTTGCTGAAAAATCTATTTTGTGATATACTAATCAAAAGAGAATTTTGTATTTAAATAGTTCTATCAAGGATTATTATTATTACGTTACTACATTATCTAATGCCTTTTCTTTATTATTGTGTCGTTCGGTTCAGTCATCATTAGATTCAATCGTTATTTTTTTCATTTTCTCGTGTACGAAGTATAGAGAAAGTATTGTAATCATCAATAAATAAATAAAAAATAAAAAACCGAATTCCAGATTTTAACAAATTTAACGTTTCAGATTCCCAAGTTCGAAAAACACATTTTTGGCATTATGTCTGTCTGTTTATGAGCACATTAACTCGAAAATGCTCTGATCTAGGCAAGTGAAATTTGTATATGGACTTAAGGCCACATTATTTGTAAATTTTTTTTATCAAATTTTGAGCAAAATTTATTTAAAAGAAATCTGAAGTATTCGAGTACTCGATAACTGCAAAACATAAAGAGCCAAAGATAAATTATAAATAAAATTTGCTAATATAAGTTTAATATATAAAATGTAGATTTTTATGAAATTTGGTACTAAATCCCCCAAAAGGTTGATCGTCTGTTGGTGATCCTTCCATATGCATGTAAACGCAGGGATTTAGAGCCATGAAATTTAATATACGATCTAGGGATATGAATTTCACCGCATTTTATTTCACTTTGATATTAATAATGATTTTTCCCTTTTACAGTTGGAAGGCCCAAAACACAAGTGATAAACTCCTGCCGTGCTGCCATAAAGAATAATGACATTGATTTGTTGATTAAAGTAATAGGAACAGGCGAGCCATGAAGATCGATTCAACTGAAGAAGGTCTTCTTAATTTCAAAATGAGCTTATTCCAGTTGTATCAGATTTTTTCTTTTGTTAATTTTCAATGCAAGAAGAGCACTGATGAAACAATTCTGCTATCTAGTCAAATAAATAATCCTGGTTTTTATATCAAAATATTTCTGATGTGTGATTTTATGTTCTCAAAAATCAGAAACCTATCACCACAAATATTTTTTAAAAAATAATGTTATTAAATATTTAATATGCATTTATTAACTCTGAGCGATTGCATTGGTAGAAAATAATTAAGAGACGGGTAGTGTCAAATTTTTAGTTATAAAAGAAAATGTCTCTATGTATGTATTTTTATGACACAGATTTATGTTATATACAGATTTAATTTTTACACTATTTTATTTTATTTATTATAAGGCTACCAATTCAATTTTTCTAAGTTTTGAGAATTAAAAATTTTTCTTCATGATTTGCAATTTATTTTGTCGAATAATAGCCGCTGTACTCGCTATCTGTTTGTTCTATATATACACGTAAGAAAAAGCTTGGATATTCAAATTTTCTGTAATATAAATCAAATATTCAACACCTAGTAATTAGATTTTGGACCTATGAACAAATTTATCAAGGGAAGTAAAATTCTAATCAATAAACTCGTGCTAAAAAGAAAGAAAGTATATGCGATTGAGCAGATTAACATTGGAATATTGTATACCAAAGAAATTGGATTAATTTTAAAAGTTTAAAACATGTATAAAAAAATGCTACTTGACAAATTCATCTCATACCCAATATCAAATGATGAAGTAAAAAGTCAAAAGAAAATAACTTAATTTCTACATTGGCGAAAGCGCAAGCGATGTATGTGATTAAACAGTGAAATAGGTTTTATATTTGGATAATAAAAAAGGAAAAAAAAAAAATGTTTAATTCAACTTTAAAAAATTGATGAAAAATCAAAGAAAAATAGTACGGCAATGAAATTCATGTCTTTATAAAGTTAATTTTTTGAATTTTTAGATCAGGGGTGTTTGTGGGACCCCAAAAAATCCCCTGAAACTTTTACGGACTTACTACCGGCATTTTGGAGTTTCGAGAAGGGGGGGGGAGAAATGAAAAATTACAATTATGAAGTATTTGAATGACCTAATTATAAAAGTTCAATGAATTACTTTTTTTGCAAAATTAATAACCATAAATTTTCAAACATATAAACTACTACATTTTATGCAAATATTTTAAATTACCTGAATTAATTCTTTTAAAAAAAATTATCTAATTTCTGCTGCTTTTTTTAAATTTTCTGATGTTTGTGGGCTTGTCTTTCTTTTGTGGTGAACTTCATAATTGCAGGAAGGTTGACTTTTATTTTCCTCATTTACAGTTGAAGAAATTTCCTCGAGAACTGCACATGCAGAGGTAGAAGCAGTTTGCTTTTCTGCTAATGTAGAAGGTTTTTCAGAGACTTTTATAGGTGACTCATCTGAAATACATGTTTTTAAGTCCTCTTGATATGTTTTCCAACTTCTGTTCATATTCAGTAAGAGATCTTTGTGAATTGGATCAGTCATTGGATTTTTTGAGCCATATTTTTCACATGAGGTTTCTTTAGAAGCCATTAAATCATATTTAATAGTCTGCACTGCATCTAGGGAATCAATCTTAAGAGAGGTTCTATAGTCAGTGACAAGTGTATCCATTAAGTTGAATGCACTTTCCATTAATGGGCCATGGAAGCAGCTAAGGCAGGCTTTGACCAATTTAGCCAATGTAGGATACTTATAATCATTTGTGAAATCATCTTTTAAATTAAAAACTTTAGACCAATATTTATCAATTGTACACTTGACTTGATTTCCACTTTCATCAGATGTGTAGAGCATTTCTTTGGTGATATCAATATCACTCTGGTATAACCTTATTTCAGCTTCTACTTTTGACTTTTCATTATCACTAAAAATATGGGACATAAAAGATGATAATTTTTCAAAAGCTAATATTGTACTGGTTTTACCTCTTAGCTCTGGATCTAATGCTGTAAAACTAATTAGATATGAATTTTTAAGGGGTAATTTCTGTTTCATATGCTGAAATTTCTAAATGAAATTCTCTTGCGTACATAAATAAAAAAAATATTTCAATAAGCGAAACGAAAAATTTACACGTGCATCAATAAATGAAACGAAGCGGATTTACACAGCGGAGAAAAAAAAGTTGCGAAGCGATCAATGACAAATAGCTAATACGGCGAAAAATCCCCCTTCTCTACTTATTGGCGCCACGCCAGGAGAGATAAGACCTTTGAACCCAGAGTCACGTTATCGCACATCTGGTCGAACGAAGTCTCCCCCTTTTTTTTCTGCCGCGCCTACTTGCCGAAAAGAATCCAGAAGAGAATGTCCGAGAACCGGGGGAATGAGTCATAACTCGCAATAAGGAAAGAACAAAAAAGAAGTTTTTTCCCCCTTTTCACGCATTATCACTGCCTTTGGAGAAAGAAAGGAAAAGTTTTCACCACACACACTGACCTTGCGTTTTCTGCTTTAAAAGCAAACAAAATTATCCAGATCAAAATAAATAATTCATTATTATTCCTACTTCCTTTTGAACGACGATCCCCGGAATTTCCGGGTATCGAAGTTCAAAATCCCCGGAATTCCGGGGTTTCCCCGGAGCACAAACACCCCTGTAAGATGTTATAAGAATTATTTTTATGTAGTGATTTTTTTCAGAAAGTATGTTGAAAAATATTAAATATTTTAACCTCCATTTTACTCAATTTAGAGGCGCGGAAAAGCTTTTTAATAGCATTGTTACTCCTTCTAAGTGCTACCAAACATACTTCAAATTTTGTTTGAATCCATTGGAGTGTAAAATTTTAAATTTTATTAGGAAACAAACAAACACACAAACAAATTATAGATAGATATATATATATATATATAGAGAGAGAGATGTACGATAGTTACATTTATATTTATTGATTTAATTGCTTATTTTTCTTGCATTGGTGAAATGGAAGGGCGAAAATTTTGTTAATTATCTGTGTAGTCTGTATGATGAATCGAAAAATGAAATTACATTACCTGAAAAGATAACAAGCAATTTAAAACAGATTACTCCCGAACATTTTAATGTTATGAGATTCAACTTCATTAGGCAAACTCCTCATTTGTTAAGAGAAAATCAAATTATGCATGAAATATTTATATTAAATATAATCAAATTTTTCACCGTATCAACTGAACTCCAGAAGTGGGTAATATTATATATCATTGATAATATCAGTGAGATGAAAAAGTTTAGATATGAACAAAATTCACAGATTTCAAAATATACTTCATTTTCCTAATATAGTTTCAATGAAATGTGCTATATACTCATATACAGTATTATGACAATAAAAACACGTTTGAGCATATTGCAAGTTGTTAATTAAAAACAAAATTGTCTTAAAAGTTTAGTCGAAAATAAAATAAAATTTAAGGAAACAAGATTTAAAATCACACTTTGTATCCGTTCTTGTTGATTAGTCCATAAGTACGAGTTTCCATTGAAGAAACTAAATCTTACATGATTTCGAGTTCGATTTTGTATTATATATCTTCAATGAATCTTCAATGAAGTTCATTTGCAGAACAGTACTGTCTATCATTACTGTAAATTTTGTGACAAATGATGTCCTAAATATTCTCTATTGGATTAAAATGAGGGCTACATACCTGTCAGTCGAGAACTTCCATATTTTAAAAATTAAACCAGACTACTGTGTTGTTTAGAGTATGAATCGAAGCATTGTCTTGTTGAAGTTCTTCCTGGATGTCACCTAGAAGCTCAGCAAATGGCAGCAATGTCCAGTGTCTTAATATAATGTTGTGATGTCGAAGTTTCTTGCGCAATTCTTGCAAGTACGATGTTCAGTCAATTGGACATTCCAGATTCTACTTTTTTTCCCCTCCCATCTCTAAATATCAACAGTTACCATACGATTTTGGACCTGTGACATTCTTTGTCACTTATGTGGGTCCAGAACTAATTTCTTTTTCTTTTTAAAATGAACCATTTTTCCTATTCGAAGAATCCCGCTAACTTACAAATTTCAAGAACATAATTTGTGTAATACTTTTCAATCTTTGAATCTGACAACCATCAAGTTTATTCGTCACATGAGCTTCCCAAACTTGCATTTTGCTTTATATATGTATCCATTTGATAACATTGGATAATCGGATTTCTTTAATCGATTAATAATAGTTGAGATTTCCGTAACGAGCTTACTTTTAGCTTCTAAATAAATACCAAATTTTCGTAATCTCATCTGTCTGAATTTCTTCTGTGTGCGGCATTCTAGACTTTGAAGTGTTATCATTTGCAGAACTAAAGTACTCGAAATTTGTGATTTAATCTCTTTTAAATTTGTATATGCTAATAAAAATTCGTATTCAGGTTTAAACTTTTGTAACAAGGAAATTTTTATTCTCACCCAAAAAAGTGGTATTAGAGCAAAGCAAACAATCGTGTTTTGATGAAACCATTTTAAAATTTTTTTTCAATATATTTAAAGGCTTTTGTAATTCTACTATTACAATTATGTTAAAGCCAGCTGGTATCAGTATCTAAACTTTTGCATCGCAGTGTACCATTTGTTTAGCCAGCTATTTATTAAATTTGTTTTTAGTACTAGTATTAATTTGTTATAAATGGACTTATACATGTAGTTTAGTTTAGTTATTTAAACGTTCCGTTTTAAAGCAACATTAGGGCTATTTTGGGACAGACCTCGTAATTTTGAACGGCGGTCGGATGACGAAGATGACACCTGAGCTGTGCTCCCTTCTCCAAACTTCCACGCCACACCAGCGGGAGAACGCTATGTCCGACGGATTTAACGCACCCCAGACCTGCTTACACGATGATATTCGGTAGAATGGGATTTCGAACCTGAAACCCTCCGGTGCCGAAGCCGAGACCTTATCATCAGACCTCTGCGGCTAACTTATACATGTAATGCAAAAATAAAAGAGAATTTGAGAAATAATTGCCATTTAATTTACAAACAAGATATCTTCTTCTCAATATCATATCTAAATTAACTTTCATGCATTTGTTCTTGAATTTATTTATTCACATTCGTCAGTGCATCAGATTTTAATATTAAATGACGTTTTTTAGTTTATTTACAGATGTAAGATGCATTGCGATATAGAAACGTATTTAACTGGTGTTTATGACTATACTATAAAGCGTGATGACCAGGTAGTTAGTTCCGAAAATATTGGTTGTGATTAATGTCCATTGAATTTCTTATGTATAACTTTCATAACACGATTTGATTATTTTGTCTTATAACTGTTTAATTGTATAATATAAATGAATTTTTCTAATAAAGTCAAGCCATTAGAAAGATTTTAATGGTTGAAATTAGATTTTATATTCAAACCTTTAATTCTTAGAATACATATTGTTTTCTTATGGAGTCAGGTCATTAATCTAAATGTTCATCGCCTTCCACGGCAATGTAATTTCGACTAATTATTTCTCATATAAATTGCACTATAGAATATTTCTTCTTTAGCGTTCAATAATATTAGAAAATAACAATTGTATATTTGATGAAACAATGAATAGGATTTGAATTTCGTAGCAACAAATGAAATACATTAAAAATTACATACTTTAAAAATTTAGAAAGATTATATGAGAAATATTCATATAATTAAAAAGATAATTTTTTTTTAATTTAAAAAATGTGAAATTTTTTGTGATAAGTATCATTAAATTAATAATAATAAATATCATTAATGCCGTACTTTGGATTGGCGAGGAGGTTGGCACACTGGCATTGTTAGAGTGTGTTACAGTTCGTAGGGGGTTGGCACTTGGTTGGTGCGTTGGCCTTATTAGGGAGTGTTACATATTAATGTTTGAAAAATTATTTAATTCAAACTAAGCCACTGGTTGAAATTGTATATCAGATAAATTTTAAATTATTCATTAGATTTAAATTTCAATAAAATTTAGAAATGTCATTTATATTAAGAATATCCATAAAAGAGTTGTGGATAAAGTATATATATGAAATTTTTCCTATTCATAATAGGATGGAATCAACGCATTACAGAAACGATTGCATTTCTCTCCAGTTCAAGTTTTTATTTTGTTCCTTTCATCTAAAAAACAAATTTTTTTTCCAGGACAAAAATTCTCAGTAATTTTTTTTTTTAAATATCATTAACTTAAATTCATAAATTTTTTGCAACTAACACACAATCCGAGATTCAAAATTTTTAAAGAATCTTTACTACACATAAATTACTTATTATGTAACAGCTATTAGACAGAATTAGTAAAATGAAATTTATTGTCATTTAGTGATAAATACTGCAATAAATATTAAAGTACCAGTAAATAAATAAATTTATTGATTTTCTACTAGTTACAATATAGATTTTTGCTACGAATAGTTTATAATATAAAAGCAACAAAACACAAGAATTGTACTATAATGATCAATACTGTAAAAAAAACAGTATAAAAACAAATATACATTCATAAATAATTTTTTAACACATATGAACACTTCTTGAAGCAATCCAATCAGTGAGATTCATAAATAATATAACCTTGACATAATTTTGTAATTATATTTGCTTAATAAAGTTAAATGTGCATTTACTGAATAAATTTACATTTGATAAAAATTAAAAAACACTGATAAAATGAAATATTATATACAAGTCAATACTTCAAAAATAAACATAAATTTTATACTATAGCAAGGAAATTATACATAACATTAATTATTAATTAAAAACTTGTAAAATTAATGGATTCTTTTTACTGAGAATGCTGAGCATACTTATTAATTACATTTCATATGATAATCAAGTGGTTAAATCAATATAGTATAAAAATATAAAATTGTTTCATTAATACCGAATATGGTAACTCGAACTTAAATTGGATGACAAAGCTAATGACTAAATTTGGAAGCATTTACAGTCAAAGGAATTATACATTTCAGCCAAAGGAATAAGTCAGCTATTTTGCTACATGCATTGATAGTAAAATAGGGTGGAAAACCAGCGCAAAAATCAAAATAAGATTTGGATATTTTTTTAAATGAGACCTTTAAAGTAAAATTCTTTTACCACCGAAAAATGAAAATTCAATTTAATTTCATATCATTTCCATTAAACATAGTTAAAAATATGAAGCATGATTATAGTTCCATATTCTGATATTAATAAACTCACAATACATGATTGAGTACATTTAATTTGCAAAAAATTACACCCAATTCTCATCTACACTAATTGCTATAACATGCAAGAGTAATTCTGAGTCACAATTAACGATTAAAACTAGAGCCTCTACGACAATTACACGATTTTCACACTATAACAATGTGAAGATATGCAGTATACAAATGTGTCTCAACACTAAAATTCAGAGTATGTATTCCACAGAATATATATGTATGGAGTATTTTGATAGAAAATAACATATTTTATTCAGAGAACATTTTTAAGTTAAAAAAAATGCAATTATTAATTGATTATAGGCAGTGAATTATCCAATTCACTCTTTCCCTGAAATACTTTTTAATGATTAAGAAAAGTCATTTAATTATAGGTGCAAATAAATACACAAGTGGTTTAAATCTTCCTGACATAGTATTTAGCTCTAGATATCACAGTTACAATTTTTTTTAAAAAGTAATTAATATAATGTATTAAGATCATGCTTTATTAACTAAATTTATTAAATGGAAACAAATAATTCATTTAGTTTTAATCACACTAATATTTATAAAAAATTGAATAAATAAAAGACATCTTTCCCTCTCACTATATCTATATAATAATTTCTGTAAATTTTTAGAAGATTAAAAAAAAAAAAAAAAAACTTTGATCTTTACAAAGCTTATAACATTCAGTAATCATAAACAATTAGTCCATAAAATTAACTTTGAATCAATGCTGTATGAAAATTTAAACGAAAGGTTTAGTGTAAATCATTCTTGAGTAAATTTTATCTCAAGGAAAAACATTTGCATAGCTATAAGTCTTTTTTTAAAGAATTATACTATTAAGAATTAGACTAAAGAATTATACATAAAGAATTAGACTATTTCAGACAGCAACTCTAGTATCTTTACATTTAGTTAATTTGATCTAATTATTATCAATGAAGGGAGATTTAATTTTTCATTCATATATAAAATAAAATTGTCAAGAAGATGTACAAAATTAGCATATATCTTAGAAGATACACATGGTATACCTATAACACAATTTTTATAACTTATGAATTTACATAAAATTGTCAAAAGAATGTATATTTTTCACTATACTTTGTACAATTAGGTGACGTCATAGTTTCAAATACTTTAGGTAAAATAAAACTACTTAAACAATTTGATATAACCACATATTTTCTTATAGGTATATAATTTCAGCCAGATAATGTTTATTTTTTTTTTCTCAATACCCTGTATTAATCAAGTTCTGATGGAGACTACTCCAAATAAAAACATGCATTCTAAATTTTATGATTATGTAATAAAATATGAAAGATCTTAACAATCCCAAAAATAATTTATAAAATTAATGATTATCATACTTTATTTTAAAACACTTTCATAATTTCACAGTCCTCCAACTCCTAATTCCATGATTTTCATAAACTAATATGTTTATCCTTATCTTATTATTATATATAAACTATATCATACTAATTGGCTAGCACATAATAATAGTAGGCTTTGATAAAAAAAAATAAAAATACAATTATGATTGTTTGCAGATGTTGCATCTAAAATGTGACTTTTTAAAAAAGTGGAATCAGAGGATTAAGCTTCAATCATATCAACTAATTAGTAAGCCTTTGCCTTACATGATTTTATTTATAAGCTTATTGATAAACTGGATTATAATTTTTATAACTTAATGCAAAAAAGTATACGAGATACATAAACATTTTATAGATTTTTCTGAATCAGGATATATTTTATAATTGATTTGGTAGTACAGAAGTCAAAAACTTAAATTTCAATTCACAGCAATTTATTACTGATGAAAGTGCAATATTGTTAATGAGTGAGAAAATCTATAATGGGCCTCAAAAACAAATTTCTATTTTTTTTTTTTTTTTGCATAAAAGAAAGAAAAACACCAGTTAACAGTTTGATCAAGAAAATTAATGATTATGTTTTTCATCATGATTCTGCATCATGAATGCTTTGAGTAAAAGTAATAACTTTAATTTTTAAAATGTTTCCATTATAACCTGCTAGGAGAACAGCTTTCGCTTCAAACTGATAATTTTGAATATCATTTATAGCAGGTTGGAGCAATCCATAAAATAAATTGATAAAAATGAATTAGTAGAAAAAATTGATCAATTATAGCTATATGATAATGAATTAAGATTGTGAAACATTTCTATTTTTTTTTTATTTATAACAAAATTATAAAAAAATAAGTTCTTTAACCATAAGGTTTTTAGCAAGTATTTTACAGTTTGATCATTACAGTGTGCATGTTTAAATAGCAAATTTTTGAATAGAATTAGACAAGCATTTGAAGAATTTTTTTTTATTGTTAGGTTGAAATTTCATTTTAAAAATTTTATGACAGAAATTTGAATGCTGTTTTGGAGTTAAGATTAAAATGAAAAATTATGAAATAAGATATTACTGAAAGATAAATTATACAGATGAAATAGAAAAAGCATTGAAAATATTAATTTAAATATATTTAATAATCAAAAGAAAATAACAAATAAAAGTTAGAGCTAAATGCAAAGACAAAAACTAAGTTGTACTCAAACTATAAAGTGTGCTAAGTTCACTACCAAATCTAAATAAACTAAAAGCAAAAACTAAAATCAAAATATCAAAGAACAAAAGTTCTTGAATATAAGGAACATAACAAATCTCATACATTTATAAGAAAAATATATTCTTAAAATAAAGCTATTTCTTTGCAATGTGAACAATAAATTTGTTACAAAGCATCTTTGGTTTTCTGCATGTTACTTAATAAAGATAATGTAATTGTATATTTTTTCATAAAACAAAGTTAAATTCTAAGATACAGTCCATCATTAAAAAAAGTAATTTATCTATATGAATATTATTTGCTGTATAAAATTAAAATTAATATTAAATGATAAATGTTTAAGACTTCTAGTAAGAATCATTTTACTAGAACATAAATAAGAAATGACTGGACCCAAAAATTTGTAAAAGGGAAAATTACTTATATATTGCAGAATACTAGATTAATGATATTTTAATCTTAGTACTGCATTCATAAGTAAATTTACACAATTCTTCCAAAATCTGTAATCTCAAATATTTATCAATCAATCAATATATAGCTACATGCATAAAACTCTTAAATAGAGCACATAAAATAAATCACAGTTCAGGAAATACATAAAAATTGCACAACATAATTACATAAAATGAATACTAAAAAAATATTCATTTACTTTTTAAAGACAACAATAGACATACTATTTACAATAAGTGATAAAAATAAATCATTAAACACAATTATATAGGTTATAGGAAAGTTAATGTCATTTCTTACCTAGAAATTTGAAAATTTGACACAAAAAGTAAAGTTTTGTTTAGTTTTTATAATATAAAGTCATTAAAAATTTGCAGAAGATACAGAAATGACAATTCTTTGTTCTACAAATAACAATTGTCTTTAAATAGTAAAATCAAAATGCCAGCTTTTAATTCATTAAAACTTTATACCAACACAAACACTTTTGATTGCAACAGACAAACCAGATATTTCAGTTTAAATTCAGCCCTGCTGTAAAGGACCTTACAATATTTCTCTCACAATCCCATTTTCCATATAAAAATTTGTTCAAACCCTAAAATAGAATGAATTTAAAATAGCTATTCAGAAAAATTTGAATGAAATGCTACAAGTCAGAATGATTTTTGTAATCATTTAAACTTAAGTTGTTAAAAAAAATAATGAAGCCGATGCGAAAGTCACTTTAACATCCTATTTTTGTTATAACCTATAGTTAAAGGAACCCTGCTATGAAATAATGTTATTCAACCTTAAAAATACGTATTTTCTTTAAATAAAATGATAATTCATAAAGCAAACAGCTATTATTTAAGCTCTAATTATCTTCATGGAAGCCACATTTTAAACCCATCAATTCTGTTGCAGTTAAAATGATTCCTTCCTTAAAAATATTCATCTGATCATTTAGATACACACATCATTTGAGTAAAATAGGAAAATATGATCACCTAAAAAAGGTCACAGAGATCATCATAGTTAAAAATATCTACAAGCCCATAAAATCCAAATGCATTATAACAGCAGCAATTTCATTTACCGAAAATTGCTTACTATGAGAATGACTTCAGTTAAGGAACTGAGGTTAGGAAAAAAGATCTCTATGAATAATTAATTAGTGAGAACGCTTTGCAAATTTTTTGCTTCTTGAAGTCCTGAATAGAGTTGCTTCACTCGATCGTCTATTGTTTCCTCTTGACTAGATGCAAAAGTGCTTAAGTTTTCAAAATTGAAATGTTCCTGATATCGAGCCATTACAAATAAAATGGCTACACCAAGTATGATGCCAATGTTCTGAATAAAAAACACTTTCAGTTGTTGTTTTATCCCTTTCTGACGAGCTTCTTCTAAAACTTCACCAAGCTCACCCATCTGTAAAAAACATTTTTTTAAATTAAACATTCGATTCTTAAAATGTTTCAATTTCAAAGTAAAACAATTTAATTACTTTCAAAAATAATTCAAGATAGGTGTCAATAATTCTAAATTTTATAGAAAAATTATGCTAACTTTAAAAAAATAATCACCACGTCTAGCAGAAAAAAATTTTTTAATCTAATTCCCTCACCAAATTTTGGAGCAAACTAAGACCTTATTATAATGCAGTTGCTTAAATATTCAGTTCCTTATTATTGAATAACAGTGGAAAAAATGCTGCACTGAGAGATAATGCTATAGAATTAGCTGAATATAACAATGGCAGGTTAACAATTAAAGATTTGCAGATTCTGGGACAACAGATAATTTAATGAGATTTTTTTTCCCTCTCAAACTTAATGTTTTTTAATGGCTGAACAATTTCCTAACATTTAACAAAAGTAACTTCACATTTAAATTAAATGAAAATTTTTACAATAAATGTCATTGATTGATGCTACTACATGCTATTTTTGATTCTTATTTAACCTTTTGGTATTAAAAAATTTGGTGTTATTTAATCTTGCTTATTCAGCAATGCATGCAAGCATAATTTTCTAAATTTAATTAGAAATAAATTTAAATTCTAATTAGAAAAATATCTACTTTCATAAAAAGTGAAAATATAAATATCAACATTCAATTTTTCAATACTTCTAATATGATATATATAATCAATATTTTTTTTTCCCATTCACTCAGAGGTCTAAAATTAAGGCACTGCCCTAATGTTAGCTACAGCCTTATACAAAAACCATTTTGGAACTAACTTAATTTCAAACAATGAGAATAAGAAATCCAAGAATGCATATATTTTGAAATTTCAGACTATATGTATATCAACATGTCATTGATAAATGTTAAGCTAAAAACTAACAATTACTTAGAACAGTAAACAACCTGTTAAGTGTAAGTTATAAATTTTTATGTTGTGTTTTATTTGATAGGATGCAAGTTAAATAAGGGAAATTGAAATTATATACAAAACTAAATGAAGTAAAAGTTTGTAAACATTTAGACAAATATCCATATACTAAAGTGAAAACCTCTTTTGAAATAAAAGATTTTAATTTAAGCATTTCAATTTGGCACAAATGCCATGGTTGGATTACATGAATCAAATTACTGTTAAAATAGCATTTTAAAGTTGCTCAGAAACTTTTTTTAAAACAGTAATATATGTATTTTGAAATTTAGATTGCAAAATTGCAAATATCTTTATATTTACTTTAAGCTAAATGCACATAATATTAGCTGAAAATTCTGGATTTTATTCTGTCAAGTTAATGTAACATTAAAATTCAGTGATGAAAAACACAGAAGAAATTTGACTAATTTATTCATAAAAAACTTAATGTCTAGAGTTAAGTTAGATCTCTATACTACTATTTCCTACTGTAATTTAATATTACTCCTCATTATGATACAGGATTATGAAATTCCAGGCAGTTTAAGAAAAAAAAAATTATATAAAGATGCTGTGTTCATATGATTTTGTTCAAGTCTTTCAGAAATTTAGATTTATCTATATTTTAATTTCATTTAAAATTACTGTTGCCTTTTTTTTAAAGCTTATTCTTAATGAAAGTTTTAAAATTCATGCCTAAAATAACTTTTGATGTTTCTAAAAATCTTCCAAAACCTACTAAGAAATTTCAACAAATTCAATAATAAAACATCCCTCAAGGTATAAAAATTAATATTGCATACAAGCAACTTACCATATCTACAAGAGCTATATACAAAAACATTCCAGCTGCTAAGGCAAAAATAAACGGAGCTCCTTCTGCTAAGTCACCAAGAATAATCCCCAAAACAAGTCCCAAATAGCATGTGATTGCAGACAGGAAATTGTAAAGTAATGCTTGGCGCATTGTCATCCCAGCACCCAAAAGAACAGCAAAATCACCTGTAAGAATCAAAATTAGAATAGATAAAACACATTTATCTAGTGTTTTGCAGTCAGTGAAAATTCACATTGACAGAACATATCGTCATTCAATGATGTATTATTTGCAAACTTAAAGTAGATAGAAGTACTTAAAGTGTTCGGTATTATTATTATCTAAAACCAAATTCTGCTTAAACATACCCAAATTTTCAAAGACATCCCCATGGCATTCAGATTTATTTAACAGGATTTAATAATATACAATTAGGTTTTCTCTGAATTGTAAACACATAATGTCATCGACTACAAATGAACAGAAAGAAGGAAATTATAAAAACATTATTTGGAACAATATTAGATTTATTTATCAAATACAAATTTAATTTTAGATAACACTAAAATTAAATAATTTGACATCTTGACCAGTTTGTAAATTTTCCTCAGGCAAATTAGACCCCAAATTGTTTTCAAGAAACAAATCACCTTTTCTCAAACATTAAACAATTGTATTTTTCCTTTTGTATATTTTAACACACAACAACACAAAAATTTCCCTCCACTGTCATATTATCAAATATTTCAAAAAATAAAATGAAAAGAGCAAATTGCAAGCAGTAATATAAAATCCAAGCTGTATACTGCACAAGACATTTTCGAAGTTTTCTAACTAAATTTCCTCAACTTTTTAGAGATCTGCTGAAGATGTAGGAATAATTTCAATTTAAAAATGATGTATCTTTTTATTTTCTCATGTATCTAGTACACAGCAATAAATTTAAAAAAAGAATTCAAAAATTGGATGAATCTCCACATTTCAGACCTCCAAGTTGAATACATTTTGGGTATTATATAATCTGAGCATGATAACTTACAAACACTTCAAGTTAAACGAATGAAATTGGGTTCATGGAATTTAGACCAAATTTGTATATTTCTATTAAACTTTGAACAAAATCCATTACAAGGAAAACCACCAGTTTGTGCGTATGAAAGCTCGATAACTTCAAAATATGAAGAGTTGGATGAGAAAATTTTACAACAAGTTTATCATTTTTAAAAAAATGTAGAGTTTTATCAAATTTTAAACCAAATCTGTCAAAGGGTTTATCATTTGTTCTCTTGCCTGCATGTTAACACAATAACTCAAAAACAAATAATTTAAATCAATAAAATTCAGTATGTAATATTGTGACTACAACTACAGTTCTGTATCAAATTTTAGTCCCAATCCATCAAAACAGGGAATCTAAAATACAGATTTGTGCAATAGAATCAATTAAAATGCAAAGTTCATGCTAAATATCTATATTTTGTAACTATAGCTTGCCAATGTCAAACAAGGCATTCAAGGTCTTAGCCTAGGTCCACAATTTTAATGGGAGGGAAGGGAATAAGATTTATTGGAAAGTGCACAAGATAGTTTTGGAGTAACCATTTCTTCTGGTTTATGGAATACTATAGCAATTTTTTATTACAATAAGATATCTAAAAGAAAAAATGAATAGCAGTATAAAAGAGAAGAAAAAAATTAACATTAATAATAATTAGAAAAAAATCTTTAAAAACTCAAACTCAACTATTATAGTGTACCATAACCATAGATCTGCAGTTTAAATATTTTTTTATGCAATTTTATGATGAAAATATTTATAAAATAGCATTAAACACAAAATAAATGCGATTAAAATAAAAATATTTTTACTTTAAACATTTACCTAATTCATGGGGAAATTCTTCACAGATAACAGCAACCGATATACTGACACCTGCAAGAATGCTCTCCGAGAAGGCAGCTCCAATAGATAATCCGTCAATGAAATTATGCAGTCCATCTCCAAATATAATCATCCATGCCACCGTAGCAATGGTTGATTTACCTTTCTCAAAATGGATTGTGTGTTCATGATGATGAGTATGATGAGAATTAGCAATCTGTATTAAAATGAAAACAAATTTAATTACCCAATAAATTTACAAAATTATATTTATTAAAATGTCTGTTTAATAAATAAATACTTCATATAAAAGCATACAAAATATTTTTTAGAATGGGTAAATGATAGGTTTCAGTTAATTTAAAAACAAACATACATAAAGATAATTAGATTATACATTATAATATATAAAAGTAATGTTAGTCATTGCTTGACAAGAAAAAAAAATGTATACAAAATTCTACTGATTAAGAAAAAAGACAGATCTCAACACAGGCTTAATCATTAGCCTATTAGAAATTATAAGGGAAAAAAACCCTTTGTGCACTTAAAAGATCACAGAAAAAGTCTGTATATTATTTTATATAAATAAAAATTCATCTAAGTCCAGTCAATTAAATATTAATTTTATATTAAAAATAAGCACTTTAAAAAACTTGAGCACCTTTAGGAGGAGGGTGAAAGAGCTGGCGTTAAATTTTGACGCTAGAGCTACGAGTTATAAAATTTACCAAGTTGAGCAAGAAAGTATCCAATTTTATAAAAATAAACTTAGGATATCATTAGTAACTGATAAATATTGTCACAAACATTAAAAATTTAAATGTTTTTTTCCCCTACATGTTTTTTTTAGGAAAAATTAAAATTTTATAACTTTATGTGAATGTTTTTTCTTGATACAGCTGACCGAAGAAAAGATGTATTAAGAAAAAGACATCTACCAACACTCTGCCATTTCATTAATATACTAATTCCTTGAGAAAAAAGAAGCTTAAGTAAATAAATCAAATTCTTCAAACAGTTTCATTTTCTCATTAATAACTTTACACATAATAAATTTTGTTAGTAAAGAAAAATCTGGCTCGTTCAGCTTATTAAACAAGTGCATTAGTTTTATATTCAATTTCATTTTCCAAAAAGCTTTTCTTAACATGGAAAGGATCAAGAAATCAAATTCCAGCCTTCTTTTCTTTATGTGATTGGCCTTTCAAAAACGGGCAATATTTTGAATGGCTGCTGATATTCTTAATTCTTAAGCAATGTTTACTGTTTTGCTTTTTTTTTTTGAAAACCTTCAATATATATATACTTTTGGTAAGCATAAAAAATTTCTAAAGCTTTTACACACAAATTACTCATAGTAAAAATAGTTAAATAATTCACTAATAATGATACGCTAAAATATAATGAACAAATGCTCCATAAAAAATAAAACATGCAGAAAAGAAACAAAACATTTTATCACTTAAAAACCAACTGCTATCATTTCCAGGAATATACGAAATTATTTTTAAAAAGAAAAAAATCTTTTCCCTACTTAAGACAATCAAAACATTTTAGCCACTAAACAAAATTAAAAATTCATATTTATATGACATTAGTAGCTATTTTAATATAATATGAAGTATAAAATCTACATTGCTGAATTTATTAACCAACTGGTAATTAAAAAAAAAAGATTTATAGAACAGATTACCACAAAATAAAGTTTTGAAAGACAGCATGCAAAAAAAAAAAAAAAAAAAAAAAAAAAATTGAATTAAAACAAAAAGTAATTCACCTCAGCTTCAACAGGATATGATTTTACTATCATGTGCTCAGTTGTGGCATCATTGATCTTGTAGTTATTTTGATTGTTAAAACTCTCTGCAGTGAGTATTGGCAAAGAACCATTGGTATAGTTGCCGTTTTCATTTTTTTCCTCTTTCACAGATGTAACAATAATGGTATGATTAGTCTCGGGCAAAGTTTTCAGAAATTCATTTGAGTTTTCTTTGATTTGATAACCAGATTTCTTTAATTTTCTTTCCTGCAAAAAAAGTTTCAGAATATTGGCAAAAGAGAAATTATAAATTAATATGAACAAAATATTTAAAATGATATTAAATTTCCAAAGAGGTCATTTATCTGAAATATACAGTAATTAAAAAAATGAATTAAATTAGAAAGTAATTAAAAGCAGACAATGCTAAAAAATTTTAATTTATATTTGTAAAAATGTTATAAGTACATTTGGCAACTCAAATTTTTAAATCTACAAAACCCTACATGCCTTTTCTGCAGATTTACCAAAACAGTATATAAATCCACTGTCATAGCAGAAAATCACTAATTTAATATTCACCATTCCCATTACTTTTATTTAAGGATAGAGTTGAAAAATAAACCCAAAAAAACTTTCTAAATTGGGACATATCCAATAGGTAAGAAAAACAGCAAATTCTCAAAGTTTTCTTTCATTTCTCTTTAAAAATTTTTTTCCCACTCATATAAATTTATATTTTTTTTTATATCTATTCAAACTCTCAAAAATGAATTTCTTTCTTCAATATTAATCACAGCAATCAAACATAACTTTACAGGTATTTTCATAACTAACATGTTTTTTTTAAGGATATATAATTAGTTTTATTGTGCATGGAATGATTTTTGAATTTTAATAGGAATGATTTTTGAATTTTAATAAACATACTAAAATAAAGAATTTTATTGCAAATTTCAAATCTTTAATTTTTTTGAAGTATTATTATTTATTTTACAAGTCCTACTGAAAAGCAACACATTTACATGAGTTTTTTTTTCTTCCAATTTTAAACTAAAGAAGCATTATCACAATGCCTGGCATTTATTTTTGGTCACATTTAAACAAACAGCATTTATTCTAATACAGATTAAAATTTAGCATTTCAAATGAATAAAGTGTATTAAAATTACCTTTTTCACATCAATAATTATTTTCATGAACCTTTCACTCAGATAAAATAGATAAATTCCACCAAAAATTAATAGTGACTTCCATAAATAATTATGCTCTTCATCTTGTCCAACAAGTTTGAAAGTCTGAAAACAAACATCAATTTTTAAATTATAAACCAAAATAAAAATTCTATTAAGAAATATTAAAATTAAGATGTTATTAAAATCTAATGGAACTTTGTAAATACGTACATTGATGAAACACTGTGTGTGTGTGTGTGTTGTACACAGGCATACATAATGATAACTCTTAATCTATTTTAAATCCTACTATGTCTTAATTTAAAATAGCCTATATTACTTTATTTTAGAATTCATATTTCCTGATTCAAACTGCACATTTTTAATTCTAACACTTTTAGTGTGAAAAGACGTGCTTCACTGGCTATCCCTAGGTATAAACAATGCCCTCCCTTGGAAAAATAAATTGAAGTTAAATCCAAAATTATCAGACTGACATCTGGAAAAATTATGAGAAATTAAGAGTAAAAAAATTATCTACCTACTTAAATATAAGTTAAATAAACAAAAATGGCAGCAAATGCATTTCTTGCAAATTTGGGAGATTAAAATAGACATTTATTCAAATTTAGAGACCAAAACAACAATTGTTTATTATAATTGATGACCATAGGATGCATTCTGTCAGAAATTCATGGCAGTTTACATTATACATCATCAGTATTAAAGTCTTACGACATCATAGCACTATCAAAAACGGAAATATTTGGTTAATCTATCTTCCAAATTTCAAGATGTTATAATTTTTTTTTTCAATAATAGATATTAAACGCATCTCTTCTTTAGCTTTCTACAATGCAGGAAAATCAAAGTATTAAATATTTAATGAAACAATGAAACCAGTTTGAATTTCATAGTAATAATGTAATCTACTGTTAGAATTTAAGCAAAAAAAAAAAAAAAAAAAAAAAAAAATGCAACAAAATTTCATTGTAAATTTATTGAAGTTATCAGAAAAAAAATACAAAAATTCAATTTAGTTTTTCATTGATTAAACTCTAATTAAACTGCTCCATGATGCATGTTTTCCCATCCTCCAGGTATATAGGTGTTCAATTTGGTAGCTGTAGGTCAAACAGTCTGACCTATAGAGCATGCATGCACACAGGCACACACACGTTATTTCCAAACATATTATAAATGACATGCATTATATCCAAACAGATAATGATTTACAGCAGCATAATACAACAATCAATATTTATTTCCAATTAATCTCATCTGATGTTAATCTATTATTACTTACTTAATTTCAATATTTTCATAAACATTAATACATTTTTAAAATTACAAATAAAAGTAAGATTAAAATTATAAATACAAAATATGTCATGAATAGATATTTTCTTATATATTTTAAACTGAATGTAAATGTGTAAAAATAAGAAAGAAGGAGGAATTTCAAAAATGTTATCAAGGGACTTAAAGGAAATAATGCTATAAAACAAATATCTCGTGCAAAAATTTTTAACTATCAATTCAATTATTACAGAAAAAAAAAAAAAAAAAATGTACACTCAATGATACAAGTGATTATGCTAGTTGTCAATATCATGAAATGTGTCAAAATACAAAAATCTTTTCTGTCAAGTTCTGTTATATACTATTAAAGAATGTCACCATATAATAATAATAATAATGAAATAATAAAGAAGTCATAACAAATAATAAAAGACTTAAGAAATGTTCAATATATGAATAATTAAGCAAACAAACTTTGGATAATTACTATTAATGAATGCAAAAATATTTCAAAAATGTGAAAAGGAATTGGAAATATTTACCTGAGGAATGAGATGAAACAATGAACTTCCAACTAAGCTTCCAACAGCCAATCCTTCAAATAACATCAGGACAACTTGGTAAACATTCTTACTTAGAAGTGGCAGAATAATGACACCAACTAATGAGCAACAACTTATGACTGTGACAAAAAGAAGTCCATAGCCCCAAACTGAAAATTAAGACATTCTATCATGTAGCAATGAATACATATGATAGCAAAGTTATTCATTCAATCAAATATGAATGGATGATCTTTTTGAATGGATAGCAATTAAAATGTGTAATATGTCCTATGCAATATAATTGATGCAATTGCCAAAGAATGATATTTATTAAACTTTTATGTTTCACATATCTCATGAATATACAAATACAAGAGCATACTAGTACAAATGAAATGTCTGTAGTTATAGTAATGAAAACAGTATAAATAATAACACATTTTTTAATGGAAATTTTATTATATATATTCTAAATACAAAAGACAATATTAATTTAATACACTTTTACAATAAATTGTTACAAAGAATTTTATACTTTTAGAATCCTCAGTTGTATTGTACGAGACTGATTTGATTAAACACTACATATTTTTATAAATCTAGTTTGTAAAAACAAGTCTTGCTACATTATTCAGATATCTATCTTTTAGAAATATATATATATATAAATCACTCCAAGTATCTCATGCATGTATATTGCAACAGAGCAATAAAATAGCCAAATTAATAGGACCAATAATCCAGCTAAGTATAGCTTTGATTAAGTATACCAGCTAATTCTCACAATGCACAATTATTATTAACTATTTAAATTTTTAATTAACTCGTAATATTCTCAAAAAGTTACTATTTTTTCCATTTTTTTAAAATGTGATTAACAAACTTAATATAATTGCCTATGCTCACTCCATTCTTATCTTTGTTTATTATATTGTTCTCCCTCATTATTACTTAACTCTTACTCATTCTTTCTTCCTAAATTACAACTTGATATTTTTAAGTCTACGAGGATATGCCAAATTATTATTTACATATGCTCATAATACATAACATATTAGATCTATATACCCAAAAGTAAGAAATATACAACAGAAAAATCTACAGAATGATAGATTAAAGCTTTTTAAATGGAGGAATGTTATACAATATCTTTATAAAATGATAAAAAATTATCTTACTAAAAATATTACCACCAGCATACGATGGAAATAGCATACAATACTTAAATAATCGGTCTTTCATTATTTTGAAATAAAATTTATTTCTTCAACAGATGAATTGATACATCCTGACAAACATGTTCAACAGATTAGAGAAATCTTATTTTTGTTATACTTTTTTAATATAAATGGTGGTACACCATAAAATATTTTAATTAAAATTCTCAATAGCAAATAATTTTACAATAATTAACAAGAGTATGACAAACATTTTTATAAATTACCTGCCAAACTAGAAGGTTTTAGACTAGTAATCTGATCAGAAACAGGTACTGAACAAGCACTATTATGAAGCTGAAGTAGCAGCAATGGACATAATCTTGCAAGTGCTTCACTTACAGTTTTTGTTGATTGTGGAACTAGCTCCAACATGTCACTTGCAGACATGCACTAAAGGAAATAATAATAATAAATTTAAACAAAGAGAAACAAAAATATAAATTATTTACAATACAAAATATAATATTTACAATACAAATTTATAATACAAAAGATTTAATTTTTGTAAAGTTCCCAATATTTACACTAGAAAAACCTGCAAATTCAAAGAAATAAAATATTGCGAGCTTTTAAAATTACTATTATAAACATGAAACATTATTAGTAAATAAAGGTAATAATTCATACTTTCATAGAATTAAACTTCAACACATTTTAAGAAAGAAAATTTTAGAGCAATAAAAAAAAATCAAGGCAAAAACATTAAAATTCATAAAAATAACCAAGAATCTATAAAAAAAAAATGTTTAAGAATTTCTACCAAGCATATTTTCTTTCTAATTTCTTAATACATGAGTAGAAACAAATTGTAATAAAATTACATTTGCAGAATAATGCACAATTAAAGTAAATCTTGATTGATTTCTAGAAGTAGCAAATAATCTGAAGAATTATTTCAACATATAAATAAGTTCATAAATCACAGTTTATTTATAAAATAATCAGCATTTCAGATATTAATTTTAAACTCAGGCATAAACAGAGAATAAACAGTAAAAAAATTTCTATGTACCAAATGTAAACATTTACTGAAATCAATTCTTTTTTACATATTAAAAATTAGCTTTACACAAAAATTTGAGAAATTGCTAACATAATAGAACCAATATTTTTTTAAAAATAAAATATGAAGTAAAAAAAACAAACAATAATTACAAATATCTACAGAAATTATTAAAAATGCTAAACTTTGTAATATGTGAAAGCGTATTATTTCCTCGCCTGTTTTAGTCAAAGACAAAACAAACTGTCATGAATTCAAAAAGAGAAGAAAGTTTATGTAAACTTATTCAGCAAAAGAGAATCTATCCTTCCTACTTATCAGAAATTCTGTCATGAGAAACTTTAAAGCATAACTAGAGTGAAAGCAGAAATTCCACACACACACACACACACACAAAAAAAAAAATGAAATTAATTGAAAACAATACTGACACACATATCTAGTTATCACATGTTTTAAATTACCTTTAATATTATAAAAAAAATTACTTTTGTAATGATACCTTAATACATTGATTGGAAGGATCTCCAAAATAAAATCTTGGAATGTTTTTGATTTAACTCAACTTGAATTAATATCTAATTTCTTTCAAACAAAATCATAAAAAGACTGGTGAAAAAGATTAAATGCAGGTTCAGAAACAAAATATCTAATTTCTTTCAAACAAAATCATAAAAAGACTGGTGAAAAAGATTAAATGCAGGTTCAGAAACAACAATGAGAATTACAAATAAAGGTTTAAGTTGCTAATAAAAATAACTTCAAAGAACTTTCTGAAAGGTCTCAAGATCAAAATTTCAATTAATTATTAAACTGAAAATCAAATACTAGATATTAATTTAGTTGCATTTTAAATTTATAGAAGCTCTTTTTATAATACATACCTCATTAAATTAACAACACATTTAAAATTAATCAAGGAATTCATTAATACATTTTAATTTCAGAAGACTCCCTCTATTTTATATAAATCAATGATTTATTTCTTAACTTTATATTTTATTTCATTTATTTCTTGGCTTTATATTCATTTATTATTCTCGGCTTTAAAAATGTGAACTCAAATATTTTTTTATGATACTAGTGGCATAACAAGGAATAAGCAGAGGAAAAGAAGTTTAGATGCCCAAGGCAACAATCAAAAGAAGCGAGAGACAGCAGGGACATAGTATTTTTAAGTATATTTCTCATTATCTATGGACACTGAGAATAGGAAAAGGAAAACAAACAAACAAAAAAAAAAAAACAAAGAATATTCCCTTGCAGCATTTATTCTTATTATGTTACTATGCAGTAAATGAGATCTTTATACCCATTACACATCTATATGCTACAGATACAGATGCAATACAATTCATCCTTCCTTAAAACACAAAACTAAATTAAGCTAATGCTATTTATTTTAAGCCAAGATTTTGGTAGGTTCTACTTTTAACAACTGCTTCAGATGGGAAGTATAAAACTGCATTTCTAGTTTTATTTATACATAAATTACAAGTTAATAAATATTTGATAAATATTAATAAAGATAATAGCAAAAGATATATTTCTTACCTTAAGCAAATGTCCATCATTGCACAAATTTTTCGGCAACAAAGGGAACTGCGATAAAGACGAACAGTTCAAATTTGGTAAAGCATATGTCAGATTTTGATTATGCAAGTCTTCAAACAACAGAGAAAAGCTTTCCGAGATATTTGCATTTGAATAAGCAGATGTTGGATGATGTCGCAAAAGTGCTATCTGCGACAGAGATTCCAAAATATCTAAGCTATCAATGAACTGTTGCTCAGCATTGCAGAAATAAAATGGAAGAATGAATGATGCAATGAGAAATGTTGTTCGCCAATGAATAGCCATGATTTCGAATCCTGCAAAAAATTAAATCAGGCAGGAAGTTAACAGTCCAATTGTTGATTGTCCGTCAAGTCGGTATCTGAAAGGTAAAAATATTATGATCAATATAAAATAAAAGCAACTTTCAGAATCAGTTTTATTTAAATAATAAAAAGATAAAAAAATTGTTAACTTTTTTTTTTTAATTTGTAGTTTAATACTATACATATTATAAAATCTTGATAGTGATTTGGAGAAAATTACTTTTAAGTGGAACTGCTAGTAAGGAATAAAAATATTATATTGATGGTTTAACTAAAGATTAAATTCAGAAAATATTGTCATAAAAATATTAATATACAATTTTTAAAAAAAAAAATTAAAGTAAAACAGATTTAAAAATTTCATCTTCACACACATAAAAAAAAACAAATTTCAACAAAGCTTTGAATATTTTTAGTGATTGTTTTATTTGAAGTTACTTTCAATTAATTTAAATGAAACTTCTCACTCTGTAAATGTAAAAATATTTGATTATGATATTTAATGGCTTAAAAAAAATTCAAAGTTGAATGTAACAGTGTGGAGAGCCGAAATAAATTTTTGATGATATAAAGCAAATTGCTTAGTAAAGAAGCTACATCTCTTGAAAATTTAAAAAACACACACAAAAAAAATAATGATTCAGAAACTTTAAATTCATAACCTATTCAAGAATAATTTTATCTATTATTAGTTTTAACAATTAATATGCTTTTATGAATAATTAATAGGGATTAGGAAATTAAAATTACAATAAATATTTTTTAATTATTAGGTACCAATTGGTTACCATAATGGTAATGGACAATAATAATGGTAAATGGACAATAAATATATAAATTTATCTAGCAACAAAACTGAATGCTGAATGCAAATGCATTTTCCCTTGCAAATAAACACAAGTTTAATGAATGTATTCATTCTTGTTCTATAAATTGTAACAACAAGTTTTAGATTAACAAAATAAAAAAAAGGAAATTGTGATGGATCAAAATAATTTCCATCGAGTTTAATCCTACTGATAAGCTTTCTTATAAAAATATCACTCAATATTATTTTTTTTTTTCAATAAAGAGATTGTATTAATCCTCGAAAGATATCCAAAATTGATTTTCTTCAGCAAATGAAATATGTATGCCATATATAAACTTTACAGCTTGCTTTTTATTTTATAAAAATATTCTTAAAAGGAACAACACATTTTTAGTGAAATAATAGAAAATACCTACTAACCACGGAAAATATGTAATAGACAAATTTATTGCGTCAGTGTTTTTAAAGATTATATTTTACTTCAAAATTCATATCAGTTAATCATCTATCTGATAAAAATATTATACAATACAAGTGGGTTTTTTATATCCATACGAAAAAATGAAATGACAAACATTCCATTAAACATTTACCAGCAGTAGACATAGGCATACTAACTCGTTGCAAAAGCTTTGCTATAAGAGGTAAATTTAAGTAGCTAAAAATAAATCCCATTCACTTACAGCATGGAATGTTGAGTATAGAATGAACAGTTTGAAATCCAAATTTTGAATGAATTCACTCGTGTGTCATTTTAGAATTATAAATCGAGCGCGTTACGCCGAAAGAGCAGCGACGAAAGAACGAAGGTCCGCAAATCAAACGCCATTGCCGGTTCGACAGTGCCCAATAAAAACATTGCCTTCACAAGGTTAATGTTCCGCAAAAAAATCAGCCCGCAGTTTCGGTCACGTGATGCTCTATACGATAAGCGATAGGAAAGGGACTAAATACAATTCAGTCCTTTTAAACTGATCCCCACGCTCTCAGGCTGGTGTAATATTTCTGGGATGGTAAAGACCGCGGAGAGATTCGAAAATCTTGATTGAAATGGTTGGGAGCTTATCATCGTACGTTGCAATTTCCTTTGACTTTAACCTCTGCTAATCAGAAGATTTCTAAAAAATGTTGCACATAAATGGAAAGAGTACAGACGATTTGTTTTTTATTTCTTTTGATTTAATCGAATTTTATAAAATCGATACACTACTAATAAGTCTAATAATAAAGAGAAGATATTTTGAACCATTCGCATAAAGGATTTTTTTTTTGACGTAAACCAAAATTCAATCATATTCTTTCTGTAGCAATTGGTATAATATTAGTTAAAAAGAAAATTAATTAAGAATGTTTTGAACCGTATACAAAAATAGTATACATTTAAAAAAAATAAATGGAAATGAATATTCTTTCAAACAGTCAATCAAAAATATCTAAAATATTACTGAATAATTCATAATTTAATGAAACTCAATTGCGATTTATTTTTATAATAAAATGATATTATTACTTTGAAAAGTATCATGTATAATCATGCATTATTTATTTGAAAAATTAAATGATGAATATGTTCTTTATTTACCACACATGAACATACATTTTGTTCCTCCTTTTTTTTAAGAAGATATTTTCTTCTGTGTGTTTTACTAAATCTTTTTCTTTTAATTCATTTTTAATGTGTATTTCTGGCAGAATTCTCTCATATAAAGATTAGATTTTGCAAATGTATTATTCAAAAATATTAGTCAAGGTGAAATTTGAAAAAATGAGAGAGAGAGAGATTTTGCCTTGAATTTTGCAAACGAATTTTTTTTCCACAAATGCAAACTTCATTTAGAATGTATCAAATTTAAAAATTCACTTAAATTTATCTGTGTTGGAATTAAAATATTATTAATATTTCTTTAATATTCCCCAAGAAATTGAAAAATTAAAAAAAAAATTATATACGTTAAAATTAAGTTATTTTATAAGCAGTAATATAATTCATAATATATAAAACCAATAGTTGTATTGAGTAAGCGTACGTGAAAGTGGCGATTAGAATAATTCAACTAGTTTAATAAGTTATGCAATGCTTCATTTCAGAATTTAATGAATGAATGAATAAAATTTATTTTCTGTTTCAGGTTTATTATAATTTAATTGAAATCAGCGGTGGATGTAAGCATTTTGAAGCTCTAAGCAATTCAAACTAAGAGGGTTTTTTTTATCAATAAATGAACATTTGAATTTTTGTGATTCACATTTGAGCAAATTCAAAAAATATCATATTTCAACAAACCTAAAAATTTTTAGTCATTTGATTACTAATGTGCAGATTACAAAAAAAAAAAAAAAAAAAGTAAATGCAATTATAAAATTTAGATAAATTAGTCATAATTAATGAATAATAGTTTTATTTATCTACAAAAAAAGCATTAAATTATGATGAGACTGTTGCAAATAATAAATTCTGAATAAATATAGCATTGAAAATTATAGCATAGAAATATAGCCTTGAATAGCATATTCTGTTTGACTATTTTACAGAAATAGTCAAACAGAATATAATATGGCCAATTTAAAAGAGCAATTAATATGCCAATATATTATAAATAAATAAATATTTTTTTTCTTTTAGGTATTAGTAAAATTAAGTTCTGATAATTTATTTAATAATGGTTTCAATAATTAAATTAAACAGACTTTGTGCTAATTTTTATCACACAGAATTTGTATTTTTTACAAATATATTCATTTGGTTATTAATAACATTATTTTATTAAGGCTCTTTGTGGCTCAGCCGTTCAAGACAACTACCTGATCGAAAATTACTACTGATTGAAATTATTCGTAGTATAAGTACTAATAAGCTAAGTAATATGCAGTTTTATAAAAACGCAACAGAAAAGTTTTTTTTTTCGTAATTATGTTTGCAACGCTATTTATACAATGAAATAGCACAGACTGCTTTGAAATTTCTATAAAACACTTGTAATTGCTTGTTTTCGTTGGATAAATAGAAGGGTTTGACAAACAAATTTGAACAACTGAGCATGTGCATGATGGTATATCAATCTGGACAGCTGTCGTAAGAAATTTTTGCCAGGAAATTTATTAGATTGATTTGTATCTGTCTTTTGAAACTATTTTCATTTCAACTGCTGCTTTTGAACCGCGGAATAATTTGAGAATTCTTTCAACATGAATATTAAGAATTGCATAAATTTCAATTTATCATATTTCCGGAATTTGAAAAATTAACTTGGTGGGTTCTGGCCATATTTTCGGTAATCTTTCACGAGTCTTAAAAGCTGAAGAATCAATTTTTAAAGACACTTTTTATTACTTAACTGTAATATAAAATTTAACTATTTTATTTATTTCCTACATTTTATGTCTGATTTGTAGTTCATTATTATTAAATATTAAGGGCTATTGAAATCCATTGTTTTTTCTTAAATTCATTACCAGGTGGCATCTGCTACATGGAATCAACTTTAAATTATATTCATTGGTTAAATGATAATTAAGTTCTGAAAATATTAAAATGGTATCTTGTCATTGAGAAGATACAAGTGTATAAAATTTCGTATCTTTAGCTCATTCACGAGAAACAACCAAATTTCATTTAATTAATTATTGCGTTTTTCAGTTATCGCTTTTATATGCATGGCAAAGTACATAGTGATAGACGGCCAATCCTTTGACAGTTTAAATTCAAAATTTAATAAGAACTTATATTTTAGATACTAAATCTGTGAGCCACATTTTATTTATATAATTCTTTATATCTTATAGTCGACATATTCACTTGCACGACTAGGACAACCGCACAGATATATTTCTGTGTGGCTACCATGACAAATTATAACCTGATTGCGAATGTAATTTCTTTCAAAATTTGATGGAAATCTGCAAATTTCATTTTAAGACCATATACCAAATTTCATTTGTTTGTGTCAAAGAAATATGTCAAAATTTCGAGCTCAAATTCTTTGAGGATTATAATACTTTCTATTTATATGCTTCGGTTATAAGACAGTAAAAAAAAAGTACATTTATCAAGTGCTAATAGAAGGTTATTCTTGAAAATTCATTAGTTCACCAGAAGTCACATTAAGAGTTCCAATGCAGAGTTATTTCAAGTTAAAATTCGAAATATCTTTTTTTTTTTTTAGAAAAAAAAATCATTACTTATACAGGAAACCACATTACTTCGAATCCGTATAAGATGGAGTATTACAGTATTTGTCATACCTTAATAATCTGAATTGAGATCATTTTTTTTCAATGGTTAAATACGGAAAGCTCAGAGGGGAAGTCAAAAGATGGAAAGAAATTAACAGAAAATAGCATGTTAAGTAAACAGTTTTACAATAATACCCAGAAAATACACCGATGATCAAACCGGCAATCAAAAATCCAATATAAAATGTTTAAAAGCTTTCCAAACATTTATCACTATCTGATCTTTTGTTTTTCTTAAGTGCAGATGCAATTATTTTTTGTTTACAAATCGCAGAATATTTATCGGCCTTAAAGACTGAATCCATAAATTTGATAAAGGAAACCTTGCTATCTGAAGTAGTTTTCTTTTCACTTTATTTAATCGTATGGCGACCTTGAAGCATCAAAGTTAGAAGTGTAAAAATTCAAAGTCAAATTCAAGGATTTGACACTGAAAATTTAAAAAAATATTTTCATAAAAATAAAGAAAGTTGAACTTGAAGATTTTTTCTGTTCTTACTTTTTCCGTCTTACTTAATCAGATAAAGTTGTTAATAGTCAATTGATTAATTTTAGCCAAGTTATATTAACATCCCAATTAAAAGGGCCACTAGCGCAATTTTCGGACGAAATTGAACCCTAGTCAGATGACAAGGACGATACCTGAGCTGGCACCTCTTCTCCATACTCTTAGACTACATAGTGGGTAAGCGTTTGGCCCCGAGGATTTAACATATATCAGTGCTTCGTTACACAATGGTTCTTCATTGGAACCCTCTGTGTCAGTTTGAAATATAAGGAAGTGGCCTTTAATTCACATAGCAAAATATGAAATTCTTCATATAATTTATATATATGTTTCAATATATAATTATTCACTTACACAAAATAGGTAAATTATTCGTATAGAGAAGCCAATTCATGGAATGTCACTTCATAAGCGTAATTATATATCATCATAAGCTGTTTCTATGTGGGCGCATCTTTTAAGCAAATACTGAACTAAAGAGAGTGTTCGCCCTGAAACTTTCTTACATATTCTCTAATAAATGTGTTTTCTCCTTCCCCTTCCTGATAAAATTATAGACCTTGGGCAAGGCTGTGAACACAGCAAATGCCCATATATCTTTTAAGTCCTACGTATGAAAGTTTTGTGCTCCGAAATATAGTTAAAAAATATCCATTCTTTGAGGATAAATTCAAACTAATTTTGCTTAGAATTTGATACAGAGTTATAATTTTAGTATCAACACCATGTATCAAATTTCAATTTTTTAAGCCGTTGCGTTTTTGAGTTGTCGTATTTACATGCATGCAAAAGAACAGATTAAAAGACAATTAACTTTTTAACGAATTGCGAGGGCCGCGGTGGCCTGGTGATAAGGTCTCGGCTTCGAAACCGAAGGGTTTCAGGTTCGAGACCCGATTCCACCGAAGAACCGTCGTGTAAGGGGGTCTGTTGCACGTTTCGTCCTGATCAAACGTCCTCCCGCTAGTGTGGTGTGGAGATGGGGGTACCAGCTCAGGTGTCGCCCTCGTCGTCTGACCGCGGTTCAAAATGACGAGGTCCGTCCGAAAATAGCCCTAGTGTTACTTCAAACGGGACGTTAATATAACTAAACTAAACTTTAACGAATTTGATTTAAAATGAGATACGAATTTTTACTTTAGATCTGTGCACCAAATTTTATTCAGATAAATCCTTGCATTTGTACCCGGATAGTCTGACAGATAGAATTCCCGAGAATGAATTTCTATTTGATAAAAATCTATAAATTAAGTGTAAAGGTCAAAAATAATATTTTATCCGTCCATATCAAAATATTTTTGAGCTATCATATTCACAAATAGATAGACAGAAACACATAATTCTGAAATGTGGGAATTTATCAAAATCTGGAATTCGAATATTTTGATGCTTACAATAATTTCTCTTTGCATATTTCATACAATAGAAAGTAAAAAGAAAAATTATTGTAAAAATGAAGATTAGAGTCTCAAGATTTTGATGAATTTCCAAATTTTAGACCTATTTAAACCCGCTTTTGGAATTATGTCTGCATGGTCAGCTTGTCCTTGAATTATCGATTATCAACCTTTTGATTAAGATCAAAGTGATCTTTTGTCAATACAATACCCCAAAAAACGTAATAAAGCTGGACTTATGAAATTAAAAATGAGTCCTTTACCCCAATATTTTTAATTAACATACAAAACATGAATTTGCATGTGAAATAAAAACTCGATTATGTTCAGTAAACAGATGAAATTTGGCATTTGATTTTATTAATAGAAGTGAAGATCAATATCAAATTTGAGGCAAAATCAATCTACGGATTGGCTATCTTTTGATTTGTCTATTTATACATATGCGAAGTTTAATAATCCGAAAATCAGTAAATAAAGAAGTTGTAATTTAGTGCATGATCTTTAGACCAGAAATTTTAGAAACGCGCCAAATTTCGGTTTGGTTTGATTTAAGTTATATTAATGTCCCATTTAAAGCAAGACTAGGGCTATTTTGGGACGGACTTCGTAATTTTGAGCTGCGGTCAGGACAACACCTGAGCTGGCACCCCCCTCTCCACACCAGGGGGGGGGGACGTTTGGTCATGACGGATTTAAGGTACAACAGACCCCCTTACATGACAGTTCTTCAGTGGAATCGGGTCTCGAACCTGAAACCCTCCGGTTCCGAAGCCGAGACCTTACCACCAGGCCACCGCGGCCCGCGCCTAATTTCGGAAAAATTCCGCCAGAGGGTGGATTGTCGGTTCGTCAACGCTTATGTAAACAAGAAAACTAATAAAAAAACAAAAACAAGATAGGCAATAAAAATTTGATAAGAGATTTTGATTCCAAAAATGTAGGTCTAAATCTAATTTTGAGTTTAATCAGTCAAAGGAAAGATGGGCAAACGACATATTCAATTTTTTTCACAGCGTTACCAAGTTAAACGCAAAAATCATAATATTGTTTATGTATATTAACTAATGCCGAATACACCAGCTGGTTCTTCAAACAGGATGCGCAATGGAACTTGAAGTGGGGGCATTTAATGTGTTTCTTAAGAAGTAGAAGGACTCGATTAAAGAAAAACTGATTGAATCTATAAGGAAAAGGTTTCATGCATATAATATATTAACTTAAAAAATGAGGGAGAAAAAAGCTATCGACAAGAGCTTGACATTTACCGCTTTAATTTCTAGCTTTCCTAAAAAACCCTTAAAAATGAAACTTCAAAGGAAATTCGAGCATTAAGTTCGAAACGACATAAGATGATAATATTTTAGCAATGATTCAGTTTTTTTTTATTTTATTATTTTCTCATATACGTCAAAGAATTCGAACTAAGGGTTGTGGCATATCTCCAAATTTTAGACCTCTCCGAGTTTAAAAAACACATTAAAAAATATCCTCTGTCTATCTGTGACAAAGATAGATCAAAAGCACTTCGATCCAAGTCTACAGCCTGAAAATTGGTTAGTTATATTAACGTCCCGTTTTAAGCAACACTAGGGCTAGTTTGGGACAGACCTCGTCATTTTGAACCGCGGTCAGATAACGAGGACGACACCTGAGCTGACACCCCCCCCCCTCTCCACACCACGCCACAGCAGCGGTAGAACGTTTGGGCTTAACAGATTTAACGAGCAACAGCACCCCTTACACGACGGTTCTTCGGTGGAATCGGGTCTCGAACCTGAAACCCTACGCCTCACGATCCGAGACCTTACCACCATGCCACTGCGGCATGTCTGAAAATTGGTATACTGTCTTTATATCAAATTTGTACATTTCTATCAAATTTTGAGCTAAATCCGCTCAGAGGAAGTCCATATGTTCGCATATAAGTTAATACGTTAATTACCAAACGAAAAGAGCTATATAGATAAAATTCGGTACATAGATTTGTAAAATATAGTGTAGACACCTATCGAATTTTGAGCTAAGTTCAACTACGGGTTGATTGTCTGTCGGTCTGTACTTTCAGAAATATGCAAACGCGATAACTCAAAGATGCAATGACTAAAATAAATAAAATTTGGTATGGGATTTTGTGACTAGAAGCTTGATTCTGTGCTAATTTTTAGTTTCAATCGAATGTGAAAAAAAAGGGTCTAAAACATAAATTCGATTTTTCTGATGTTATTATCCTTATATCAGAAATTAATCGCCAAATAACTCGCCAAGGATGACCGAATGGATACAGTAAAAATACTAAACTCACGCCAATGTTAAATATTTCGCAACTATTTTACTCTAATATGATGCAAGTTTTCTCTGGAATAACTATAACAGAGAGTGTGTGAGAAAATTTTGGGTAAACTACTTTCACTGGTTTTCAACCGAATTAAATTAAAATTTGACATAGAACTACAACTATAGTCCCAATATTACGTAACATTAATTAACATTAATTTCAGTCTCATTCACTCCTTTATTGCTCTTTCGAATGATTAAGCTTACATGCATGTGAAAGTATGCCTATAGACAGCCAATCCTTTGACAGATTTAATTCCAAATTTGATACGGATTGACATTTTCGATGCTAAAGCTACATACCAAAATTCATCTAGCTAGTTCTTTGCATTTTATGGCTTTTGTGTTCACTTGTATTCAACTCGCACAACTGGCAATCCCCTGAATGGATTTCGTTCAAAATTTAATTGAAATCTTCAAATTTAGTGTTCAGACTATAAGCCAAATTTCACTGTTCTAGTTTCGTCAAATTTCGAAGCTTATAATATTTTCTTTTTCATCCTATATGAGGAAATAAAAGATTGAATGAGAAATATAGAACTTCAGGGTTAAGATCATCATTATAGGAGTTTAAATTTTAGTTTACATTCAATAAATTGAAAAGATCATTCGGCCCTTGTTTATTTATATTAGCAAACATTTTAGGTATATCTATATTAGACAAATACATATTCCTCATAAAAATTTTATGTCTAAATTGCCTAAGTTTGTCTTTTTTAAATGGTTTTAAAGTAATGCTAATGTGAACACCTGCTTGTATATAAACATTATCATTTTAGAATAGTTCGCATGAGGATGACCATAATTAATTAACTCACATAAAACTAGTAGTCATTATATATAAATTATTACATAAGTCTGATTATTTAATTGTTGAACTGGCAATTCCATTATCAAACAACTTACAATAATCTCTGATGATGATGATGTCGTGTCCGCGTTACCACGGAAAGGGTGTGCAGTAGCTTCTGAGGGTAAAGACCCCCTAAGCACCGAAGGCAGAAGTCTGACTTCTAGCTCATATGAAGATGACACACTCACACATTCGCTTGCACAACCCCTTTTTACAAGGGGGCACATTCACACACCTCACAGATAGAACACATATGAAGAACAGCCATCCCCGAACCGGGACTCGAACCCGGGACGTCCAGATCACGGGGAAGATGCGCTACCCCTATGCCAGTACGCCGGCTAAAATAACCTCTATCGATAATAAAAGAAAATGTCTGAGCGTGTGTCGGCACAATACAAGGCAGTCTGTTTGACTGGAACTTAAAATGTCAGCACCAAATATATTTTGAAGACAGATAATATGCACATAGTGCATTACTTTTTGAAATTTTAATGAATCACAAAATAGCAAAATTTGGACGTTTTCCACCATAACATCTCAAAATATGTTTGGAAATTATATTGGGGAAAATTAAACGAAGCATAGAAATAATTTTTACATCAGCTATAAAATTCTAAAAATAATTAATATTTTAAAAAAAACTGTATTAACATCAAGTGTCATACACTACAAGTTTTAAAAAATGTATTTGAACTTGAATGGATGAATGAAAAGTATTTTATTAACGATTGAAAATTTGAACAAGACATATATATATATATATATATATATATATATATATATATATATATATATATATATATATATATATATATATATATATATATAGGGAGAGTGTGAACTAATAGTAGGAATTGAATTATTTCTTCTATTATACCAGTAATTAGAACCAATTATAATAAATTTTCTAATGTTTTTTTTTTTTTTTTTTAGTTTTGTGGAAATTGCAGACAAGTATCATTTCAAAACTGAGCTGTACTGAAATCTTTTTATATTCTATACATGCCTAAGCATTATTGTTCTATTCTATAATATAACTGGATGCATAAAAATATATTTTTGAGCTTTAAATTTGAAGTTTTGTTTTCTGATAGTAACATGCTAACTTTTCTGTTGAATCAGCAAGCGAGGCAAAACTCTTAAAATATTTCAAAAATTAAAAAAAAACGTCTTAGTTTTTCACACAAAAAAAAAAAAAAAAAAAAAAAAAGAACCTCTGACATTGAATGATTTTACTAATAAATCATATATTTTATAAGTATGCTTCGGCTCAGTAACGAATACCAATATAAAGATGGAACAGAAGATGAAATTTATCTAACTCAATAAAATTAAATACAAGAGAAAAAAATGTTTGTTCTCCTTTTTATATTGTATTTGAGCTTTTGTGTTATTATATTCATAGACAAATCGGCAAATGAACACAATTTCAAAAATAGGTGGGGCTTTTTTTCGGAATAAAAGAAGTTTAAAATGTGGAAATTCACCAAAAACTTGAGATCAAATTTCTCAATCTTTTCATACTGGGTGGCTAATAAATAATTTGGAACTGCAACTAATAAATGTAATGAAAAAAAAAAAAAAAAAGAGATTCACTTTGTCTATTGTCGAAGGCATGAAACGGTGAATTCCGACACCAACAACAAAAACCGTCATAGATGGAGAAAAAAAATTGCGACAGAAAAAAGTAATTACTCAAGTCTCCAACAGGAGCGATTCTGGCACTATCAGAACAACTACAACAAATAATACGATAATCAATAATTACATTCGGAAAATGGATTGTGCAATATATCATTAATGTCGAGGTGATAGAAAAGGCATATATAGAAATGAATGATATCCTGTATGGATATCATTCATTTCTATATATGTGTAAATTATACTCTTTTATTATTCTCTGTAGCGTTACATTTTCTTACGAGCTGGTCTTATATTTGTACATAAAATGTTACACTGACAATTTTTTTTCTTCAGTATTCATTTATGCCATACCTTTTATAGTCTGTATATAAAATTAGATTTCATTTTGTTCACTGATTTCAGCTACAGAGGACTCGAAACAAGAAAAACTATTTTATGGCCATTTTATATTTCTCTTATACGAGAAAATAAAAGATTCATTCAGCAGGGCTTCAAGAGCCAGTATCAGTTCGACTTTCCGGACCGCTTTGCAGTTTCATTCGTGAAAACCAATTAGGAAATCCCGATTAAGCCGAGGTGAAGTCCTTTAGCTCTATTTGAATTTTGATCAATTGATAGCCCTCGAACGACGGGAAGTTCAAGAGGAAGTATTAACATCAACTCAGGATTGTTTATTTCAATGAATTCTTGAAATTCGTTCAGAGAATAGAAAAATAAAATTTAAGAACCAGAAGGGGGAAAAAATCGTTACGGCTGTTTTATCTTCGGCTGTATTTTTACTATCTTCGCTTCGGGCTTTTTTATGAAATGAAACTTCGCTAGTAGTTTTCGAGCTTGTTGGTTTTCTTGTACTGTACATCTACTTTCGTACTACCGTGTGCGAAATCTTGTACTATGATATCGATGATAATATAATACATATTACTTGCAACACAGGAACTGTCAAGATATTCTTCTATTTATGAAAAATATTATACATCTGTTAAAAACGCAAAAGTGCAATGTAATATGCACATACGCAGTTTCTTTATTGTTCTACTTTTATACATCTACAGGAATTGACTCATGAGATTTGTACAACCTGCATTTCACTTGGTAGAGTTTCTTCATATCAAAGATGCCCTGATGGCAACATTTTCCATGCTTTTGACTTGCACTACTTTTTTCAAAAAAAAGCTCAATGAAAGAATGTAATATCTATTTTTAAAAGTAAAAAAAAAAAAAAGATATTCATAAATACGAAAGGAACATTTTTTCTTCTAGCCCCTCTCGAAAAATATACTAAGATATCATGGAGTCCATCCTCTATTTTCTGCGCCAAGCTTACAATCAAAGTATACATTATAGGTAGTTCTTATAAGCGAATAAATATTTTGCTTTTGCAAGGTAAGCGTGAATTCTTCATAAATGTGCAAATTTAAGCATGATTCTCCATAAGCAAAAATTGTCACGATTATTCACAAATTTTCTGGATATTGTATCCTGCATACTGAGAAATGGGGAAAACAATATATGTAAATCTTTCACATGTCAATGGATTTCGCAAAGGATCTGACATGACTAATACAAAATGATGCCGTTTCTGATTATTATTGAGATTTGGCTGTTGTTGTCCAGATTATGAGAAATCAGTAGGAGAATCCTTTGATCGACAAAATGATTTAGGAATTGAAACAAAAATAAGAGCAAATTAAGTACCCTATATATCATAAATACACAAATAATAAAGTAAAAGCGTAGGTCTCAGGTACTTATTGGATTTGTTAATTAGAGCGAAATTTCAATTTTCATTATCAAATTTTAGTTCAACATCCTTGAATCTATAAAAAAGACCAGTGGAAACTGTAACACAGAGAGGAGTAAAAAATATCCTCACCCATTATGAGATGTGCAAATTCGAATTTATATCTTGATATCAAGCAGGTATTTTTTTAATGTGCTAATCAACAAATTTATCTATTTGTGAATAAATATTAATTATAGCATTGTAAATTTCACATTTTATTTACATTTTCGACCCAAATTGTAGCAAAATTCAACGGGGGGAGTTCTAAAATTTTTTATTATTTTATATTTATGCCGATTCCTTATATTCTCACAATTATTAGTTTTCATTCGTGGACATTATGTGCAGGGGTGATTCCGCTGTAAGGAAACAAAGGGTAACAAGAAAAGCCAAATGACATTTGAATCTGTCTAGACGGGCATTTGCTAGTTATAAGTATTCGATTGTTTGTTAACGGGCATTCGCTAGTTATTAGTTTTTTTTTTTTTTTTGAGAATTTGACAATGATTAACACTTCAAGCGCCACTCCGATATTTCCTTCTCTTCCGTTTGGTCCGCAATATCTACCGATGTTCTCGATGTTTATATTCATCGAGATGACACACAAGATGTTTACCGTGCTTTAATGAAATCCATTAAGACATTCTGATAGAGAAAAATTTTGGTGCATTCATTAATTTATTAATAGAAAACAATTTTTTTTGTATCATATTTTGTACAAACTATAATACTAAATACTATATAACAAAATATGATACTAAAATTGTGTATCATATTTTGTTATCGACGACTGTCGCATTCTGTACAAAAAATTTTACGTCGGGTACCAGTGATTGACGCAGCGCAAACCGAAAATTAAGCATCAATCACAGCTGACTGACGTATGACAAAGTTGGTGATTCGAGTAAAAAAATGTTTCCATTGTCTCATATTATTGATTGAAAATATGCTTCTATTAAATATTGTGACTGCAGCTTCAGTTTTTATGATCTTGCTTTTATTTGCGCTTTTCTGCTGTCTATTGACGGATGCAGGGAATATCTTTTTAAGATCTTTGTATTGATCCATTTAATGAACAAATCTGCAATCTAATCTTTTATCTATATATTAAAATTATTATTCAATTTGAATCAAAATCTGTTCATGCGCAAACTTTAGAATCCTAAGGAGCTTTCCGGTACACTGCAACCGAAGCTATTTATCAAAGTGCGTTTGTTCGCAAATCTAAGAATTTTCTTTTCGAAACACTGTTACCGAGGTTATTTCCATAAGAATTTAAGAATTCCAGGAAGATTTCCATATTATTATTATTGAGGCTATTTTTAAATGATAAAGACGAGAAAGCCCTTAAATTATATAATATAACAGTTAATTAGTTTGGATCCTACTCCAGTCTATATGATAAATATGTTGTCTTGTATTTATAAAAATATTTCACCAGTAAATATCATTTAAATTATTAAAGAGAATCAACTTGACATTGGATCAGTGGGTTCATTGATACATGATTACGACGCGAAGGCTTTTAAAAGAAACATTAAAATATTTATGATAACATAAACGAAAGAAAAGATAATGTTAACCATAAAATTCTGAAATTTCTGTAACAGAAAAATGAAATAATAACATTAAACACACAAAAATACAACGAGGCTATATTTAGTCACTTACTTTCACTGAAATTTTTATGTTTATCAAGAAGTTTTTGTTTAGTATTTTACTTTTACTATAATTTCTTTTTTGTCCAAACAATAGTTTTTCTCTAATTAATTTATTGATTTTGTGTTTTGTAAATTAGGGAATATTCCTTTTTGCTCTTCTAGATTTATCAACTTAACCAAAATTATTTTATTTCTGGATTTTTTTAAAAATATATCTGGAATTTCGGACAATTTTTTCTTGCTGATTTCATATTTAAAAAAATCCCTTTTTCAATCATTTAAGGAATTCATTCCCATGTTTTTATATATGTTTCAGTTTTAGATCTTATTTTAATGGAAAAAATCTTTTTTTTTTCACTTTTAAAATCGAAGAACAACAGTATAAGGTGATAAAAATATTATGCGGTTTCATGTAAAAATATGGAGGGTTAAGTTACATCAATAACATTTGTAAAAAGCACGTAATCAAATTTTTCGAATGAAAAATTGCAACTGAAAAATACAATTATTAAAATAAAAATTTCTCAATTCTCTTTTCCAGCTTAATATATTTCTGATGAAAATTTCTCTGTAAATATTAAGTGTGAACGAAACTCTAAGACTATTTTTTAAATTTATTTAAAAGGGCAGAAAGACTGATGCATATTAAATTTTAAGAGTCGCTGGTTTCTTAAAAGTACTGTTTTAAAATACTCACTTAAAAAGATATGTCAATTTGAAATGCACAGAAAAAAAATATTGTCCGTTAGTCGAATTGAAAAAAATCGATTTTTTTCGATTCGTCATTTACCCCCTCCGCTTTCTAGGCATTTTCTCCTTTCATTTCTTAAAATTTGAAACTGTGAAATCAGGACAAGTGCGTGAATCAGGCAGCAAATGGTTAACGTTTTCCAACAAAATATTATTAATTTAAATTTTAAAAGCAGTCAAAACTAAAGCGAAAAACTAAAAATTACTCTTTTTTTCCTAACTTCCAGGATGCTGGTGTTATCGGAAAATGTTCAATACAAAAATTGATCATTATGATGAGACAAAGATTTGCCTAAATTGAATGATATTTCTATTTTCAATCCTAAGGGTGTTCAATCGTCTCCATCCTCTTTGAGTTGGGTGATCCAAGTGCGAACTCGGACTTGATTTTCAGTCTTCTTATAGTATATCCTTCGCCTATTTAAATCCGAAATGCTTTTAAAAATAGTTAAGATCTTTAAAAATTATTGTGATTTTTTATTGCTCTTACTTGTTTCAATATTTTTAAACAATAAGTGGACACCTTCAATATTTTTAAACAATAGTGGACAATAAGTGGACTAATAGATAGAAGACATACAGATTTTTTTACCTGGGATTTGAAGTATAACGAATCAGTATTCAAACTGCGAATGTCAGGACACATCTTTATTTTTAAAAGTATATATTAGAAATCTACTTATTTCACGAAAATGGTTTTCAATCCTTTGGATCTTTCTTAAAATTCTAAGTACTTTTAAACTATGTCCGCTTTCTTGCTTTATGTCCTTAGCATTGACGTATTCTAGAATATTTACAGCTGTCTATTAAGCTGAGAGAGCAATAATATATGACGTGAAACTTGTTCTTCGCCAATAACAGTTGATTTCAAAAACTGACGTAGTGTTATAGACACCATTAAGATGATCGAAAACCACAAATATTTTATCGCATTACTGACGTTAAAAGAAAGAATTATATGATTTGATAACTTATTTGTTGACATTTTATATATTTGTAGGGAATCTGTTTTTTCTTTTCTTATTATCTTTGAGGAAGGGGGGAGGAGATTAAAGAGAGGACAATCATTAAAAAGAAAAACTATTTTTTTCACCGATTTCTGCAAATCTTTTTTTCTTTCCGAGTAAAAAAGTTTAGAGCAAGATTTCAAGGGTTTTTTTTTCTGCTCACTTCCGATTACAGTATATTAATTGGGAAGAAATATTTTAATTAGATGATATGGCGACCAATTGATTTGCCAGGATCAGTAGTTTCCTTAAATTTTCAATTTAACATTCTAAATTATTTCCTCTTAATAATTTCCTTCGCAAATTATTTTTACACATAAAATTTTGATAGTTATATCATGCTACTACTATTTTAATATACTACTCGTATTTTAAAAGTTTTGAATCTTTCTCTTTATTGTGCTATTCATTTCATTCATTTTCTATTTTTTTTTTTTTTTATCTTTATGCATCTATATATATCACACAAAAGAGCAAAAGTGTTTAAAAATGTATGCACTTTAAAATTCTTTCAATATTACTGAAATCTTATATTAAACTTTTATTGCAAGTACACGAAAATTTTCAAAAATATATAATATATACAATTAATATATAAAAATAATATATAAAAAATATATAATTAATGATATATACAGTGGCTCAAACAATTGAGAGTACACCTTACTTTTACATGATAAATCCGATTTTCAATATAAATCACACATTACTGAGAGGTGCAAACATGTTTTTATTTTTACACATAACAAATGGTTTAATTTAAAGTAAAGATAAAGAACAATCAACGAAAAACCTCTAAACTGAAAAATTTCAGAAACATTTTAAATAAACATACGCAGATTTTTGCTTCAAAAAATTGAGAATACACCAGTGAAATTTTTGTAATATCTCGCAAAGAATAAAAGTGTCAATCTTTAATTGCATGTCTTTTGGCTTTTATAATGAACTTTAAACGTCTTGGTACCGATATGACCAATTTTTGGTGTTATCTGAAGATATTTTACCCCATTCTTCTTGCACCACTTGGTTTAAATGGGTTTTTGTCTAATTTTATGTTTTTTAATCATTATTTCGAGTGTGGCCCACAGATATTCAATGGCATTGATGTCGGTGAATTGTGGTGGTGTGTGCAACTGCTGTTTACAGTGGAAAAGACACCACATTTTGACATAACGTGCTTTCTGTTTCGAGTCGTTGTCCTGCTGGAAAATGAAATATCCCTCTAAACCCAAATTTTTAGTACTTTTCTTTAGATTGCTGCGAAGTATATCCAAGTAAGCCATATGACTCATAATGCCATCTTTAAAAACTAAATGTCCTGAAGCCATACAACTCCAAAGCATGACGGAGTCACCACCATGTTTAACTGTAGGGTGTAAATTTTTTGGATCAAAAATAGCATTAGGCTTTATCCATACAGTGCAACGGGTGTTACTGCCAAAAATGTTGAATTTTTTTCATCACTAAATATAACTTTCTTCCAAAAGTTATTGGTCTTCAATTGATGAGTTTTTGTATATTTTAGACGCTTTTTATGAATTTGCAACCTGAAGAACCGTTTCTCTCTAACAATTCGATTTTTATATCCAGCTTGTCTAATTGCATTTCGCACAGTTTCAGCTCTGCCTATGATTTGAGCATTTCCTGCAGAAAGTTGGATCATCTATACGGTCTCAATAATCTAAAGGAAAGTACTGAAAATGGGGTTTAGATGAAAATTTATTTTCCATCAGGACAGCAACCCCAAACAGAACGCACGTAACTTCAAAATGTGTATCCTTTTCATTGTAAACAGCATTTACACACAACACCATAGTACCCCGACATCAATGTCATTGAATATCTGTGGGCCACACTCGAAATAGTGGTTCAAAAACACAAAATTAGAAATAAAATCCATTTAAAACAAGTTTGTAAGAAGAATAGGGTAAAATATCTTCAGATACAAAAAAAAAAATTGGTCGAATCGGTACTAGGACGTTTAAAGGCCATCATAAAAACTCAAAAGATATGCAATTAAATTTTGACACTTTTCTTCTTTGCGAGATATTACAAAAATTTAATTGGTGTATTCTTAATTTTTTGAGACAAAAATCTGCGTATGTTTATTTAAAATGCTTCTGAAATTTTTCAGTTTAGAGGTCTTTCGTTGAATGTTTTTTATTTTTACTTTAAATTAAACCATTTGTTATGTATAAAAATAAAATCATGTTTGCACTTCTCGGTAATGTGTTATTTATATTGAAAGTCAGATTTATCAAGTAAAAGTAAGGTATACTCTCAATTGTTTGAGTCACAGTATATATATATATATATATATATATATATATATATATATATATTTATACTGAATAAGGATGTAAACCATGCAAATGAAAAACAGAATATTTCTTTCTTTATTTTTAACAACAGAAATAAAAATCACGTTATCAAACATTGTAAGAAACATTGAAAACGATTTGGGTTTTATTCACAACAATGAAAAATATACTTAATAATAAATTCGATGCTTAGTTAAATCTGGATTGAGGAACTTTTTGGCAATAAAATTGTTATAATAAAAATGATAATTTTTGGAGTTTAAAGAGGAATAAATTTGTTAAATTTTTTTTAATTAAATGATATTATGTTAGAATTTTTTTTAATTCATTTTTTTTTATCAATTATGAGAAAGTTTTTAAAATAAGAAAATTTTGTTGCAAAATTATTGAAATGATTTAATTTATGACCAAATATGTAAAAAAAAAGGATTTATGCGAATAAAGATAAATATTTATTTATTTGTATATTATACAAATCTACAGTTTTTGTCGAATCTTAATAAAATTTTGCACAGGTGCGTTTTCTAGATGAGAAAAAAAAATGGCCGTGAACTTTCTGAAGTTCAAAAGTTAATTAAAAATTTAGCAAAGTTTTTGTATTTTTCATTTATGTCTTTCAAAATTATTATTATACAAAAATGGACTTTTCATGTCTTAAAAATGTAAAAAAATATCTTTTTGATGAAACCAATTTCTTTACCGTGCAGTTTTTTTCTCCTCTGATTTTAATAATTTTTATATTTTATATTTTATTTTTTATTATACTTTTTTTTAAAAAAAACTTTTATATTTTATTTTATAAACATTTTGTGGTATTGTGTTTATTATTACAATGAAAGCCAAACAACTTTCAGGATTTCATCTATCTTTGGAATGACAGCCTTTGTAGCTAAAAATCCCAAAATCCCCCTCATTCAAACAAAAAAATCATCTATCTTCAATCACGTGCTTTTTCCAATATTGCAATCAAAATAAAAAAAAATAACTTTACATGAATATTTGAAAAATAAATTTTACTTCCGCTTTTATTTATCTAGACATTTTTTTTTTTTTTTTTAATTTGCGCACGCGATAATTTCAGGTGGACTTATCCAATTGAATATTTTTTTCAATCTTCAAATATTCAAATTATAGAGTGAAATTTTAAATAAATGCGCTTAACAGTAATAGCTGAAGGATAGAAAAACCAATATTTGGGGGAAACAAGTAAGTCGCAAAAGGCGATTAGTACTGAAATTTAAAATAAATCAAAAATTAATTCCATTCTCCGTCTTATTATATGAAAATAAAATTTTAATATTCTTTTAGAAGAGCTTTTAAGCTATTTAAGTAACTCTATTTTTTGTGTTTAACAATATGTACCAAATATTGCATGTATCTTATCTCAACAAACCATCAATCATTCATATTGACATTCCGTAAAGCATTGGTTCAATTAAATGATTGAATGAAACAGAATGAAACAGATTCCTAACTTGTGAGATGTGTATTCTGGACATACGCAACAAATTAATTAACGGCATACGAAAGGTAATGTTTGTATTGGCGGAAAATACAAAAATGAGTTGTTAAAATGAAAAAAAAAAAAAAACATGTTTAAAATATTCCACAAATTTATGAGATAGACGAAAATCTTGCGATTCCGAAAAGCCATTAATATCAAATACTTTATAAAGAACTCTGATGTCAAACTAATAAAATATTTAGAACACTAAATTTCAGAAAATAATAAACTCATGTTTGCATAAATAAATAATAAATATTAGAATAAACTTGACGCAGTTCCAGACATAAAATAATATCTTCATTTTAATTTAGTTTTATAAAATTCTAATTCTCTAAATTCTCTAAGAAACATGTACTATAAGGATTGCTCTGAAATTGTTCTTCATTTGGTTACCACGGTGAGAAGTAGTAAATTTGTAAGAAATTATTTCAATACTGTTTTTAATAAAACGGGGAAATAATATTATTATAAAAATTAATTCAAATATAAAATCAAAAATGAATCATAAAAATGCTATTTACTAATATCGTTTGGACATCGTAACTCGAATCGTTTGGTTTTTAAATCTTTTATATCTTTCTATCATATAATTTTTTTTATCTAAACATTACGTTTTATTCGTCTTGATAGCGAGTCACCTGATCCATGACATTTGAATTTATTTTGCCAGTATTGTTTCACATATTTGATGAAAATTATTATTAATATCATAGTAAGCATTTATATTGCACTTGACGGTGAGTTGGTGACAAAAAGAAAAAGTAAAGCTTTAATTAATACTAAATTAACAGCAAATGAGTTTGAAACAATATTATTTGTTAATCCTACAACTCTGTGGCAACACAGATGAATAACTTTCCGGTTTGTTTACATTTTTCGAGTAACATCCCTTTTCCATCTCTTGACTACGAATATCTGAATATACAAGAAATACACGCGTTAACCCTGCATGATTTTTTAAAATAGTAATAAGGCTTCCACCTACATCAGAAGAAGGAAAAATGCGATGAAAGACCGAGTGAGGATCTGGCAATTTGAAAAGAAAAGCCAATCGTAAAGCTCCTAAGTTGGCGGAAAAATATAAAAAAATGATGCAATATTTAGGTATTTTAGATATAAGCAAAGAATATTCTCATTCTGGGGATTTGAGCTCTGATGCGGAATTGGCTGATCGGCAAATGTGTGTAGTCAGCATGAAAAAATTGTTTCCAACGTTGAACGAATGGTTAGTGGAGTTCAAAAACTTGCTAACTGGAACTGGCGAACATCGCGTACGATATCGGACAACATGAGATTTGGCAAGCGACAGTGAGAAGGGGGGATTAATAAAAACTTTGAGCAAAAAGATAGCTTGGATGAAGTTGGAGAGTAAAAGTAGGGTTACACAAAAAGACTAATCAAAAGTATAGAAGGAAATAAATTTTTAATTTAATCATTGATGTAAATAATTTTAATTTTTAAACATCTTAGAATTATGTGTTTTAACCTTTAAATTTCTGTATACATATCTCTGCTACCAAAAAAAAATTTAATTAAAAAAAGTTATGATTTATTTTTTGAAGATCGAGGAAAAATTAACTATAGCAATTTCGGCAATTTCAAATAATTTACATTTTTTTAATAATTAATGTACTTATGATTTCCTATTATTAGCAGAGTGAAGGAAGCGAGACGGATTACGTAGTTTCCCAAACGAATCGCAATGCGATTCTTAAGGGTTGTTGAGTGGATAAGTAGCACTTAAAACCTTATTTATTTTATAAAAAATTCCAAAAGCATTTTTCTGTTAAAAACTTTCTAAGATCATTGACTTGTTCTCTCTTTTTTTTTTTTAAGTGTTTTCGTTTTTATTTTATTTATGATATTTCGTTTTTATTGTCTATAATTCACCAAACGATACTTTCATCACGAAATAGTAAACACATAAAATCATAATTATTTTTTATAGCTTTTTTATGTTTTTCTAGTTTTGATTTCATCGACTTTCGTCATGTCACGAGCAAAACTGTGCAGGCTCTGCTACTACTCTTATAATTTGTTTGATCTACTTATATTTCACTGCAGTTTAATCAGAAATTTTGTCAAAATCAACGTGATATTTTATAGTATTACTTAATAATTGTAGGTCATGAAAAATCTTCACGTGGAAATGGCACGATCAAAATGTAATTTCAGATTTTGTAGTTAATCTTAGCAAATAAACCAATAAAAATAGCTACTAAAATGTTACTGAAGTTATAAAAGCAGAAGTCTTAGAATTTTTTCAAAGTGTGTCTCATATCATTCATAAAACTTTTCTGATCAATCCAAAACTTTGAATTTTTTAATCTTGTATTAAATTTTAAATTTATTAATTTTTGTATTAAATTTTAACATTTGCGAGTAAACCGAATATATTTCATAGTCAATAGGTGTCAATTAAACTACGCATGCTACAATTTTGATGTATTAAAAATAATTTTAGGATGTAGTTCATTGGAATTATATAGAAAGAAAAAAAATTGAAGTTCTCGTTTCTAACAGTGCTTGCAATTTTTACTTATCTGAAACTACACTCATGTCCAAAATTAAGGTCACAAACATAAAATCTGCGAAAACTATTTGCCACGAAATTTGGGACAGATATATATTATAATGGGAGAAAGAATATAGCAATATAAAAATATGGAAAAGATTTTAATTGTGAATCAAGAAACTGGGTTTATCAAAAAGTGTTAAATCATGAATAAGAGAAAAAGCATTTATCTCTGAAAAGTCTTCCTAATATGGAGTGTGACCACCGTGCATTACTGTACAAGCTTCACAACGAGCTCTCATACTATTTATAATGGTGTCAATAAAGGTTCTTGTCAACAAAACCGATTCTTTCAAAAGCGCAGCTTTTAACTCCTGGAGGTTCTTTGGAGGTGAGGGGATACGCTGTGCAATAGCTTTCTACAACATCCCATACATGTTCAATAGGATGAGATCTGGAGACCTCTAGGGCCCATCCATAGGGGAATATCCTTTTCTTCAAGAAAATTATCAACAATATGAGCTCTGTATGGCAGCGCATTATCGTACACAAAAATGAAATCCTCACCAATAACACTCCGGAATTACCTCACGCAGGCTTCAAAGATCTCATCTCTATAATGATGTGCAGTGACAAAACCGGCATCGAAGACGTACGTGCAATGGTGCATAACTACCCAACATTATGCCGTTCCAGATAAAGGATTGATTCCTTTGCCACCAAATCTGTCCATTTCTTTCCATGTCCATGATATCGAGCTATTCGTTCTCTTCAGATGAAGATTCGACGAGAATCATTCTATGTGGTGAATCGCTATTCATCACAGAAATGAACACGCCTTCATTCTTGCTGTGCCAAAGACTGATGTGTTCTGCACCACAACAACCAGGGTTTTTGTTGTTGTTGTTGTTGGATGCAGTCAAGGACAAAGGACACTCTTTGTTATATATCTATGTCCTGTTTGCCTGAAAATTCTTATCCAGACGAATTTGCAATTCAATTTATAATTGAAAATTAATTTATAATTGACTTCTTTTTTCAGTTATTGTGTTAACTTATATTCAAGTTATATAACAGCTAGCCAGACTTCCTCTGTACGGACTTAGTTCAAAATTTGATACAAATCTGAAAATTTGTTATAAAGACTGTATACCAAATTTCATCTCTCTAGCTCAAAGCGATTTTGAGTTATCTTTGTCACAGACAAACACAGAGACGGACATTTATCATTTATCAAAAAGGTATTTTTCGAACTCTGGGATATTTCAAAGGTGGAGATTCGTCAAAATCTCGATTTCGAATTTTTTCACAATTACAGTATTTTTTCTATATATTATACACAAAAAAATTAAATACAATATTGACTCTAACAGTTTGCAGTTGTTATCAGTTAATTGCGGTGTATTAGTTTCTTGATATTTGTTTTTACGTACAACATTGTTTATCTGACCAATGAAGGGAGGGGGGAGGAGGGGACAAAGAGAGGAAAACATGATAAATCAGTGCAGATTACTTTTTACCAATTACTGGAAGTCCACCAGTGGCATTGACATGCTAATATCAGCTTTTACTCCAATGTACGATTTTAATATATGTCCTATTATATACGATCATCTTTATGCCTCATATATAGTCAGGATTTTGAGATAATATCTTTATTAGAGAAGATGCGAGAAATTTTCAGGAGATCACTCCCGATGGTTTTTCCAAGAAGCCATTCGTTTCTAAGATAGAAAAATCGAATGAAATTTCAAAAATCTTCTTCACAATCGGAATTTTTAGAAAAGGAGATTTTCTTCTGTGTGGAGAGGAGAAGAAAATTAGGAATTCAAGGGCGAAAGAATAACTATCGAACCATTTTATTTCAGTTCCTCCCTCTCCTTATAAAGCTTTCATTTCAACTGGTTCAAATTTCTTTCTTCTTTCAACAATATTCACGAAATAACAACCTCCTGAAATACCGTCAAGTACTTGTTGGAGAAGTTTATGAAAAATATATATGTATCTTCGACTTTTGTTATTTCGCGTAGAAGTTACGCTTCCATTATTTTTGAGATCTTCAAAGAATTTACTTGTTTTTTGAAAATCAGCACACATCACTCCAGAGCCATGTGATAAAAGTGTTGGTGATCTCAATCACACTTTTATTGGTAGAATATATTCTTTTCCAATTCCAAAAATTGAAAATAAATACTCTCTTAAAATCTAGATATATGATAGCCTATTTAAGCGTTATATTTATAAAATTGAAGCACGTGCAACTAAAAAACAAGTCCTTGTAACAAAAAAAGTAAACATATAAGAGATATTGCGAAACAATATTTTTTTTTTCGTAATGGATAGAACAAACAAGTGTAATGAAATAAATAACTTGTCTAGACTAAACTCTGATATTTAAAATTGAAAAAAAAATTAAATTGTTAGAAGCCAACTCCAAGTTATGATGTGTTGGTGGGAGTCTGGATAAAATAATGTTGATTACCATGATATGTTCATCACATCCATCTAATCTATATATGGAGCAATCCATGATTGAGAGGTTGTCATTAAATTTGATTTTATCTTTGCAAATTACCATCTAAATCTGAAGTTACGACATAAGCTAGATAGTTTTAAATCATTTAAATTAAATTTTATTCAAACACATTAATTACGCCTTAATTACTAGCAAGGTTTTCTTTTCTTTTTTTTAAAAGATCTGGATTTGGGTTGTATATTCATTTCTTAATAGCAAAACTCTGATTGACTTGGTACAATTTCTGCTGCACGGAACACCCTGATCTTAGTACGCATATGCATTTGCCACAGGGTGCCAAAAATCAAAATTAATTTCTTTCCTTTATTTCATACTAGCTGCCTTTGGTGACCAGCTGGTCGCTAAGGTTAATGCTCGATAAAATTTTCAATTAAATATTTTATGTTTGGTCCCTTAATAGCTTCTTCAGCATAATATTTTCAAATTTAAAATTTTGATAATCATATAATTCATACCATTAGCCTTATCACATTCTATTCATTATATTATGTATCTCCTAATTTCTGACAATTCCCGTAGAATGTGAACTTGAAATTGAAGTGGAATAAATACAAAATTTTTTACTTCCGCTTTTACTTTATTTCATAGTTTATATTTATTAAAAAATTTAAAATGATTTTTTTTTATTGAAACAACATAGTTTTTTAAAAATACAACTACGAATAATCAAATTCTTCGGCATTGAAGTCTTATATATACTAAACAATATTTTTTTATAATTTAAGTAATATCTGAAGGAATTATTCAATAAAAAAATTCTCCGATTCATAGTTTACTCAGTTTTATTCATAAAAGAGAAGACTTTCAATTAATTATTCTATTAAAGAGCACTAAAGCAATTATCCGTAGAGCTATTTTGTAATAAAAAATGCCAATTAACAGAGATATTTTGTACCAAATAGAAACAAATATTTTTAGTATTTATATTTATTTCGTTTTTATAAAGCTTTAAATATATGAAATACAACACTTAGTTGTGAATAGAAACATCTTTCATAAAAACTAGAGTAGAGATGAAATGCAGAATAATTTTATTTTAAGTCTTAATATATTTTTGAAATGAATGAAAAAGGAAAGTTCTTCCATAATAATTTCAATTACCCAATCCATGATCGATTTCAATAAGACGAAACGCGTATATTCACTAATGAAGTAAAAAGGAAGTGCGTATGAAGCGCGCACACAAGCCTTATGTACAAACAATTTGAATTCTTCTTATTTGGAAAGAGAAACTAATGGAAATAACTAATTCAGCAACTTTATTGAGGCTTATGATGTTATTGCTAAGGTCAATCAGCATTAGTGAAAGTTACGGTAGTTAGATTTCGAGAATTGTGGGGAAATACTAAAATCCGGCACGAGTCAAAACTAAAAGCAAAAATTTTTTAGCTTTAAGTACAGTCTAACCTCTCTTAATCAGCAATTCCTGTAACGAGTGATTCGAAATAACAAGCAAAAACCAGAAGAAGTGGTCTCCTCAAAACGTTCTCGTATATTCTCTAATAAACTTGCCATGCCAGAGAACGCATTACCTGGTATTGGCGTACAATAGTTACGAAATATTAATTTTGGCCGTGAATTTAATATTTTTACTGAATGTATCGTCTCACCTTTGGCGAGTTTTTTCGGCGATTAATCCTTGACATACGTTAATAGTATACAAAAATCGAATTTGTGTTTTTAGACACGTTTTTCCCAACCGACTGAAACAAAAATTTAGCACAAAACTGCACATATAATCACAAATTCACACACCAAATTTTATATATTTGTCTTTGCATTTTTGAGTTATCCCGCTTGCACGATTTTGAAAATACAGACCGACAGACAATTAATCTTCTGTTGGATTTGGCTCAAAATTTGACAAGTATAAATGTTAACTATAACACTATAAATTTTAAATCTGTGTAACGAAACTTTATCTATACAGCTTTCTTCGTTTTGTAATTATAGCATACATTCGAACAGCCGGACAGACAGACTTCCTCTGAACAGAATTTACACAAAATTTGACAGAAGTATGTAAATTTGGTATAAACATCATATACTAAATTTAACCGTCTAACTGAAAGCGTTTTTGAGTTATTTTTGTCATAGACAGACTGACGTATATTTCCTAAAAACTTGTCTTTCGGACTCAAATAGTTCTAAAACGTGGAGATTCGTCAAAACCTCGAATTGGAATTTTCGACAATTACTTACTTTCTCTGTACTACGTATACGAGAAAGTAAAAATGCAAAAGAAATTACTCTCTTAACGAGCGATGTTATGAGGCGAGGGGATGATGAAGGAACTTGCCGGATAGCATTGCCGAATGCTACTTCGAGGGGTTTGAGCAAATACCTGTAAAACCACCTGTCACATGTCTGAAAAAAAAATCACATTTTTTTTAAATGTGTTACAAGTTTACTAGCATTGTTCATGTGAGCAGACATTCTAAAAAAATTCAAAGTATTAAAATTACCATAACTTTGTGAAAATAGTATGCAAGAAAGTATCAATGTTTTCATAAAATAGGAAATAAAAGTTCTAAACGCGAATCTTACGAAATTCTACCAGAAGGAACGCATTAATGTATTACGACAGCTGTGTCGTAAATGTCAATTATCTTACGTCTGACATCTTCAAAGGTCAAATGGTGCATAGCAGAAGAGATATCATTTCAAAGTCTAGGTCAAGTATACTACTGAAAAGCAGATTTTTTTCTCGATTATATCTGTTTCTTCAAAAAAAAAAAAAAAAAAAAAAGAGGGGAGGGGAGGGGGAGGAAATTAATTTTTTTTCTTGTACACTTGATCATCATAATGCTTCTTTTAATCTGTAATTAAAAATTAAAAATAATTTTATTTTTATGATATGCGATCAAAAGCTTTCAGTTGATATCAATAAAACTTCTCTGAAAGTATTCAAAATTACTTTACTTACTGAGTGTTTATTCCTTGTTTTGGTTCGGTTCGTCATTCATTTGTCATTCATTCGGTTCGTCATTCATTTGCCATTCATTTGGTTCGACATTCATTTGTCATTCATTCGGTTCGTCATTCATTTGCCATTCATTTGGTTCGACATTCATTTGTCATTCATTCGGTTCGTCATTCATTTGCCATTCATTTGGTTCGTCATTCATTTGTCATTCATTCGGTTCGTCATTCATTTGCCATTCATTTGGTTCGTCATTCATTTGTCATTCATTCGGTTCGTCATTCATTTGCCATTCATTTGGTTCGTCATTCATTGTCATGAATGAAGGATAAATTATATTTCTAAGCTCTTTTTCCTAAGAGACAATTTTGAATTACGCCGAATTTAAATCAAATCTATACAAGCGTCAAAATTGAAAAATTTGTAGCGATTTCTCGGCAAATATAATCGTGACAATTTTTTATTCCAGCTTTAAAAGCCGTTTATGAGCATTTCTGGAATGCAACCAGGATTGCAGACTTTTAGGAAGTTTTTGGATGATTGACACGATTTTGACGTGCTTGGTGAGAAACCATATATTAATCTTAAATCTTACCAAGATTATTTATCTGACAATCGTTAAGCCTATTTTTGTAACTGTTTGAACTTTTTATTTGAATTCCATATCTTGATTTCTTTTATATCTTTTTTCCTCTGACTGAATGTCCTCTTTCGCAGCATGGCGGCATATCTCCAGAACACGTCTAATAATATTTTGCAGCTTCATTAATTCGCTGAGCGACACATTTGATTAAGTAAAGCTGTAAAAATTTTCAATGAATGAAGCGGTTTGAAATTCGTGTGATATTTTGTTTATATTTGACTGTTGCCATTCCACAAGTGATAATAAGCTCGATTTCTGTGCCCCACGTACGTTAGAATTATATATATATATATATATATATATATATATATATATCATAAAGCCTTTCCATTTCTTTGCAAAATTTTATTTCTCTAACATCAAAAAAGTTTGAAATTCTGATTAGGCACGATTTACATATCTCTTTTTGTAATACTAGTAACCAGTAACAGAAATTCCAGTAACTCAGACGATCGACGGAATAAATTTGAATGAATATCTGAATTCATGGGACTATATATAGCATTGGTATTTACTTAAGCTCAGTTAAAGTTTGACCCGTAGGTGTAGGATGACAAGTTTTCCATAAAAATAAAAGACTTATCATCCTACGCATTATTTAAATATGTATTTAGATCGGAATTGCATTTTCTGTAAAGTTCTTTATAATTATATTATTCAATGGTATATTTTATAGGAAATAATTTAATTTCCACTTTATATAATATATGTTTTAGTTTAGTGAAATTAATATCCCATTTTAAAGTAAGACGAGAGCTATTTTGGGTAATCTTCGAAATTTTAAAGCATAATTAGAAGACAGGTGATTAATCACCTTCCCTTTCTCCCCCACATCAAACATTTGACTCTAAAAAAAGAATTAATTAAACGAGTACAGGGCTCATGTGCATGACGAATACACCAAGGAATTGAGTCTGGACTCCGAGACCCTTCGGTACTGAGACTAAGACTTTGGTGGGCTAAGTTTCGAAGACTTATTATTAGACGAGACCACCTCGACATAATAATAATAACTGAAAAAAAAAAAAGATGCAAGAAAAAGCAAAACTTTTTTCTTCTTCCCCTATTTTTAGCAGTCATATATCTGCTGATCAAATATCAAACAATGTAAACAGTTTTCTGCAATATTCTATCAAAATTTATGCAAGTAATTTTTTTATAAATTTATGAGGACATCCTTTGTAGTTTAAACTGGGTTTAAATTGCCGATCATTGCATTTATATATATCTAATCAAAAACGATTTTTAGAAACAGAGTTCTATGCGGATAACACAGATGTTTTTTATTGTAATTAATTTTTTTTAATTTTTAATCCCTAATTCAATTTCTTTCTCAAATTTACAATCTGGTGGCTTCACTGATATGAATAAAAATTTCATTTAATCAGTCAATTTACAGCAGTGGCTCGGGTATAAGGTTTAAACTTTGGATCTGAAGAGTTCCAGATTCGAAGAAAAACCGTGTGCGTGTGTTTCGTACAAATTAAATTTATCGAGACAAGATGGTGTGGCATGGAAGTCTGAAGAAGGGAGTGCCAGCTCAGATGTTGTCCCCCTCATTTAACTACGGTTCAAAATCCCACAATTTATACAAATATTTCTAATGTTACTTCGAAAACGGACGTAAATATAATAACCAAGGTAAAATAAACTATAATAAATTAATCAATCATCTGATACCCGAATTCTGAAAATATTATAACTATTTCAACTTTTGGCGTATTTTAATTTCAATTTTTCATTCATCTTATAAATAGCCAGATATTTTAAAAAAATCCTGCTTCTTTTTTTAAAAAATAAGAAAATCTTAAAAACAATAAAAAAATCACACAGTTAAATATTTGATAAAATAATAAAGACGGTTTGAATTTCTAAAGAAAAATGTAATCTATTGTTGAAAATTAGCAAAAAATAATTTCAAAAAGTCACCAAAATTCAGGAAAAATTTGTCCGACTTTTAAATTAACATCATTAAAAATAACATTTTTTTTAAAATTTTTAATTGGTGTGAATTTTTAAAAAAAAAAAATTCTATCCTAATGGGAAATAAACAAAAAAGATGGCGAAAAAATACTATTTTTAGAAATATGAAGCTAGTGATGAAATAAGTGTTTTAAAAAATTATATTTTATTATGATTTTTTTATTTGTATATCATAAATTAAATTATCCATAAAATGATTCTTAAAATCGAGAAAATATCTTTTATGAAAGATGTGTACTAAAACAAGATCATTGAAATCATGCTTACCCTAAAACAGCAGATCTTCTTTTATTACAAAAAATTTAAATAAACATAGTCACAGCTATTAGAAGTATGTACTGATCAAAAACCCATCAACTATTTACCGATCTTACAATATAAACTGTAGGTTATCAAAATCATCAGTTATCAAGTACTTAAAATATTGCTTATCTTATGGAAATCTTGAAAACATCCCATTCTGTCATGTGTAACTAATCTTTCCTATTCAGGAAAACTGTTAAGATTCTTACTCATACGAATAATTTTTAAAAACCAGATCATTTGGAATTCTGCGGAATTTTTTTTTGAAAACAGTGAAATCGCACAGAACATATGGAATTTTATGTAAGGAAAAACATGAGCTGACGCTGAAAGGAAGTTATCACTGACGTACTTCCTTAATTTTTAGAAAGAAGCAGTAATAAAAGTTGAATCATCTCCCTAGTTCTGTTGGAATGGGTGGGAAAAAATGCTTGGGAAAGACCTAATAAAACAATCATGAATGAATTTATCGGCCCATCTAGTCGACATATTGCAACCTTGATAATGGACTTCGTTCCGTGTCTGTAGTCCGTCTTTCTACATTTCCTCACTTCGCTGGTTGATGAGTTCGGACTGATTATCAGAATTTCAATCAAAAAATAAAAATGGTTGACCGAAGAGTGGTCTGCCTCTTTTTTTTTTTAAATATAGAAATGGACAGTCTTTTTATTTGGTTTGTTAAAAAATAGAATAAACTGATAAAACTAGATTTTACTTATAATGGGTTAAAAAGTGATTATATTTTCATAGCTTTATTTCGAGGAGCTGGTTAAGGAAAGGATCCTGAGAAATTCTAAAAAAAATTATAAATAAATAACAATGGAAAAGTTAATTATTTAAAAGTTTTCTAAAAAATGGAAAAGAAAAGAATGGTAGAAATAATGTATTCTACCTTTAGTTTTATTATTTTTCTTCAACTGCTGATTTAGAGAAATTGAGTTGATCCTATTCTTTGTATAAGTAGGCGGTTGAGACGAATTCTGTAGAAGCTAACATATAAAAATAATAAATATAATTTTAGATTTTTTTTTCACTACGAAAATCTGTATAAAATTGAAACCAGTTTTTTTTTTATTTGAACCCCATACTATCCCACACCTCTTCATGGATTCGAACTTAATTTTGCACTCATATTCATTAGCATTTAGAAAGATTAATACCGACAGTGTAATTTTAAAACCTTCTTAAGAAAGTGAAATGGCGGAGTTGAAAATATTTTATGTTTTTCCGTCCAAATTTCAAATCTAGGATTCGCATAAAAATATTTTTATACTATCTCAAAATAAAAAAAACTACAACTTTGCAATAACACCATTTTTATTGCCGAGCTGTTTTCCTTTAATTTTTTAAGCCATTTTTTCAAACATAATTTTTAATCACCTTCGTTCTTTTAAAAATCAAATTATTAAATCTCTCGGGTTTTTAAATACATTTATAAGCCAGGCGCTTTTGCCAATGTTAATATTCATTTGATTTCTTCAGATATTTTTATTTTCAATACATAGAGTAAAGGCAAAAATTTTAATACATACATCTGTAATTCACTAAAACATTGTCTTTGAAATTTGCTGCAATTCCTTTAACTGTATGACGTAATTTTCTCTCATACTTAAGCACTTAAGATTTTAATGCGCTGTCATATGTCTTCACTGATTTCTTTCTTTTTTAATTGAGTTCTTTGAATAAGATTTTAATACTCTTGATTAGTTTGTCAGTTTTTATTATATTTATATACATTAAACAACTTACAGGAATTTTAAAGTCATATTTTTAAAAATATGTTAACAAATATTTCTTTTTGGTTTCATTTCCTAACTATAGACGTTTGACATTTCTTCAACTTCGTAATTTTTCGAATTCAGGCATTATGTCTTGTGCTCCGATTAACTATTATTGACATATAACCAGACTTAAAATACTAAGCATTAAGTTTTGAATATTTGAATAAACTTTATTGATAATTTGCGTAACAAAATTCCTGAAATTAACGAATATGAGCACGAATCATAAAGCCAGTGCCAAATCGAAAAATTTCCGGAAAAAAAAAAAAAAGCGTAACCGAAACTAATTCCTAAATGTCTGCAATGTGTGTGTGTGTGTGTGTGTGTGTGTGTGTGTGTGTGTTATCCAGATAGTAAATAAACAAACGCAGACGAAGAGCCTGATATTGCAACTAGTATAAAAATAATTGTAAATGTTGTGTTATTAATATTAAAAATTTTATCCAGTTTGGCGACTAGCTGGAAAGCTAGAGATATTGATTGGATTTCAATTTAATAATTTAATTATAAATTCACGTCCATGATACCATAAAACTGTTAGACATTAAAGATGTTACTTTACTTGCATTATATGCGCTTTGTTTATTGAGTATATGAGTCTTTCTAATGGAGATTAGTTCCATTATAGCGCTCATAAAATGTTATAAAATATATTGACATCATAGCACTATTAAAAATGTAAATGATCGATCATCTATATTTCAACTTTTGAGGTTTTTTAAATTCACTTTCTCATTATTCTTATAAATTAATTGCCTAGATATTAAAGAAATTCCTCGTTCTTAAATTTTCAACAATAAAAAAATCTCACAATCAAATATTTGATAAAACAATAAAAATAGAATGAATTTCGGAAAAACAATGTAATCGATTGTAGGAAAGTAGGAAATTAGGCAAAAAATCATTCTAAAAAATTGTCAAAATTCAGGAAAAATGTGTCCAACTTTTAAATTAGCGCCATTAAAAAATAGTTTCTTAAATTTTCAAAAAGTGTAAAACACATATTTGCTCAGAAATATTTTCGGAAATTATCGAAAATAATCAAAATTCAGCTTAATTTTTAATTAACTAAAATTCTTATTGAAATTTCAGAAAAAAAAAATCGCATTCCGACATTTTTAGGTGTACCTGTAACTGTAGATCAAACTGCACACACATACACATCTTTATTATAATAAAAAATAACAAGACAACTTTATATTTATTTTCAGTAAAATATTGCAAAGTTTTTCTCAATAAATCGTTATGCATTCATATAAATTTTAAGCATACTTACTTATTTATAAAAAAAATGTAACTTTCGGATAGGATTTTGGAAAATGCTCACAATTATTAATTTCATCTTCATTGTAAAATTTTTTAAACATTATTCATCTACGTATCATCGTGACATACTTTGTTTGTAAATTGCGATATATATTTTATATATTTTTAAAACACGATAAAAATGAAATCACTTTTTCAATTAGACGAAAAGGAGTAATTCATATGCATTATGGTATGCATTTATTACATACCAACAATACAATTAATATGTTAAAATCTATATCAAGCCATTTTATAAATGTTATAAATTTTTAAGATTTTTTTTAGAACTAAGATTTATTATTTTAAATCATTTTAATACTGTGCTTTTCAGTTTTATACATTTTTTATATAATATTTTAAAATTTTTATATTTTTATATTATAACCATTTTTTATTTCAACATTTTTTTTAAATTCAAAATTTTTAGATTAAAAATTTTTCATGAAATCAAAAATTGTATATATATCACAAAAAAATAAAGAATTTCACAGATATATAAATAATATCACCGCAAAACCAGAAATGTCATTAAAATAAATACCACAAACCAAAATAAAATATCACATATGTTTACCTTCATTTTTTAAAAACATTTTTCTTATAGCCTTTAGGTTTTTTCCCTCCCTCCTGTTTTGCTTACCATTGTTTCCTATTTGCAATTTTTGCAAGTTTCCCATGTTAAACTTTCATTCTTCTAAAACCATTCAATAATGAAGAGTTTTTATTTTGATAGAAAAGAGGTACACACAATCAATAGAATTTTTCTTCCTCTTTTTTATATCTTTTAAGAGGTTTTTTTTTTGTTAAATATTTTAATTTGGATTCTTCAAAAATGATTTGACAAATTTTATTGCACATCTGTCCATGAGTTTTACAATAGTTGCTGATCTCTAATCTATTGGAGAATCTTCATCAATTGCAGCTGAGAATTTAGTTTTTACTTTTTTCCCCATCTGAATCGTTATTGATGTATATATTGAGAATTTGTCTTGAGATTTCGAAGGAATTTTTTTCTTTATTGCTGTTCTTCGTCAAATGGATATCTAAATATTTCAAAGTTGATAAACAACGTATATAAAAATATAAAGATATACGAATATAATAAATATAAAGATATTCTAACCACAAATCAGAACCATGTGAGCAAAATAAGAATTTCCAATAATTTTAGATTAATTTTATTTAATTAAAATTCCAATATATTATATCAGACGAATTTTTAATTGCACATTTAAAACTTGATATATATTTTAACCAAATGTATTTTGACATTCTGATTAATCTTTTATTTTTGAGGGGGAAACAATATAAGATACATACAGAAACGCTACGTTTCTACATTTATTTAAGAATAATGGCTATAAGTAACAGTAATGAAAAACAAATTCACAAATACCTTAAAAAACTGATATTCATTTAACTGATCACAGAGATCTCCAGATTAATAAAGAAAGAAATTATATAAAAATAAAATTATTTATATTAAATAAAAAAAGCAACTTTTTTCATTGCAAATCCATTTACACAAAAAGAATTTTTAATTAAATTATAATTTTGCCAGAAATACATTCACATTTTTTAAAAATCGTTTGCGTCCTTCCGAGAAAAAAAAGTTATTTCTTATTTCGAGTTGAGATGTAAAAAATGAAAAAGTATTTGTGAACGCTATAAAAGAATTATATATTTTTAAAATATGAAACAGTAGTCAATTGAAATATTCCAAAAAGTTTGAGATAATTCATTTTTTAAAAATTGATATGAAATATTTTTAAACTGCATTGTTTCTAAATTGAAAGTCGCATGTTTACACAATTGAGAACAACTTTCCTAGCGAATAAATATGAACCGTATAGTCCATAACATTCGCAGTTATCATGTGTATGAATTTCTGAAAATTGCGCCCCGTATCATTTCTGTGCAGCGGTTTTCAACCACTTGAAAAAATATTTGTATTATTTACATAATATTTGTAAATATTTCATGAAAAAAAATTTGTATGAAAATAGCTGTAATAGTTTAATATGCAAAAAAATGTGTCAAAGAATATACCCATTTTTAACATTAAAAATTATTAGGAAGGAATTATGGGAATTTTATTAAATGTTCATTTTAAATGTGTCGAAAGAAATTTAGTAATTTACAAATGGAGTTGTTTAAAAAAACTTTTTAAAGATGCTATTGCAAAATTGATGAAAAAAATTTATGGCGGATTTCCAGCTAGGCAATTAATCAATTATAAAGAGGTTATTGGTAAAGTTGCTAAACAAACAAATTTGCAAAAAAATACAGATTTTATGAATTATAAAATATTGACATTAACATCTCGCCAAGTGTAATTGATCGGTCTACATTCACTTAATCATAACAACATTTATAAACACTGAATTGTCACAAATCATAAAGTTGCTAAAATAAAAATTAACCAAAAAGAAATCATTAACATGCTGTATTAAAAATTAATGTTACTATATGAATGGGATGTGTAAAATGTTTGAGATTAATGTAAAATGCGAATTTAAATTAATCTATTTATTAAAAGATAGGCTTCATAGTGTATATTGCATAGGTCCCGAATTGCCTTATATTGCCATTAAGATTTGAACCTTTTTTCAGTTGATGAGAAGCAAGTAAGAAAATAATTGCACATTAGAAATATGACTTGCATTAAGCGCCTAGATATTTGCGCATCCAGTTAAAAAAATTTTGTCATTGAATAGAGTAATTAAATCATTTAGGAAAAGAAAGAACTTAGCGATCACTTACACATCAGAAGTACCCAACTTAACTGAATCATAATAACAATGTAGCTCCAAAACAGAACATATCATCTAATGAAGAAGAAGAAATCTCCTTGTCAAGTTACTAAGGAGACTTGAGAGAACCACCGCACTTTGTTGTTCTTAGTTATTTAATATGTCGCGTTTTTAAAATACGCAGCTATTAGTTCATTTTCGTTAAGAACCTTTGAGCTTTCACAGCGTACTTTCCTAATTTTATCGCGTGGCTTTCCTAAGAAGATGACTATCGAATGTCGGGGACTTCTCAATTTTAGTGTTTCTCGGAATTTCATGCTTCACGTACTTCCTGGAAATTAATTAAATATTGAGAAAATGATTGTTTTGATAGAGACAAGGAATTTATTGATAATGTCGTTAAAAATGAGATAGACGTAAATAATTATCTTAAAGTAAATAATTCTTTCAATCTTATTAATTGAAAGAATTGCGTATGATATCATTCTTATTCAGAAATATTAAAGATATTTCCTGTATATTCTTGGCCCAATGGCTAATTACTAAACCTTTAGAGATAGGTATATACATGCAAATGGAAAACTGTTAAAAATCACTTAAATACGTAAATTATATGACGTGTCAATAAATAAATAAATAATACAACTAAGGAGATAACGAAGCCTGAATTTTCATACATTTCCCTCGGTTCTGTTACTCATATTTAATAGCCAATAATAATAGTCAATACTCATATTTAATAACCACTCTTACCAATAATAATTTAAACAAAATTATTATTAATTTAACAAATATTAATAATTTAAACAAATTTTTTTTTAATTTTTTGAGACTGAAACTGAACCCATTAATGAAGTTTTGATTATAACTATTTTATACGACATTAGACTAATTCAACAACCGACTAGTGACAAAACTACTCGGAGGGTAAGAAAGATAAAGACGGTCGAAGCGAAGGTCTTTGAATGAAATTTTTTTAAAAAAGGAATATCCTGGCAGCAAAATATTGTCTTAGTGAGAGGAAAAAAAAAGTCGTATTATGCCTTAAGCGCCAGTTATGCTCTCTCAGCCACTGAACCGACTTGAATCAAGGGATGTATATATACCAAGGGAAGGCATTTATTCGTAGACTGATATGAAATGATGAAATTCGAAGCCTTACAACTCGTCCAATTTTGGTTGCAGAAAATTGCTTCTTTTATTATTTAAAATGCTAATATATCAAGAATATTTTGCTAAATATGATTAATCAAAATGGAAAATATTATAAAAATATCATTATTTTTCAGAAGTACATTTATTCACTCAAATAAATATGATAAGAAACTTCTTTTAAAACATTTTTATTGAAAATGTATACCTCCCAATAACGGTGTAGAAATTAACTGGGGGGGGGGAGGGAGGGAGGTTACGATTAAAGTACATGCATATTTTTGAACTTGTTTGTCACATTGCTTGTAATATTAATTTAATTTGCAAAGTATAGCGCAATTTCCGATTTATCTTTCTAGTATCGAGAAAAATATATGTATATTAGATTTCTTTCTTTTAACAGATTTGATAAAGATTCGTAATTTTACAACTAAAATTACGCATTAAATTTCATATTTTCTGCAAAAATCGAATTACCGAATTCTGATATTCACAGACAGATAAATACACAATCTATGCTCTGACAAAATTATTTATAAAATTATGATCGTATACTAAAATCTGTTTATCTAGTTTCTTGAGTTTTACCGCATTCACGTCTCTAAAATAATCAACTCAATGAAGCCTTTCCTCTAAAATTTGATACAAATGGACAATTTTAATGCAAAAGATCATGTGGTATCTGTTTAACAAAATAACTAGGCTATTTCATCGATCTTGCAGTGAATGAGGTCTTCTTAAATTTGTCATAAATAATATATATATATGTATGTATGTATATATACAGGGTGTTTATTTTTAATTGACGGTAATCAGAGACCTCTGTAGCTTGAATTATCAGACGCAAAGCCACGAAATTTTGTACGAGGACTATTAACAACATGGGAAAAAGGAATCCGCGGAAAAAAAAAAAAAAAACTTAGTTCCAAAAATTGCCGATAGAGGAAATTGTAGTGCATTTTAGGACAGCTAAAATTTTGCATAAAACACGGGGGAAAATTACAAAATGCAAAATCCCGATTACGTAGTCGACACCTGCGCCAGTATTTTGAATTATAAAAACGAAGCGGGGCAGTGAAAATCCTTTCAAGCATCAGTTGATTTGCAAAATGTGTCTCACTTTAACATAGCGTACATTACGGCCAATCTTAGCGAATTTAGAAGTCGAAACAATTTACGTAAAGGACCTCTATCAATTAAGGCAATGAAAGCAATGATTAAAAAATTTTGAAAGAAACAGGTTCTCTCACAACTCGGCCTGGTAGAGTGCAGAAACCGGTATCGGAGGATACGATCACAGATGTTGAGACTGCAATCGTTGAAAGAAATCGCATAATAGATTTAATAAAAATGCTAGATTCAAGCTGAAGATCAATATTTTGTAATTACTGTTAACCAATGCCATGCAAAGCATTCGAGGCTTTACTCAAGGTTCACAATCCTATACGAGGGAAGAAAGATACATTTTCGTTAGAGAATATGCGAGAAAGTTTCTGGGGTCCATTCCCAGTGGTTCCCTTAAGTGAAAGTTCCTATATTCATTTTCCGTTTTTTCATATTCCTTAACAGAGAACAATTGATTGTCCATCCTATCCCATTCTTATGTAATAATCTAGAAAGACTGAACTTCAATCACTTTATATCATATACCACATTTCATTCACCAAGTTGCTTTTATTTTCAATTTATTGTTTTCACAGATCGACAGATCGACAGACATACTTTTAAAACATTAAAAAAAAAGCATTTGAAAATCGATTTTTTTGAGTGGTGACTTATTTCACTTATGAATAAGTAGAAATATATTTATGTCGCTGCCCCCGACATAAGTGAATTTTAGGAAATGCGACAAGTATTACATTTCAGTGCTGTTTGTTTATTTTTTCCGACTCATCGTACACACTTCGAGGCTTCAATCGTTTCAACACCAACACTTGAAAGTCGGTTTTTCCAAAAGTTGAAACATGCTGAATTCGCACGCGCACATTCTGGGAACATGGCATTACGTGGAAATTTATACACCCGTGTTTATCTTCAAAAGTAGTTGCATTTCCGACAACGTAAGCGAAATCAGTGATATCTCTGATGAAACAGATGGGTTAAGAAAGTTAGCTGTCGACGCCAAGTCTCAATTATCAACTGTTAGACGGCAATGAATGCTAGTTTGTTTGCTGACAAGAGGAGCGAAGTACACACGTGTAGAATAACGATTCTGATACGTACTCGTGAGATTGATAAGAAAATTTGCCTTTTTTTTTTTTTTAAAGAGTTATAAATATAGCTACAAAGTTAATGCAGAAGTACTGAAGATCATAAATGTTATGCCAAAAACCTTTAAAAAGAACAATTTATTATTGGACCAGCAGTTTTGCGAAAGAGAGCTAACCAACTAAAAAGTTAATAAATGAATGTATCGTAATGCACTCATGTTCATAAATTAAGGAAAATTCAGAGTATCGCGGAAATCGAACTCTAAAATACATATATCACCCATAAAATGATTACACACATCTTCAAAAATCATATGCAAATTGCAGGAAGCCACCAGATGACACCGATAGTATCTCAGAATGACGAGAGTATAAGAAAGTGATGTATAAGGAATACAGGCAAAGAAGTAAAATTGTTCGCAAGCGCTTTATAAGCCTTTCAGTGCAATAACCGCTCAGTTTCGACACAAAGGACGCATTGGGATGATTTTTTACGTGGTAGAATTATGTCTACCACTGTCTGGAATGTGGACGTACCCAGCTGGAAGTGTCCGAGAAACTTGGAATCGCCCAGAGTGTCATCTCCAGGCTTTGGCAACTATTCCAAGATCATGGTAATGTGAGTAGACTTTACAGCACAGGTCACCCTCGAGTTACAACACCGAATGAGGACCAGTATTTGGCAGTTACTGCCAAAAAAACAAAAAAACAGACGGAGCACAGCATCGGACCTGTCTCGTCATCTCTCTTCAACCACTGGTACAACAGTTTCAAGGCAGATCGTGTACAGACGCTTAGGGCAGATAGGTCTATATGTTCGTAGGCCTGTAAGAGGTGTTCCACTTACTGCAACTCACTGTCGCCTGCGGTTAGCCTGGAGTAGAGAGCATGCATTGTGGACACCACAACAGTGGGCTTGTGTGATATTTTCCGACGAGTCAAGGTTTAGCTTGCAGTCTGATTCTCGCTGGACTTTCATATGGTGAGCGTCAGGTATCCGTTACCACCAAGAGAACATCATTGAACGACACCGTTACGGTGGTGCAGGATTGCTCGTTTTGGGAGCAATTATTCTGGGTCTCAGAACTGAACTGTGTGTTCAAATTGGAACCATGACAGGCCAAATCTATCGGGACGTCATTCTGGAACAACATGTACATTTGTTTCAGGGCGCCATGGGTGTAGAACTCGTGTTTATGGATGACAATGTCAGTCCTCAGCCTGCAAACATCGTAAACGAATGCCTTCGATGGGAGGATATCACCGGTTTGGACTGACCAGCATTCTCACCAGACTTGAACCCAGTAGAGCATGTGTGGGACATGCTTGGCCGACGAGTTGCAGCTCGTCAACCACCTTGTACATGTCTACCGGAACTTCGGAGAGCATTGCTTGATGAGTGGTGTAATATTCCCCAAGATCAGATCGATAATTTGATATTCAGGCGTTGTATGAACTGTATTGCATCGTCTGGGAGACATACTATATATACTATATATCACCATATTAACCATGTATTATTAGTTTTTGTAAATAGGGGTTTTTTTTTTTGTAATTTGTCTAGGGAGCAAAAAATTGCAATTTTTATTAATGATATCACACATATAGCATCCTTTTTGCTCTTTGCCTTTTGTTTAATAAATAGACTTTACAAATAAGTCACATTTGTTTTGCTTCTGACGCTTTCTTTTCCTGAACTTGCATTATCCTTAATTTATGGACATGAGTGTATTTAACACTTAACACCACGCCACCTCCATTTCTCCATATGGCCACTTTCCGGTTTGGTATCGATGTAGGTGGACTTTATTTTAAAAAAAAGAAGAAAAAAAAAAAAAAACCAGGAAAATTTCATTGCAATCAATCGGAAAGAAACGTACAAATGACAAAATACGAATACATAGCATAATAAAAATGATAAAAACTAGAATGAAAAATACCTGGAGTACAATAAAACTCGATGAATGAACATCACAATGAACAGTATGAGTGAAAGAATGACGCATTTATAAAATTAGGTACTTGAGGAGGCGTATGGATATATAATAAATAAAATTCAAGGTGTATTAAATAATGCACGGGAATATTGATAGGGTTCATTTAATTGGAATAATTCTCCGTGATCAATTAGGAATCTAATCATGTTTGTGATTCTTCTTTTGGAAGATGCATTATTAAGGACTCTTTTTGTACCAAAGACTTTCTAGCGATGATGAGGGTTTTGAAAGAGTAAATGATGTAGCGCCATGAAAGAGTAAAAGGGCATGATGTTGCAAAATGGATGGGAACGCCGACTTCTCAACAAGCGCAATAGTCATCTTCTAATAAATATACCATATCGTAATACTTGTGAAACCGAATTGGCCTAATGATAAGGTTTTGACTTAGAGCTCAGAAGGCTCTATGTTCGAAATCCAATTTCAACGAAGAAACTCTGCATAAACGCTTGTGGAGGACATTAAGTGCGTCAGAGCTGAATATCCTTCCTTTGGTGCAGTGCATTAGTTCGGAGATACGGTGCCAGCTGAAATATTGTCATCATCATCTTATCACTATTCAAAATTAACAGGTCCGTTCCAAATTAGCTTTAATGTTACTTTAAAAAATGGGACGTTAATATAGCTAAACTGGGCCTAAAAATTGCAAACGCAAATAAATGATATATACTGTAAGTGGTAGAAATATATATGACAGGTATCTGCTTCTTTGGCAATTATAAACAGCTATGACAAGCATCACTAGGAGATTTCGACATTTTGACACCAAAGGCGATGCATATTATGATACCCTTACTCTAACAAACTGGTCAATTTGGTTTTACAATTCAGCATACTTTCAATTTAACCAATATATTGATGAATTATTTCAGGTTATTTTTTTTATTTTTACATTCAGAAAGTGAATTTTTTCCCGTTAATTTATTATACTTCAAAGTTGCCCATATATATGTTTGTACACAATATTATTGAAGCAAACGTCAGTTTATATATACAGTACACTCCCGATTATCCGCGGAATTGGGTGGCGCGGCCGCCGCGGATAACAAAAATCGCGGATAATCCGAAAAAAGCTAAAAACGGGCATAGCAAAAGAGAAAACAGTCATTATGTATGTATACGTGAAAGTAAAAATATTTGTAATTGTAGCTTAATTTTTCACAGTTTCATTGAGCAATGAATTATATTGAGTATGTAGAAAGAAAATGCTTTTCTGTCTTTTTTTTTTGTTGTCTAAAATGGTAATTTTAGTAAATTTAATTTAAAATGGTAATTTTAGTAACTAATTCTGTCTAAAATGGTAATTAAATCTAGAACTTTTTTATGAGCTATTAAACTATATTTCACAGGGTTTGGATAACCTGGTTGATAGGGCGTTGAATTCGCATATCACCCGGCAGGTGACTCCCTGTGTATGTGGCGGCTGGTGCACGCATAAATCTGTCGTGGTTACAGAGTTCTCCGTATCGAGACAATGCCACTGGGGGTATGGGTTCAGAGGTGTTTGTTCTCTGATTCAGGTCTAAATTACGATCTGTGGATGAGTGAATGGAAAGGGTTGTGACGCATGTGTAGCTAAGTCGTACTCTTGGCCCTAGATGGCGCTACTGAAAAACAAGAGACAAAAATTTCGGCTTTATCAGCGGGCTTGTCTTTGACAAGTGCCATAAGAAACAACAACTATACTTCACTCTTCGAATGAACCGATATTATTATTTATTTATTTATTTGAATTACTGTTTTCAAGTACAGTCATAATTTTTTATTATTTTTATTTTTATAGATTGAGATAAATCTAACTGGTCAAAATTTAATGAAATATTTATTTCTCTTTCAATGATTTTTCTTTCACGTCTTTCTGCATGTATATGCGCACAATCACTCATAAATGCAATAAGCGACTCGGATGAAATTAATGTGTGATTTTAATAAAAAAAAAATTACCCTTTTCAAATTTTGAGCCATAATTGTTTGTGAGACACTAGAAGCATCATCCTGATAAAGAGTAGCTATGCGCGCTACAAATTCCTTTAAAGGTGATGCTATATCTCATTTTCACCAAATTTTGAAACCTAGAGAGAGATAAATATCTTTAGACAACTTTCTTGTAAAAAGAAAACAAACATTATAAATAATACATTACATGAGCGAATTATGAATTTATTTGAGTACTTTTTTCAGAATTAAATGCACTGTGTTATTTTACATGGATTTCTATGGAAAAAAAAATTGTTTCATTTTATGAGTGTTCCGTATTCCGAATAAAATTCGGGAGCGAATTATGCTTATTAAGCATGGTTCCACTGTATACTCATATCAGTAGCTTTTGTTGAAACATGGTATATAATTCATAGATATTCTTTAATGATATCCTGCATAAAAATATATTCTGACGTGCCAAACAAACGCCAATGAAAATAAATGGATGAAAGCGAGATAAGACATGACTGAATTCTGCAGCTAGAAGAATAAATTATAAATGAATTTCTAGCTTAGAAAAACATCTGATTAATATAATCGCCGCTAAGATCAAAATTCGCCAGAAATATTCCCTTATAGTTTATGAAGATTGCAGTTCGTATGTGATAACAAATAAATATTATGTAATAGCGAAGGAAAATGTCAACAAAAGCAATGTAGTCACAAAGAATGCGCTAATAAATTAAAGCTCAATGCCGAATATCTTGAAAAATTTAGATATCGTTCATCAAATCTGGAACTAATACAAGAAACCCACATATATTGAAATTGTTAGGTTCCAAAAAATATCTCTTGCCATACAAAGCAAAGAGCAAGGGGAAAAAAATCTGGAATGCTTCTTATATGCATACGAAGGTCGCATCTTTACGTATAATAAAAATAAATATGTGTCTGTGTATGTGTTGGCGCTCTACTGGCTAGACGTTTGACCTAGTGCTACTAAACTTGGCACATATATACTTTGGGAGGTGGGAATGTGCACCTCGGGGCTATTTTTTTAAAAACTATAATTACGATTTTAATTAATTGAAAATTAAACGAAATTTTGGAATTTTTCCGCGATAAAATTCGAAAATATTATAGTATCTACTAAAACGATTTTTACATCAAAAAATTAAAAAATAAATATCAAAGATATCAGTTTTTAGCATATAAATAAAGTTCCTTTTTTAATTAATTAAAAATATTTTAAGTGTATTTTCCAACAATTAATTTTTATTAAATATAAAATTACAATTGATATTACAAGATCACAATTCATATATTTAAGTCACTGCATTTTTGATTATCTAGTTTATATGCCCGTGAAAGTACAGACCGACAGATAGACAACCTCTCGATGAATTTGATTTAAAAATTCAGTAGATTTTAAATTTGGGTACTAAATATATCCATTTAGCGTTTTTTTTTTTTTTTTTTTTTTTTTGCATTCATCGTGTTAATTTATATTCGACAGACAGGTAGGCAGGCTTCCTCTGAACAGATTTCAAGCAAAATTTGATAGAAATCTACATGTTTTTTTGGGGGAGGGTATAAAAATTACATACCAAATTTTATATATCTAGCTCTAAGCGTTTTTGAGTTATCGTGTTCGCAGACAGACATAATTTTAAAAATAGGTTTTTTGGACGTAAAGGTTCGAAATATTGAGATTCTTTAAAAGAGTTAGAATTTTTCCGAGTTACAATACTTCCTCTAGATAAGCTTTATTTATGAGAAACTAGTTATTACTAGTTATTATTAGAAATTGTGTTGTATATCTATAAAAACTGACGATCTTATCAAAATGTAAAATGTTATTAAACCGTATCATTACAGTGCTGTTGAAAGCAGAATCTGATATGATATAATGAAGAAACTTGTAACTGATTGAGAAAGATCTACGGGAAAATGTCAACATTTATTTTTATTCTAATACCATAATGTATACCAGAAGTCTGTTCGTCTGGTCGTTTGAATTTAAGTTAAAATGTGAAATTTCAAACTAACTCAAAAACGAAATGACAAATAATTTTAATTTATTATGTTATCTAGTGATATAATTGTAGTTTTACGACAATTTTGATTTTTAATCAGTCAGAAGAAAGGCATCCAAAAGTATGCTCGATTTTATTGTATATTAAACATGCCAACGATTAATCGCCAAAGGCTTCAAAATTCAAGTTAAACATTCATATGTAACTACTTCCGACAATGGCACGCAGTTAATTCACAATTATCGGTTTTCTTTTTGATACAACGAAGCACACGTGCAAAAATAAATTATAAAAATTTATTTATAAATTTGTTTATGTGCAAAAATAAATTTTGAGCACTCGTGGAGTTCACGGAGGTGCCCAAGATCCACAATTTTATGCTGATGAAGAGGAATAACGCTTTGATTAGAGGGTATGCAAGAAAATTTCCGACAAATCAATCCTATTTGTTTTTCTAAATATTTTTAGCGATGAAAGTGGTATTGTTTCCTTTACACTTTCCCACCGTTTGCATCACCATTTGGTTGATCCCTTGAAATGTATTAAAGTGGGGTAATACTGTATATCAGAAAATATTTTTTCCGTTCTTGAATTGGGGTTCATATGACTTTGCATGGATTTGAATAGATTTGCATAAAATCAGTAATAAAATAAAAAGCAATGACGCGACAAGGCTACTTGAAGAGCGTTGAAGTCACAGAGGACTGTAACGTGTTGACATGATCGTTAATGCATTTTACTGCTTTTTCAATGTCGCCGCGTTTAATAATCATAGGGATTATCAGACTTAAAGCTTTTCACTTGACTTAAGTTCTTTTTCTTAATTTTTTTTTCTTTAGTTACGTTTCAGATGAGTTATTTAGAAACATTATATTATTAAATGTTTTATTGAAAATTAATGAAGTCGAACCTTATTTGAAGGTTTAATTTTAAGCATTTTTCATTTCGTAATTGTTATCAAATGCTTTGCATTTTGAATTTTGTCTAGAATATTTTTCAATCGACATGAAACGGGTGCAAATGTTTATTGGCATGAAACAGGTCAAGTTAAATAAAAGTATGCTTGTAAAAAGGCCTTCTAAATGAAATTTGGTAGATGACATTGACATCAAAACTACGGATGTCTATATCGAAATTAGGATAAATAGACGATAACAGAAAATTCAATTTACTTAATATACAAACTAAAAGTAACATACTATAATGCAGCGTCTTAATGGAAGAATATTCGTGATCATTGAGGTTGAAACGCTTATCCGACAACTATAAAATATATAGATAACAGAAGTGGATACAAAGGAGGTCACAGGGATCATGACCCCTGCCAAACCTTAGATATCATTTTGTAGTGTGTTAGACATGCTTTAGGCATTTGAACAGTCGATCAAACTATACATGCTTGTTTGATAAAAAAAAGGGGGGGGGGATGGAAACCAATTTGGCAATTTTTTTTTTTTTGTATTTGTTTTGGTTTATTCTTTTTGTAGGCTTACATATCCAATATTTTCTTCTTAAAAAAACACACTTTGTTGATGAGCAACCAATTCGCCATTGTGGAGTCTAATGTAAAGTCACTGTTAGGAACACTAGGATGCAGTCATACTTTTTCTATACAGACGAATCAAGACGGCATGTCTATAAAAGAGTATTATATGTTACTAGCTATTATCCTGGACTTCGTTCGCATGGAAATTTTGATGTATATGCATGAGAACTGAACTAGACATCTTGCGCCTCTATCAATACTTAAGCTCCGTTAATGGTTAGGTCATTGTGAGTGCCATCCAGCCTGTGCACGATATCTTCTGATAACGTCCTTGTATTTATCCCACAGCTGGAGGGGTTTCATAGTCCGCAAGTGCTCACTAAAATTGCAAACAGGGGATTGTGAGCAAAACGACAACGCCGCCCGTCACCGCCTGGTTGCCGTAGATATCTTGCAGGCTGCGGTTTAACGCCTCTAATGCATGCTTGTGTGACATTGTGCACTCGTCCCATAATATTAACTTACGCTGCTGCAAAAGGACTTCTCGGCCGCTGTTTTTGGTGATTTTGCATGTTGGGGTATCTATGCTTGAAGTGGCAATTTGAAAACGGAATCTGCCGTCCGGCCACCGTTGACCTCGCCGTCTCCTGATTGGTCCTGACAAGTTTCTCCCATTATCCTGCACCTCATTGGCTCCTGGCTACTAATCTGAACCCCGAAAACCAGTGCCCCCTTCTCCTGGCCTCACTCCTGTGGTGTCATCTTAATAATCTTTCATCATCTATCAGTACCTTGAACTAATAAGAACATTTTTATTCACCGCTAAGTTTTACTTCTTGCTAGATTTACGGATGGTGGGGCCTGCGGCCCCAATGAGCCGTAATCCCGCTCTCAACAATCCTGGCCACCGTTAAGCAAAGTTAAAGCAATGCCCAAAGAAGTAACAGCCAGAGCTATATTGCGGTCCTTGCGGAATTGGGCTAGCAGAAGATTCAAATCAAGTTCGTATTTTTTAAAAATCAAATCTATTTTATTTATCGACAGAGATTGAAATAGCTACAACAGTATAATACACATATTTTTTTAAACTTTTACTTAAAATGAAAATACAGTTGTCAACAATAAGTATAAACTGCGCATGCTTGAATTTTCAACGCCAATTGGTGTGACGCAAATGTATGAATTTTCTACGCCAATTGGTGTAACGCAAATGCGTGAATTTTCTACGCCAGTTGGGGTAACGCAGTGCAGAATAGAAATTTTTAATTTCCTTTATTCTGTTTCATTTTAATTTAAAAATACTTCATAATGAATCCAAAAGATCGATTCATTAACGATGTTTAATTTTAAATGCATCAAACACTAAAAAAATAAACAGAATCGTTTGAAATAATCGGTCGAAAACATGTTAAGCCTAACCTCTTTAGCGTAGGAAAAAAGACTGAAGCCTTACTCATTTGGCGATGAAGTTTTCGCACATGCGCGGATAAGTGTTTTACACATGCGCGAATCGTAGTGGGAAAATAATTAAAATCGCAATTATAAAATTCCTTTTTTAATTTTGATATGATTTCAATATATTAAAACGTTTTCCAATAAATGTCGTACAAAATGGTACAGATATCTCCAATATCAGTTAAATATTTCTCGAGTTTTTCGAGTTCAAACATATAGACGCTTTCAGGAGACTTCATTTTATACTATGTATAGATATATATATTAACAAAGAAGTTATAATATACTCTATATAGAGCACTACATGGTTGGGATAAATTTAATGTTTGTAATTAACAATCACGGAAGTTTAAGTAAAGATTTGTTCTAATACTGCCTTTTATTTGCTACGAAATTAATTAAATAAAGTTTGAAAGTGTCAATTCTAATTTTGTGTTTAAAACAAAGTCATGCTGCATATAATGGCTTCCTTATTCCCTGCCGATTTGGTACTTTTTATAGACCCCACAAAACTTCTTCAGAAAATTTTCCTATCCAAGACTAAATTTTTGAGCATTACCCCCGCCCCTCAAATGTTAGTCTACATCCACACCTGATGGGGAAACTATGAAATGAAGATGATTTCGAACATCATTGAGGAAATAAATTATTGCCCATAGTTGATGAAATATGAATCTGAAAGCGGATATATTTGTGATTGTATATATCCGATTGCTCATTGACGGATGTACAAAAGGATTTTATTAACATTGTGGGTGAGTCTTAAGTATGCGTTTTCTCTGCTATATTCATCCATGCAATGTCATCATAATTTTATGCGTCATTATGGGTGCAATCATCTGAAAGCTGATTTCTTAGCGACAAAAGATATAAACAAACTTTGATAAACTGTATATCAAACAAACAAAACTATAAACAAACACATTTAACCAACTATAACAGTTTCCTTTCAACTATGACAGAAGACAGACATACTACCTGTAAATTAAGTCATATGGCATGAAGTGACATATAAAATGAAAAATATCATTCAAAACGCTTTACAAGGCATATCAATGGAGATATAGCTATCGAATTAAGAACGTTGATATTTTCTCCAATAGCAAGTGTTTTCATGCTAATAAAGTTTTTTTTTCTTTTTTTAGTTAGATTTAAAAACAAAAATGAGTCAAAATTGTAAATTGTTTTCCAGTAGTTTCACAATCTAATATTATTCAAAGATATTTTTATACTATTTAAAATTCCAGAAATTAGCTTTCCGATTATGCAAAATATTATTTTCGTACAATTTTTCTCTAATTTTGAAAAAAGTTTTCAAAATTTTTTACGTATATTGAACAGCAATATTTTCGTTGTTTTTATCCTTGAATTTATATGCTTTGAGACGATATTAAATAATTTTTATGTGTGCACTACGTTTCGCTACATAATTTAGATATTTTAAATTTAAAAGTTAATAAAAAGTAGACGAATCAACCCTAAATGCTATCATGCTACAATATGTCAGACTAGAATAATTAATTTTTAAAGTTTTTTTTTCAAAATTATAATTAATTTCAACAGTTTTTTTTTTCAAAATTTAAATCTACCAGCAGTAATTTTAAATACTTTCAAATAATACAAAAGAAATTGATTTTTTAAAAACTTTTTTTATAAATGGGTACTGATTGATGCATTTGCTTTACTGATTATCTTCATTGGTTCAGAATTTCCACCTATTATAAAAAATTCTTATCGTTTTTACATGCAAAAGAATTTTGCTTAAAAGCAGAATGCTTATGAATTTTACTCATTTAAAAGCCTATAATCAAACATTTTAAAAACTATTGATCAAAAATATATATTCTATACAAATCATAACTATAAAAATTAATATTTCTATAAGGAAGGGAAATCTCAAACAACTCTATACGGCACAGTAATAAATATCACGTAAATTTTAAGTTTTCATTTAATTAAAAGGAAGGTGAAATATAACAAGTTAAATTATCCCCCCACCCCCAAAAAAAATTTCTTTGCAATTTTTAAGGCTTTTAGAAATACGATTTTTTAAAAATATTGAAAATAGCTCTTTCAAAAATTTAGATGCGATGTGCAAATATATATTTACAGCAATATTTCGCCCATAATACTCTTAAAATATAATGTTAGTTAATTTTTTGTTTATAGCACCAGAATTTTTTTCACTTAATTGTTTCAAAAAAGAAAAAAAATTCACGATATTTATCACAAGTCATACTCATTTTCAGCTTTGCAATTTTATGGAAAAATAATGTTAGTAATAGTTAAGTTGGATTAGCTGGCCATAATAGTAAAAGACGTGGTGTGACAAATTCAACTGCTAAAATTTAATTCTTTTCCAAATAAATAAATAAATAAACTTTTTTGACTATGATGATGTTTACAGACAAGATTGATATATAAATTGTGATATGATGATACAAAAATCGTTTAAAATGCTTTACGAACAAAATTATTTCTTGGGTAGCCGCCGTTGCTTAGTAAGAAAATTTTTTTGAAAAAGTTAATTGGATTTTTAAATAACAATTAATCGAAATTTTAATGTTTTTCCTTGAAAATTTTGGGAGCATTTTATTGCACAAGAACCATTTATACACCATTTTATAATTTAAGAAATTAGCTTTTTGGCAATACTCATTTTACTTACACACAACTATTATTCGTATTTTAATAATTATTTAAAAATATTTTTACATCTTAAAATAATACTTTTAATTGTTTTAGTCATTGGATTTATACCATGCTCCTTACTATTATATTAAGTGTATCTTTTGTCCGTATATTATTTTCGCTAATAAGAGTATAATAATTAAGAGTAGATTTTTGAAAATAATATGAGTAAAGATAAATCAACCTTGTAATGTTATCATACCATAATACAGGGCCGGAATAAGCTCTTTCGGGGCTCTTGCGCTCCATGTCTTGGAGCCCATATTTTCTTTTTATTTCCAAAGCGAGATTTTTTTTTAAAAATTAATTTAACCTTTGTATAAGCACTTTAAAAAAGCAAATTTTGACATTTAAAATTAAAAAACTATTACTTATTAATGATCCACTATCAGGGGAGGGGTTTCAATATCTCACAAATATAAGAAAAAATCAAAGTTTAAATTTAAAAATAATTTTATGCAAGATTAAGAAAAAAGACAAACATTTTTTAATATAATCTAAATCATATTTAATTTTAAAATTGAAGGTTCGTTAAATTATAAAGCAACATTTATTTTCAGAATAATAATTAAAAAAAATTAACTAAGAATATTGTAAGAATAAAGTTTCAAAACTTAAAAGATATTTATTCTAGTTAGAATAAGTTCGGATGAACGGCCTTTGTAATTGAGATAAAATAATTTTAATAAATATCTGGAATAAATAAACTTTTGAACTTTTTTAGGAAAGACATCTATACAGATAAACTTAAAAAGCAGAAATATTAAATATAAATGCATAAATAAATAAATAAAAAATAAAGCAAAAGGCGCGACACGAACCGTGGATCCGCAATACAAGCGTCATTGACGTTGTTCTGATTAATATATTTCGCTGCCCATGCTTCGAAGCGGAAGAGGAATATACCTATTCTAATAGATAGTTATAATTTTTTTGGGTGCAAAATCGCGGTTTTTTTTTTTTTTTTTCCCTCCAGAAAAGACGACTGTATAGAGAAATTTAAAAAGCAAAACATTATCTGAATATAAAATTTTATCCAAATCTTTAGAGCCGTTTCCGAGATACTAGATATAAGATATAATATTCTGTAATAATAAGATATAATATAAAGATATAATATTCTGTTCTAAATATTATAAATCATTAATAAACCTCGCTAAGAAATTTTTTGATTCAAAACTGTTTTGTAAAATCAGCAAAGTTTAATTTTAGATAAGAAACATGTAATGCTTATAACATGGAACGCATGCAATTTGTACTACAGAATTAATCTTCTCTAATTCATTTCTCAGATAGCTGTGTGCCATGGAGCATTTGAAGTGGGGGAAAAAAAGATAAGTGTCCGGCGTGTTATTTGAAATGTTCGATAAACCCTGCTTCACCCAACGCCTGTTCAAGGCCACCCAAGCAAGGTCATTTCGTTCCCGTTGATTGATCATAGAAATGAATGGTTATTCAACTTTTTTTTCTTTTTTCTTTTTTTTAATAATAATTTCGAAAGAAATTGAATAATTATTTTGATAAAAAAATGGAACTTTAAGCTAAAAAAATAAAATAAAGTCCTTTATCATATAAACATCTTTTTTAAAAAAAAGTAACATAACACTTTGTTTTTGTTTTTTCGTTAGCCAGTGTTACATTTAGAATAGATAAGGGAATTAATTCCATTTGAATTTCTTGTTCTTGGCAGAAAAAATAAATACGAAAATAAATTCATATATTAATCCGATTTTGTCACTAATACAAAAAAAGAAAGAAAAAAAAGAAAGAAATGGCGTTAAAATAAAAGATGAGTGTTAAAAAAAGTTGAATTTTTTTTGTCTAAAACATGGATTTACAAAAATGCTTCAAGGCACAAAAATGTATTTAATTCCGCCGTAGTAATAAATCTAATAAATAGAACAATAAAAATTATTCTTGGAAATTATACTTAAAAATTATTTTTTTAATTTATTAAAATTAGAGAAAAAAATTGCACGGATATAAGATTGATGAAGCTGAAAAGTTAATTCCTTGAATTTCAAAGTGGTAAATGAAAAATATGCTCCAAAGTTATAAAGAAAAAAAAACATTTAAATTTTTAATAATTTTAATTAAAAATTTTAAAAACTTTTTTTTAGTTAGTATATAGTATTCCAAAACTATCTGGTGATATTGTTTTGAAATGATTATTTTCCTTCATTTGTCGCAGTTTATAGATAGTCTGTCAACGTATAAAAGCATGAAATAAAAAGAAAGGTGTAAACATACATGCACACACATTCACAATTTCATTGTAGAAAAAAGAAAAAAAAAAAAAAAATTCTGTGGAAAAAATAAAAGTAAAAAATTATTTTCTGTAAGCTTTTGGTATAATAAATATAATTTTCTGAACCGTAATGAAATAATAGAAGCAAAAATTTGGCCCACTTCATTGTTTATTGCTTCATATTTCATCATAAATTATATGCGAAACGCCAAGACAAATAATAATTGCCACAATAATAATTTTACTTTTATATAATATATTTTTTATTTTTCAAAAATTAGTTTACAAATATTTAAAACAAAAATATTATGAATAAACTTTATCATGGATTATTGTTTCTTCTTTTGTTATTTATCTATTTTTTTAAGCATCTTAAAACATTTAATGTTTTAAACGTAACATTACCAAGAAGGGGGGAAAATACTGTGACACTGCTTCTCTCAGCTTATTTGTGAGAAAAAAAGTTGAAACCACTAATGGAAACCAAACTGTAAACCATTGGTTCCTAAAGTGGTCCAAGTGGACCCCCAGGGGTCCATAGAAGACCACACGGGGGTCCACGTAGACGTGAAAAGAAAACAGGGGTTCACACGTTGTAAGTGGGGGTCCACGAAAAATTTTCTGGTTTTCATAATAAAGAACAAAAATTTTGGCTTGGATTTACCTATCAACGTAGGCAGGTAGCATCATTCACTAGGTAGGTACTCAAAAATATTCGAGACTCAGTTCAAACACAGAATTGAATAGAACAATAGATAATAGTACAAGTGGGGAATAGTGGGAAATTGCGAGAAAATTTTTGATAGCGTTTCCCTCGTCATAACTTGTCAAAAGAAGTTTTAGTGCCGTTACCAACCTGTTAACAAAAAAAAAAAAGGTGCAGATTGAACATCACAGAACGAGGAGATTTGAGATTACTTCTTACAAAACTGAAGCCAAATATTGATAATTTGCTGTCAATTCATCAAGTACATCTGTCTCATTAAAAGTATGACTATTTTTTATTGTTGATTTACATTTCAGAGTTCATTGTGGATTTTTTTGTCAATTGTTGATTGTTTGTAATGATAAATGTTTATAATTTTGTATAACCATAAGTATTATTTGAATAAATAGGACACAAGAAAATGTGCTTCTTTTTTTCCTTCTTAACAGCCCCAATTTAGAGTGATATTTTTTAGGAGTTTTAGGAATACAGTAGAAATGTAGCAGCAAGGGGCCTACAGAAAATAGTAAAGCTTTGAAAGTGGTCCACGAGAAAAAAGGTTTGGGAACCTCTGCTGTAAACCGTCATTTCAATAAAAAAAAAAAAATATGAGTTTTACCAATAGCTGAGCTTTCTCCATAATAACAAAGGTTCAGGGTGGGAAGATTCCATAATTTACAAATAGGGTTATCGTAGTCTTTCAGTATTATAGAGTCGATCGCAACGTCTGGTATTCCTAGTAACATCATGAAACACTGAAATTGTGAACTGAAAAATTCTAGCTGATTCATATAGATTTGATGCTAATAAAGATGAAACTAATCGAAATGATAATTAATAATATTGATAATTACAAGTGCTGATTGCTGAAAATTCTATTGCCTCAAATATATTGAATCAAATATTTATTTATTTTGAATTTTTAAAAAATTATTTCCTCCACTGCACATTAAATCTGACCTAATGAAAAATTTTGTTAATAGTATGCATCAAGAAAATGAAAGTTTCATGTATTTGACAATAAAATTTCTTAGATTAAGTAATGTAAAGTTGAAGGAAGGCGCCTTTTGGTCACAAATTATATATGACATATTATTATATATAAATATTTCCTAGAAGGGGGTCATAAATTATATATATTCCTTAATATGCTGGCTTATATGCTAGAGAACTTTTCTCAAGGGTAAACAGTTTCATGATGTTAATCAGTCTCGATTTTTTTTGAAACAAACGAGTGTCCAATGACAAATCGCAGATAGATGAGATATTCATGTGCTACAACAAGCTTAAGTATCATTTTCTCCGTATCTTCCTAGGTTTCTCCCCTGGGAGGAGCAAATTCTTTAGTAATTAGAGGATAATAACCCTAGTCACCAGATATTACTGTCATAGAGAAAATTTCTGAAGGAAAATAGAGCTCAGTAATGTTAGGGGATTACTCATCGTCAATTAAGAAAGGAAGAGTTATAAAACGAGCAGGTGGTTAAGAGAAGGCATACAGATAAAAATTAAAATTAATATGCTTATTTATTACTAATTGAAAAACTTGATGTTTATTATTTTACTAATAATACTAATTTTGGCAGCTAGCTTGTTTGTCTGGAAATTTATTGCGTTTAATTACCATTAAATCTTATGAAAAACTTGATGTTTATTATTTCCTCAATAAATTATTTTTTAGAATCAAATTGTGACATACATCAAAGTCTTTACGTTTTAATAACTATACTCTTGTTTTCTTATGTGCACTTGAGCTTCCCTTAGAATCGAGTCCCTTAACAACATAATGACTTTAATATCTCAGTATTTGAATAATATATTTCAAATTGAAGGCTGCTTTTTGTAGAATGTAATTTTAAATTTGATTCATTATTTAAGCTGTTCAGATCATAAGCATGATTTTTCTTCTTTAGTTTTCACAATTAAAGAAGATCAGACGATTAAATACTTGATAAAAACATCATATATATTTAATTGCAAAAATGAATTCTACTGTTAAAATTATACAACAAAATAAAATACAGGAAAAAAAATTTGTCGAAATACAGGAAAAAATTTCACGGTAAATAAATTTATGTAATTGAAAAGATAACTTTTACATTTTAAAATAGTATAAAGGTCATTTTTATGAATTAATACTTCGGAAATTTTCGTAGGAAAACCACAAAGTCTCTTGTGATTTTAAATCGATTAAAATTCTTATAAAAATTTTTTAAAAAGCATTCTAATATACATATTCTAACTCTTGAAAGTACCTTTTTACTGAATTTGGTAATTTTAGATCAAAAAGTTTGAATTGCACACCATCTATCTATACATCTTCCTTTATTATTAGAAGAGATGTAATTTGGTCCATATAATGCTATTTTGTTATAAAAATATTCAATAAATATATGGAAGATTTCCAAATTTTACACTCTAATCATTGTATATTTCATTAATTTAATGCACCATATCCCCAATTTTCAATATTAAAAATTATTATTATTAAGATTTAAGGTGATATGCGAGTGCCTTATGGTCAAGAAATATAAATTAATTTAAATGCATTTACAAGATCTTCATGAAACTTTATTGATAAGTGTTATTATAGGTTGTATATTTTAAAATATTAATAAATTGTATTTGTTATATCTTATACAGTTTTTAGATTATTATTATTATTATTTCAGGAAGAGAGGAGATTAAATTAACTTGTACATTAACAAAATTGCTTGTCTTATTATCAAAATCACAGTTGAACTAAAACATTGTTATCTTATAACTTTAAAAAAGCAACACTTGCATATATATGTAAAATGATTTATTTCGTGTATTTAGAAAGCAATTCCAACGATTTGGATCCAATTTCATATTTAGATAAGATTTTGGTTTTTAAGTTCATCTATATAAGCGTGAGAAAAAGCTATTTTACACACAAGGGCGCAAAATAAAAAAATAAAAAATTATAAGTAGCTATTAGAATAAGTATACTCAATGCAGGACGGTGGTCAGAACAGCATAAACGACGCGTGTGTTGCGAGTTCTCGGTTCGCTTCACGCTTTTCGTTTCATTTTTATTTCAGTATTATTCAGTATTTTTTGACTTGTGCATTTATATTTAATATTTTTGCTTTTTAAGTTTAACTATGTAGGTGTATTTGCTGAAAAAACGCAATTTTACACACGCACACACAAAAACTCTGATTGCTCTAACTCCAGCCTAAGTTATAAGTTGTTTCAAAACTTTTTTTTTTATCAATGCATGACGAATTTACAAATAATATACTAGGTTATAAACATTTTCATGTTTATTATAAAGAGAGAATTAAACCAACGAGAATAATTCCCTCAAAACTTTCTCTCATACTCTCTAATAAAGGTGTTATACCAGAGAACGCCTTACATGACATTCTCAATCAATTTTTTCCCAACCGATTGAAATAAATTTTTTTTTTAAAAAAGCTTCATTTGTAGTCCCAAAATCCCATACAAAATTTAATATATTTAACTCAATGCATTTTTGAGTTATCGAAAGTGTATTTAAAAGTGTAAATCGACAGACAGTCAACTCCTCATTGGATTTGGCTCAAAATTTAACAGGCTTCTACACTATAGATGCTAAATGTGTGTGCCAAATTTTATCTACCTAGCTCTCTTCATTTTGTAATTGTCGTGTTAATTTACATTCGAACACCCGGACAGACGAACTTTCTCTGAACAGATTTTACACAAATTTTGAAAGAATTCTGCAAATTTGGTGTAAAGACCGCGTACCAAATTTTGGCCGTCTAGCTCAAAGCGTATTTAAGTTATATTTGTTACAAACAGGTAGAAATGTGTTTTACGAACAGAGAGAAGTCTAAAGCATGGAGGTTCGTAAAAATCTCGTGTTCGAATATTTGACGACTACTATACATTCTCTATACTACGTATACGATAAAATTAAAAGTTTTTAATACAAAATCTATCGTGCATTAACATTTGTTTACATTTGCATGAAAAGACAAAAATATGACCGTAATATAAGAGTTCATTGAATTTCATCTGCCATTTGGAAGATTAGCATGAGATAAGAGAAAAATTATTCCATATTTACAATTTTGCACAGTAAAAAAAAATCGTCTTTTTATTTTTATATTGTAGCTACTATCAAATAGTAGCAGCATTGAAATAATAAATTATCTTCACAGTTTAGTTTACAAGGTCATTTTTTTTTCTGCTCTGAGTTCCGCTGATAACATTCTACATTTTAAATAAGAACAGTGGCCCTTGACATTCAAAATATCACAAAATGGTCGATTGATTTAATTAATCTTCGGTCAATTTAACTAATTCAAAAAGATTCTTAGAAAATTGTCAAACTGGAATAGAATGATACTGATATTTTCTTTTCTTTAGAAAAGTTTTCGCATCGTTAAGCGCATGCCATTTTTTTAAAAAAGCGACATTTTGATTGAAAGGTAATTATTTACATAACGATTATATGGCAAATGGAAAGAAAAGGTATTCAATGGAGTGTACATTCATTACTGATTTGCATAAAGTTTCCAAGAATATGGAACTCGATGCATTTAAAAAATGGGAAAAGATAAAATTAAGAAAAAGTAGTATGACTTTTTCAAACTCGTAGTTTAGAACGATTTAATATGACACTTGCTTTAAAGTTACGACTGTAAAATTCCAATAAATATTTGTAATTAATTTTTTACAAGTTTTAAATTTTACAGCCTTAAAATAAATGATCCCAAAAAATTCAAGAAAAGGAATATCAAAAAAATGTCCCAATACTCTATATATAATTTGAAGAGGAATTCAGAGAAAAATATACTTAATTTGAATATGAAGAAAGAAAGATAAAACTTATCCCTTTTGCAAATTAACATGTATGGTATTTAATTAGGATATTTAGGAACAGGTTAAATAAAATCTGAATTGTTTTAAGGAATACGATTTCAGAACGAATAAAAAAAGTAAAGTCACAATACCGCGAAAAAAAAAAAACGTTTTTAATAGTGCTATGATCTCATAGGACTATTTTCCATTAGAATGTTTCATGTACAAAAAAAATGGGACACCTTTGTAACTTTTTTTTATTAATTGTCGCATCTTCGCAAAATTGGCGTCGATAGAAATGGATTGATAGCATAGGTTTATTGAGATAGACAAATTGATTAACCAAATTAATTAGTACAGTTAATTAACTATGCTAATACTATCTCGAAATTTTTCCATTACGGATTAAAAGATTTTTTAATAATTTGATTCAGCAGGCCTTTTTAAGTATGTATATAAGTATTTTAAGTATGCTCTTTCCAAAATTCATAGTAATTCTTGAGATAAACTTACCTTTGTTTTCCGAAAACTCCGCCCAAAAAGAGACAAACACACCGAAACTATCAGCTTTTTAATAACGCCGGTAAAGAGAAAAACTTAATTAAACATTCCTACAGCCAATCTGTTCGGCAATCAAATTTTATATCGTCTGAGTAAAAAAAAAAAAAAAGCATTTATTTTATTCATTTAAAAGAAGAAAACAAAATTCATATTAAATTAAAATCGTCTGATCTGAAAATAAATTTATTATTTATCTAATTACGATATTATAACTGCCGTTGAAGCTTGCTCTCCATAAAGATTAGTTCTATAAATGTAAATAAATTTAATGTACGGTCTCTTAAAAAGCGGGCGTTGCAAATCGACTGCGAGAATTTTACAATTTTTGTCTATATTTTAAAAACCATTCGAGATTGCGCACAATTTTTTAAATTCAGACATTTTAGCACGTCAGCTTTGCACCCAGGTAAAAATTTTACTATTTTACTATTCACTTTTTTCCAACTTCCTGTTTAAAAATTCATAAAAAATATTTATTTTGTTTTATTTATGCATTTATTTTGGGATTTAATGAATAATGATAATTTTCTTTTAGTGAGCGGAAAAAGCTTGGAGAAATATATAATAGTTTCCAAGATATCGTCGTAAGTGCATAAATTTCATTTAACATTGGAAGCGTCATTTTTCAAAATTCTATAACTTTCGAAGTGATCATCGGAATTTCATAAAATTTTATTTAGAAGTCAATTACAAGCTGATCAATCGATTCAGTTAAAAATCTCAATTTCCATAAAGAAAAATTTTTGGCATAGTAGTTAATTAATCATGTTAATTAACTCAGTTAATCAGCTTGTCGGTTAAAATAAATCTGTCCCCTCAACATCAATTTTGTGAAGATGCTACAATAAATAAAAGAATTACATAGGTGTCCCTTTTTTTTTGTTGACGACTGTACAAAATGAACAAATTAAAAAAAGCTTTAGTGTCTGATAATTTGATGTTTATAAATAGTTTGTTGACGGAAACATGAATATGAAGTTATGCTTAAGAACTTTGATTAAAATTAAATTCAACCAATATCCCAACAAACTCGTTGATCGCCAAAGGCTACTACGTGAAATAAGAAAATGAAGTTTCAATAGCATGAAATGTAGAAGATATACAATGCTATCAGTTATGTTTTTAATAGAGATATAATGTCGTTGGGCCCGATTCAATTAAAATAGTTTATATATACAATTTACAGAAGGCCAATAAAACAACACGAATTTAATATCTATCGCAACTTGATATTCAAAAATTTTTTTTTGAAAAAATCAAGAACATAAAGCTGTACATATGAGATATAATTGAAAATAAATATAATCAATGCTCCCATTTAACCAGCTAGTCGCCAAAGACAGCTAGTATTGCAATATATTACTCATCGTATGAAAAAAAAAGGAAATTTTATCTGCTTTGATCTAGTTATTTATTAGTAATGAGTCATCTAAGTGAAATAAATTTCAAAATTTCTTAGCGTACAAGGAGGAGTAATCACATGTATTTTTTAACGTGTAATAATTAAAAAAAACGTAAAAAATAATAATTCTATTGAAATATAATAGAAATGCAAATATGAAACTTAGAAAACATCTAGAAAATGTCAACGTGTAAACAATATCGAAATCTTTTTTTTTCTTTTTTTTTTTTGCATTTTCAAGACGTGATGAAAAATTATTAACATTTTTAGCACAATAAGGCACGAAATACGTAAAGAATAAAAATTACAATTCGTATTTTCATCTAACAAAACTGTGGTATAAATTTCGAAATCAAATTTTTAACGATTTTGTTTTGACCTTGGTCACGAAACCGAAACCATGCGAAATCTATTGAGTGCAATAAAATGAAAAATATCACAGGGGAGAAACGGAAAAAAGAGGAGAAATTTAATTTCAAAGCAGCGGCTATCCATCAAGCTCGAAATTTGTAATTGATATTCCTGAGAAATGGAACAAAATTGAAGGTCAAATTATGATACAAAGAAGCATAGTTAATTTACAACAAAGTGCGAAATTATATATTTTTGTCATTCCTCCGTTAACACCATTGGAATGAACCAAGCATTTCTACGAATGGATACTTAAAAAAATTATATTCATTACAAAACTTTTCAGAAAAATAATTATAAAAATGATCACTATTTTACTTAAGTTACACTTGCTTGTGAAAAAATAACAGAAGCAAAATATTTAATTCATTTAAATCAACCTTGAATCTAAACGAAAATTTTATACGAATATTTAGAAGAAAAAAAATCGTTCGTTTTCTTTTCTTCAGACGATTTTATAATATTAGCTTAAAATGGCAGTTAAGTTTATAAATATATAAAACTGATGAAAAATTGCCCCTTCTTTTTCATTCAAAGCATCATCTCTAAAATTTTTGCCATTCGTAAAACTTATAAGAATATATTAAAAATAAAAATATTGCTGACAATGAATAATTAAGATTAATTTCGATCAGAACTCACCTAATTTTTTAAGGAAATTTATTTATAAACAAAATTAGTTACAATAATAATTAAATAAAATCAATTGTTTAATTAATTGCAAAAATGATAACCCATGAATTTTTATCATGTGAGAACATGATGTTGTTTTGGTTAGGGGGGAGAGGTTGAAGCTCGAAATCGTGGTTCTAATGGCCACTGATGACATTTTTCTATCTTGGAGACATAGTTTTTTAAGTTTTTCTATCACCAACAGATGTGGTGCACTTTTTAAAGCCATTTGCTGCCTTATCTTTTATTGGATTTGCCTCCTGATATCGCAAACAAAATTTTTGGACTCCAGGTGCTGTCACTGAACCACCCACATGTCTTGCAATTTCAGCATATCAAAGACCATAATGATGCAACACAATAATCTTCTAAGTGCCCAATATATTCTTTTATTTGATATCTTTGCTTATTGACTAAATATTAGAAATATTTACAAAAATTTCCAACTGTACATTAAAAAGATTAACGAAACTTCTAACTTGCAATTTAATTACATAAAAAGCATTTTCCTTCTACAGAGAAAGGCATAATAATGACTTGCTCCAACTTTAAATATGATGTCAGCTTCTGCTAGCAGCTAATAACATTTATAGAAATATTATTCCCCTGCAAAATCAAATTTTACTCCATAAATTGTATTTTACTGAATAGATTGAAGCTGATTCAACTTTTGCAAAATCGAACCACAAATCCTTAAAAATGATTGAGGAAAAGTATACAAAATTATCGTCTGCTTATTGTGGAAACACATTTCAGATAAATTTATAGCTGTAAAAATAAGCAAATTAGACTTTAAAACTGAAGGCCGTTTATATATTTTTTTTATTTAAAAACGCAATAATGTTAATAAAGAATTACCTCTATGTAATTCTTCATTTTTATTCGAATTTATTAAAGTGGTACTTTTATCTCCTCATGCATGACTGGCTTGATATCTTATTTTTATTAAATCTCTATTTTGCTTCGATGTTTTCGATGTTTCATACGATTTTAATATTTTTTAAAGAACAGAAAATGTTGGATTTTTAGCTTGAATATTTGAATTCTGTAATTTAGATGGTTATTCAGTTCAATCAAGCGAAAATTACTTCCTAAACCTGGATGAAAACAGATATGCCAATAAACATGAAAAAAGTTTGTAAAGTATATGTTTACTTCATAAAAATTTTATCATGAAACTTTCTCGAAGTTGATAAAAGGGCAATAGTCCCAATGCCCTTATTCTCTAAGGATAAGATGCCTTCATGTTGATAAGAATGAAAGTTGGTAATGGTAGGAGAGTTTAAATTTTAAATTCTTTTTTTTAGTGTCTCTGAAATTTACTTATCAACCAAGCTTTTCTTTGTGTTCTTTTATTTGACAATTAAGTTATTGATTTTATATTTCGGTTGATACTATTTTTATTTTTTTTTCTTTGCAAAGATACAAGGATAATAGAGTGTAATCCGCAAGAAATTCGATATCGAAATTTTGATATCTCTTCGAAGTCCAGAATAAATATTTTTAAAATTATGGAATGTTTGTCTATCTGTCGGTTGTTGAATTGGCAAACACGAGTTCATAAACGCAAAGAGGGAGACAAATGAATTTGACAGTTTTTTCAATACCAAAATTGTAGTTTTCCATTAAATTTTGAGATAAATCTATCTACGAAGAGCCTATCGATCTCTCCGCCCGTGTACATGCGGATAAATCAAAAGTGCCAAAAGCTAGATAGATGAAATATGGAAAATGAATTTATTACTATAAATATTTCGAATTTTAGACCAAATCTATGGGTGAAAGTGCAAAGACTATAACCTAAAATGCATCTAGCTGTATGAGTGCATTTTAATATATGATTTTTACATCAAAATAGTAGACCTATGCTTAATTTTAAAATAATGTTTTAAAAAGAGTCTACCTTTATATCTTATAACTTTAAATGAGCTGTTCTTGTATATATATATATATGTAATGATATTTTAAACTCTTAATTTAATCCAAATTAATTTCCAAAACTTTATCTAAATTTATAGCCCATCGTAACTTCATTCTAAAATACTCTCTTATTTCTTGATCCAATTCCACTTTCGGTCTAATTAATTCCTTTGTAAAAATAATGCGTCATCAGTATTACGTATCAAATGAAAGTGATATCTTCTGTACCCTTCAAAAAGGTGTCAAAGGTCACACGTGTATTGAATTGGCGCCTGGTCAGAAATCCTATGTATATAAGACTATATAGTTATCATTTATTCGCCCCTTTTTGCCTTCTGTTTTTGTGTTGCGCTTTGCCTTTTTGTAAATAATCATGTTTGCCTCCCGAGAAAGAATAAAACAGAATAAAAATACCAAGTCTCTTCACTGCTTCGAACCTGCATTCTACTTTAACCAAAAATATTTTACATATATATATATATTTACTTCGTATATCTTGGGTACGGCTTTAACGATTTGGATCAAATTTTACATTTAAATAAGGTTTTGCCTTCAAGTGTATCTATATAGGTGTCTTTCCTGAAACAACGCGAATTTTACACAAAAAAATTATTATTAAATATTGATATATGGCTGTATATGATGCGCATAAGCGTATCAGAGATTGTGGTGCCGGCGTCCTGGAATAGGGGTAGCGCGTCTTCCCCGTGAATCCCGGGTTCGAATCCTGGTTTGGGCATGGTTGTTCTTCCGTTGTTCTATCTGTGAGATGTGTGAATGTGCCCTCCTGTAAAAAGGGGTTGTACAAGCGAATGAGTGATGCGTGAGTAGCAAAGCCGTGCTCTTGGTCCTAGTCGGCACTACTGAAAAAACATGAGACCCCCCCCCACCGGCTTAAAATCGCTGCCTATGTAACAGCGGACTTGTCCATGGCAAGTGCCATAAGAAACAACAACAGAGATTGTGGTGCTCAGGGCTTCGAAATCCCATACATTTTTCTCATATTAGATCCATCATTTGCAATTGAATTAAATTTCTCTTATAACTTTAAATGAGCCGTAGGTGGGATTTTATTTACAATTTTAGAAGAAAAAAAAACTACGAGTGAAGCTCGGTTTCCCAAGTACTTGTCTATTAATATATATATGAAGATAATAACTCAAATGAACAAACAATAAAATAAATGAAATTTTGTATATGGTCTTTACAACACTAAAAATGGAAAAATATGTGAAATTTTGGAGTCGATAAGTTAATGGAAAGAAATCCAAAATGCATACTGGTTTATAATTGCGAAACAAATTCTAAACCTGTCATATTATGTCAAGTATACTAGAAGATCCAGATTAGAACATTCCTCTTGACAAAAGCGAAAGCTATGATTAACAGATTCATCTATGGACAGGAATTTTTCTATAATTATGATTTTAAATTTTATCTTCTGGAAAACTTTTTGTACAATATCTTCCAATATAACTTACCTGTTAGATTATGTTGATCTACTTAAAGTATATAATAAAAATTTAGAAACGCAATCTTCCTTTATATCAGAAAAGAGCTGGGATTTATAACTAAGTTTTAATGAGCTAAAATAGTTGATAAATTTACTTTTATTCTCTATCAAGCACAGTTAGTTCAGCATGCAATTATATCTAAATTTATGTTATACTCCTGACAATTTGTTGATGAATTTCAAAGTTATGTAAAACTATACATAATAAAATATAAATTTGGTTTCAATATTGTTCATTATTTTACTTCACAATGTGATTCTGTTCGTTTGTTTACTCAGTCTTCTTCAGTATGCCACGAATGACTGCTTAACATGATGATTTTTTTACTGTATTTTTCAACAAACTTTGACAAAGAAAATACGTCAACTAAATAAGGGTTGGAACACTGCTTCGACATTCATTTGACGTGATATGGTAAAAAAAAAAATATGCTTGTGATAGTATGGAATATTTTAGATCTTATCAAGTTTCATTTTTCGCTTATAAAATTCTGTGATAATTACGGTTTTAATGTTATTAACTCTAGCATATACAGCCATATTTTTTCACAAAAGAAACAATGACGTGAAAAGAAAAGTATAATATCGTCTGTTGATGAAAGTGAACCTAAGTAGTACTTGAGGTGGAGGTCTCATTATCTTGAATATACAAGAGCAATTGCCCTGCTACAGAATTTTAGGTGAAGCTGGTAGCAAAAGCAATATCGAAATTCCATATTGATTTTTTATAAGAATGAAAACTCTGATTGTATTTCATTATATTAATTTGAAGAGAGGATTTTCCCCTTCTTAAATTTATTTATTTCCCCTTCCTTATACATATGAACAGAATAACCGTGGGAAGGTGACAAAAATTCTCTTAAAGCAGTTGAAAAAGAAGAATCATAATTTTTTAAAAATGTATATTGTTATGGGATACTTCCAAGGTTCTTTGCCGATTTGTTGGTCAATGAAATAAACAGTCCTTCCATAACAAACGGCGACGTTTATTAACACGAAGACGGCAAAGTACAAAGCCGACAAATATACAGCCGAGACGAACACACTTAATATACAGCAGCACACTACAACAACAGCAGTCCACAAGTAGTAATCGGTAGTTATAACAACCACAGCAAACAAAGTGGACGGACAGAATTCAGCAGAAGGAGGAAATCTTCGTAACTTCACTCTACGGTCTCTCCAAACGTCTGCAATTCTCCACTGTCTCTTCGCTTTAGTTGTATCCAACTGCCGTCCCACTACTACACGACTGATTATTCCACACACGACTCGGTGCTGCTTCTACAATAAACAACTCGGCACACAGCTCAATTAAGCAAATGCTTCACCTCCATACAACGCTTGCACATCGCTGGGCTGATTCGCAGTTGACTCTTTCCAACGATTACGATTCGTTTCACAACTGACTGGTGCTTCAGACTGCCGGTCTTTTATAGTTCCCGGAGATGTGCGTAGAAAGTTCTGAAACAATCAGGCATATCTTTAAATTCTTGATGTTTCCATTATTATCTATTTTGTCGCCAAATTCGTAGCCAAGTCGTCAAATAGTCGCCACGCTCTGATCACTGACTTGGGACCCGATCAGCATCCAAAATGGCTGATCGTAAAACGGTCTTTCCAGTGATTGAACTAACCCTGCTGAGAAGCAACATTACAGATTGGTAACAATATTTAGTTAGATTTGTCTAAGTCGGATGAAATAAACAAAATAAAAGATTCAAACACACAAAAATTTTCAATACGTATCAATTTAATTTTTTTAGTTCCATCGTTCAGCGTTTTCCAATAATCTCTACGAGTAATAAAGCTGAATGTGCGTGTGTGTTGGCTCTCTACAGGTTAGACCGTTTGATCGACAGTTATCAAATTTGGCACATATAATTGGAAAATGGGATGGTGAATTTCGGAGCAATTCTTCTTGAAATTTTAATTAATTAAAAATCAAGTGAAAATTTGGCGGTTCTTTGCGATAACTTCCCAAAATAATTCAATAGGAAAATAGATTTTCCATCTTAAAATTCAAAAAATTATCTTTTGAATTGTATTAAATTTTTCTTTCTATTTCCAATTAATTTTTAATAAATATTTTAAGCATACTTTAGAGCAATACATTTCATCGTTAAAATGAAACTCAAATGGTTCGCATTGTGACTATTGATATTTCATTTTGGCTTTTTCCTCATTATTGTAATCAAAATTTGAAGATACTTTTCTGTTAGGAAATTAATTAAGTTTAAATTAGATTTTAAAATATCATTACACACACACACACACACACACACACACACACACACACACACATATATATATATATAGTAGTTTAAAAATAATCTGCTGAAAAAAAATTGAAATTTAAAAAAATTTAAACAATTATTAATCCTGGTGAATCAACTGGTCACCAAATGCGGCTAGTTTGTAATAATTACAATGCTTAGTGTAAATTTATCTAGCAGTATTCTCGCAGCGTCTCTGATCCCGTCAATATATTGTTAACAGTGACTAAGTCAAAAATTTCTATTAGTAGCAAAAAAAAAAAAAAAGTGATCAGAAAAAAGACTTTATTGATTCCATTATATTACAGTATTTTCCTTTTCTTTATAATATATTTTTTTATGCTTAATAATAATTTTTTTCGCCGTAAAAGAAGTTGGAAGGAGGTGATATTCTGACTTAGTCACCAAAACAATTTGATTATAAAATGATCTGGTGACTTTTTTTATGATTTTTAACAAACATAAATATCTATGAATAAAGCTTTTTCTTAATTAATAACGCAATAATTATAATTACTTAATATTATAAATGTTATTTTGTCTCAAATTTAAAAAAAAATAATCTTACTAAGAATACCAATAGCTTCACGATAAATTTCGGATAATTACGATATATTGGACATTCATCAATTATTATTCGTTCTTATAACTGCTTGTAAAAATAAAAAGAAAACAATTATTATTTCTACAAGCAATCATTATTCGAGAGAGAAAAAATAAATTTTCATATAAAAAAAATTAATTTTGGATAATATTACCATTTTGGACCTGAAACAGCAAAAGAGACAGTTTTTGTATAATCATCTTTTTGACAAATATTTCAAAGGAAAGAAACAAAGATAACTGAACAATTATTTTCAAACAGAACCACTGTAAAATAGAAGATTAAAAAACTAAATGTTGAAGCAATTGATCCTAACAATTCGCTAGCCAGGTATTTTTCTTTTAAAAATAATAACAACCAATAGAAACTGATTTCACTTGCACTGGATGAAAATATATACAAACGATTTTAGTTTGCAGTTCTCACTATAGGTCTTCATACAACAATAATCTACAAGAAAATCGTTTGCAGTCGAAAAAAAAATTATATTCTTTTATTTTCTCGTTTGCTTTCCTGTTTCAGCCTTTATTTACCAGATTTTTTTTTTTTAATAATAAGCTAAAAGAAACGGAATCTAGTTAATATTGTTTAAGAAGTCATTTATTAATAAAAATAACGACCAGCTTTATTAATCGTATTTATTACTACTACTGCAATTATATTACTTCCGAAAAGTTCCAGAAATTTTTATATATTTATCAAATTAAATTAATGATGTCAAAAATAAATGATGAATGGAGACTGATCGTGTCGCCATCTGTTGATTAAATACTTCAATTCTTGCTTCCTACCTAATAATATCCCCAGATTGTGTGACACTAAAGAGCGTTCACAATTGTATAATAATTGACATTAACAAATATTGCCGATGTCGTATAAATTGAAAAGAAAAAAGTGATGTGTGTGTGTGTTGAAATAGCCTATACTCTGTATTAAAAGTAGTATCTTTCGTAATATTCAGTATCAGTAGATAAAAATGCGGAATTTATACAGACAAAATTATTATCTATATTAATTTTAATATAAAAAGCAAAAATAGATAGTTGAAGAAGGGTTAATGATAGTGAGTTGGATTGGAAGGGTAGAGATGCTACTAGTAACAGTCTCAGGAGACGCCTCGGAGCTAAGCTAGTGCGTATTGTTTTATTGAATTCAACAGCACCAATATTGAGCATTATATTATTCAATATTCAACAATATTATGCAATTGTGAACGTTGTTTAGTGTCATACAATATTGTATAATACATGTGTGCAACAGGGTTTCATAATTAAATATGTTAAGGGAGTGATAAAATAATACTATGCCCCAACTGGTGTTCCTTACATTACTGATCAGCAAGATACATGACGACAAAAAGACGTCGGACGAAGGAAATAATACATAAATTAAAACTTTATTACATACTGCTGTTATAAAACTACATGCAGCTAGCAGAATTTAACATTTTTTCTTGCAATAATCAAAATTTCTAAATCTTGGTTCGGTTCGAAGGAAAGTTATTTTAAAACCATTTGTACCGATTTCAGTTGTTTCATACTGACGTTTTCGGCTTGTGTGATGGCCTCGTGCCAGAATCTGAGTTCAGAAGCAGAAAGCCATGGTTTCGGAATTCGATTCTATTTTAAAACAGCTGAGTATGGATATTAATACGATTTTAAGTACTTTCGCAGATCCCGTCAAATTTGCATCCATCAGCTTGGGGGCCGAAATTCCTGGCGCTATATCTTGTTCTTTGGCATTTTATTATTATTTGGAGGAAATGCGATTGTGGCGATAGCGAAAATAGTCGAAAGAATGATTTTATTTAGCGAAAATGGATAAAACTGAGAATTTTTGAGCTTGCGAAAATGGCAGGATTGGCTAAATTTTGAGCTTGCGGTGTGAATATGAAGACAGGATTATTTCATTTAAATGTGGATTTTATCATATGCAGATGATTAAAAACTACTATGTCCGTCCCGAAACAATTTTTGAATAGCATCTATGTAGGACATCTAACATACTGAGCCCAAACATATTGGATACTAAAATTTTCTGCAGTGGCAATAAAATATATGAAAATAAATGCAGAAATTATTATAATCGATTTATGTTAGAAATTTATTTCATTAAATAATTATGATAAAAAAAATATTATAGCGTATTTTTACATTCAGTATAGAAATATCTCTAAAAAGTTGCAATTCATAGAATAATATTTTGAATAAATAGTATGAACTGTTTTTATAGGATCTGAATTATGTTATCGATTTCCTTTTAATAAAATTAATATCAATTTGCAATTATTTGTACACTAAAAATTATTTTTTGTCAGAACATTTACTTAAATTAAAAAAAAAAAACTGAAAATCTCTAATAATTATAAAAATGAATGCGTATGTTGGCATTCTACAAGCCAAACCATTTGATATACAGATACCAAGATGGCACATATACAGTGGCTCAAAAAATTGAGAGTACACCTTACTTTTACTTGATAAATGCGACTTTCAATATAAATAACACATTACTGGGAAGTGCAAACAAATTTTTATTTTTACACATAACAAATGGTTTAATTTAGAGTAAAAATAAAGAAAAATCAACGAAAAATTTCTAAATTGAAAAGTTTCAGAAGCATTTTAAATAAATATACGCAGAATTTTGCCTCACAAAATTGAGAATACACCAATTGAATTTTTGCAATTTCACGCATAGAAACAAAGTGTCACTATTAAATTGCATGTTTTTTGGCTCTTATAATGGCCTCTAAACATCATAGTACCGATTCGATCAATTTTTGGCGGTATCTGAAGATATTTTACCCCATTCTTCTTGCACCACTTGTTTTAAATGGGTTTTGTTTCTAATTTTGTGTTTTTGAACCACTTTTTTGTGTATGGTCCACAAATATTCAATGACATTGATGTTGGGGTACTGTGGTGGTGTGTATAACTCATATTTACAACGAAAATGGCACCATATTTTGAAGTTACGCGTATTCTGTTTGGGGTCGTATATTCTGTTTGGTCCTACTGGAAAATGAAATTTCCATCTAAACCCAAATTTTTAGCACTTTCCTTTAGATTGCTGCGAAGTATATCCAAGTAAACCATACCGTTTATAATGCCATCTATAAAAATTAAATTTCCTACCCCGGATGAAGCCATGTAACCTCTAATCATGACGGAGTCACCATCATGTTTAACTGTAGGACGTAAATGTTTTGGATCCAAAGCAGTATTAGGCTTTCTCCATACTGTACGATGGCTGTCACCGCCAAAAATGCTGAGTTTTCTTTCATTACTAAATATAGTTTTATTCCAAAGGTTATTGGTCTTCAATTGATGAGTTTTTGCAAACTTCAAGCTGATGAACGGTTTCTCTCTAACAATGCGACTTTTATATCCAGCTTGTCTGATGACATTTAGCACAGATTCAGCACTTACACTTCTGCGTATGATTTGAAAAGATTCTGCACCAAGTTGAATGAACCATATGGTCGCAGCAATCTAAAGGAAAGTGTTAAAAATTTGGGTTCAGATGGATATTCCATTTTCCAGCCGGACAAAGACCCCAAACAGAATGCACGTAACGTCAAAATATGGTGTCTTTTTCATTGTAAACAACAGTTACACACATCACCACAGTATCCCGCCATCAATGCTATTGAATATTCGTGGTCCATACCTGAAAAAGTGGTTCAAAAATACAAAATTAGAAACATGCCCATTTAAAACAAGTAGTGCAAGAAGAATGGGGTAAAATATCTTCAGATACCATCAAAATTGGTCGAATCGGTAACATGACGTTTAGAGGCCATTATAAGAGCCAAAAAACATGCAATTTAATAGTGACACTTCGTTTCTTTGCGTGATATTGAAAAAAATTTATTTGTGTATTCTCAATTTTTTGAGGCAAAATTCTGTGTATATTTATTTAAAATGCTTCTGAAACTTTTCAATTTAGAAGTTTTTCGTTGATTTTTCTTTATTTTTACTCCAAATTAAGCTATTTGTTATGTGTAAAAATAAAAACATGTTTGCACTTCCCGGTAATGTGTTATTTATATTGAAAGTCGCATTTATCAAGTAAAAGTAAGGTGTACTCTCAATTTTTTGAGCCACTGTATATTTTTAAAAGTGAAAATATGCATTTCGGAAAAATGAAATAATTAAGATTTCATTTGAGATTTTAATTATTTAAAAATTTAGTTGAATTTTGATTTTGTCCCATAATAACTTCTGAAAATACCGTTTCACAAAAATAAATTCTGCACTTTTCCAAAATTTTAAAATTTGCCTTTTTAATGATACAAATTTAATTATCGTACAAATTTTCCTGCATTTTGGCAATTTTTTTTTAAATATATGCTTTACCTAATTTCCATCGATAGATTACATCGTTACCCTGAAATTCAAATGTTTTCATCGTTTCATCAAATGCATTATCGTGTTCCATTGCTAAAATTTAAAGAAGGTTTCTTTTTAAAATCTGAATAATTTACGAAATGAAGACAAATAAAAAAAGTGAAGTTATAATGCCGCAAAATTTAGTAGATTTTTTATCGAATAACACAATTACGTTCTTAATAGTTTTATATTGTTGTGGACAATGAACAAAACCTATAAGAGAAAATGAAAATAACACGATTTTAATATCTGAAAAGTTGGAATTATGGACATGAAGCTATATTTAAAAAAACTGAAAATTGAAATTTAATATAACTAATATTTCCGGCGAACAAAAGCAATTAATTAAGACTAAATAGAAAGTTATTTTACATAGTTCTATTTAGCAACCATTTAAGAAAAATATTCACTCCTGTGATAAATGACATATGAACTGAAACGTGTAACTTAAAACCCGATTCACTTTGAGAATATACAGGCAATAAATTTTCAATTCATAAGATGTGAATTTATTAAAATAATTCATTTTTTTTGGTAAATATCTATTAATGCAAGCAAGATTATAACAAATTCACACACGCATAAAAAAAAATCTTTACACAAATGTGGTTGTTTTGTCTCATTTCTATGAGGGAGGAGGGGGAGTCATATGTCTAATTCTATGAATGCATTGATCTCCATAAAATTATTTCATAAATCGGTTGAAAAATGCCAATTGTTTTTCAGACTTATTCTGCGAGAATATATAAACAAATACTTTTAACATAGTGATTAACATAATTAGTTTTATCTTTGTGTATTTTTTAATAAAGTTTTAAGTTATTATTTTTTTTTTTTTTTCACCTTGAAACGAAGTCACTACAGGCAAAAATTTTTACTAATAATTAGAAAAATTATTTTATTATTATTAAACTTTAATTATATTTTTTATAATAATATTCTGAGACCAAATTATAGAAATATGTAAAAGGCTCATATCTCTCACTTTATATGGAATGATAGCTCAAAGATCAGTCTACTTTGCAGGTCATTTTAGATCTCTATGGCGATACTGAAATAGCCATATATTGATCATTGGTCACCATGTGTTTCACTGATGTGTTTAAACTGAATTTTGTTGAATTATTGGATTTGCAATTGTTCAATTCTTTTTAAGTAAAATTCGAATATCTTTCAAAATGGAAGTTTTTTCCCCGACAGACCTACATACCAAAATCATAAAATTGTCATACCAATGAAGCCTACTTGCTTTCCTTTGAAAGTCTTCGATTTTTAAGGAAACTGCAAAATTTACAGAAGGTAACCGAGTACATTCATTTTGTTCGTTTCATTTTGTTCTTGTATTATAATAACTTTCATTATATCACATACACAAAACGATTTACTATTAATTTCTTTCTGCATATAACCACTTGTTTTCTTACAGAGTTGCCAAAGAAAAATTACGAGTTATATTTGCATCTATTTATCGTAGGACAATCATCAGAACAATTTCCCACACATTTTCCCCTCGTACAATTTTATATTTACAAAACAAGTGAAAAAGGAAATGGTTACTTTCTTACAAAGAAAATTGAGGAATGCTAAAAAACAATAAATAGAATTTATAATTGATATTTTTGAAACGAATTTGTTTTAATAATATGTTTAGTATAAAAGAATGAATTACAGTACAGTAAATCAAAGTATATACTTCTCCCATTTATACATAATTTCACCGAAGTTCAGATTCATTTGGAATCATTGTAATGATATATTTCGTTAATACAACAGGAAGTTTCAATTATACATCGTTTTTTCATTTTTAAATGTTCTGCCTCTCTATTTCTTAGTATCTACTATGGGTGAGAGCGAAGATTATCAAGATAAAAAAAGAAATAAATGTTATTTCCTTTGTTGACTCTTTTAATTTAAGCAATGATGATAAACATAAAATGGTTCTGCCTTCCTTTAAAATAATGTAATAATAACTAATTTTAATTTGAAAGTGTAAAAATATAATTCAGAGCTCAGGCAAATTTGTCAAGACATTTCTGTAATTTCTTCTTTATAAGTCCTTTACTTATTAAATGAAATTATGTCTTTAGCCTTTCTCCCCATTTCAAATGTATCTTGTTAAAAATTAATCTATATATGATTTCCTAGATAATTATGAAATAATTATCCCTAAGAGTATAGTATAGTACAGTACATTAATTTTTTTTAATTATTCAGAAATTAAGAAATTTTAAAATTATAAAAATTCTGCAAAGAATTTATTTATGAAAGCAAAATGGTTTTACTTTCTCTGAATTATTATTAACTCTTTGTACTCAGAAGAGTAATTCGATGTATAATTATTCACGTAATACAAGACTTATTTATTACTCTGAAAAATAAATATATATATATAATCCATCCATTTTTAAAATAAAATAAATAAAATATCAAAATGATGCATGGAATTGAATGGTGAGCGAGAGTCACCATCCGAGTGCAAAAGGTTAAATGTGCGTTTTTTTATAAAATCAAGGAAAATTCAAAATTTCAAAAATAAATATAAAATGATTTATTGCACCACAAACCATACATTAAAAAAATACAACTACAGCCAAAATAAAAAATGGAAAAATTAAGTAAACTTCAGCAACAAAAACTACTATCACAGGAAAAATTAATGTAAAAAAAAAAAAGATACTGGTGGAATATGACAGTAAAACTTTAAACCAAGAATATGAAAACAATGGATGGGCATCTATTCCTTCTTCTCATAACGCTCATGATTATCAATCGATTTATGCATGTACCAAGATATAGGATACCATAGCCAAACCGGGGTCCATTCATATGTACAATACTGGAAAAAAAAAAATCAATGCTATCAAAATATGCACAAGCAATGTACACAAAGTTTAATGCAAAAATGTTTAACACCAATACTTTTACAGTAAAAGAATGAAATATTTACTTAAATTATAAATAATCAATAATGATAAAACAATCCTGTATTGAAAAAAAAAAAAAATTATCAGAGAGCAGCTCGGATACATTCAACATATTTATCACATTAAATGACTGAAATGGCATCTAACCCTAATGCTTAAATTTTTTGAGTCTTTAATTATCATGAATACAGATAAAACATAATATTTCATTCAAAATAAAATAAATTCTTTTGATTAAAAGCAGCCATAACTAATTCTGATCTAAATTGCTCATGTCCAAATAATAAATAATACAGAAGAATTTTGAAAAAATATCAATTCAGTAACTCAACAGATTAAATTATTAATTAGGGAACTAAATACTTAATCCCTTCAACACTGCTTGTTCAGTTTGATTTAGCTTAATATCAATTATAATTTAATATACAAGTAGTGTTTAAGCAGCTAATATTACAGAAGTAAGAGTTTGTTTCAGTATTTACATAAAAATAATATGCTTAAATAAAAAAATAAAAAAAAATGTAAATACAGTAGAAAAGGAAAATTTTTTGATGCATTTTAAAGATTCAAAATGTTTGCCAGAGTTATTTATTTGCAAGACAATCAGCCAACTACAAAAGACAATTATGGGAAAACAAAAGAAGTTTCAAGAATAATGTACTAAAATTTAAATGGTACTTGATTTTAATTTAAATATCCCTGAATGATGGCACTTGTAAAACAAATGAAAGCATAAAATTTGATTATTGTGAAAATAAAAATATCATAGGCAACTGATTACTTTGTCTATTTTATAATACAGTCCTGCCCATAGACAATGCAAAGGTACCACAAATATTCATCTTCTAATAATCTGAGAAGAGAAGAAAAAAAATTCTTTCTCACTTCCCCAATAGAATGTTGATTTTAAGAGACAATCACGAGTTTCTCTTAAGAAGGAAAAATATATCAATCACTGTACTTGAAGAATAATTCAATTAGTAAATCTCGCACATCAGCTATAGATATTTCTAAACCTATGCGACATATGTATTTATATACCTGCAATCCATGAGACCAAAAGCCAGTGGTGCGGTTAGAAATACCAATGGTCTGTATGGCACTATTCACAAAACGCTTAGGATCAGGAACAACAAAACTTGGACGCTGTAAGAAGCTACTGAATTTCACCAGACTGGTAGATATGTAGGATGGAATCAAGCTCTGTACTATTATGCCTTGATCTTTATATTCATAATTTAAGGCTCTTGAAAACCAATCTACAAATACCTAGAAAGAAAAAAAAAATCTAAAATTATAAGGATTGAAGAAAAAATTTGAAAATAATTACTAGTAACTAAACATATCCACATGTTTTTGACATCCAAAATATTAATATTATATTTGAGATTTTTTTAAAGCATTGAAAAGACTTAAATACTGAAAACTAAAAGTTTAAAAGATAAGTAGTAAAAATCAATAAGATTAACATATAGAATGTTCTAGAAAAGAATAAAATAATAAAAAAAATCATATCATCCAAGAGCTTTAAGAATTTATATAACTGAAAACTTTTATATAACTTTTATATTCAAGAATTTATATAACTTTTGAAATGACAATTCAATTTATTCAAATAAAAAAAAATTTATTTCAAATAAAAAAATGAATAACAAATCTCTATAAGCTACATTTACAAAATACATACTTAGAAAAACTATTTTCACATAGTCCATTAAATATGTTGGTATCTAGCATAATACTAATAACGATCTAATTTTTAAAAAACTATCCTAGTTTAATTACCTTAGATGCAGAATACACAGCTAACAAAGGCAGAGGATAGAAAGAGGAGATCGATGACATATTAACTATTATGCCTTTCTTCCTAAAGAGAATGACAGAACAATTGATTAATATACTGTGCACTAAAATATTCCTTTCAAAAATAGTACTCTAAGAAAAATAATAAAACCATAAAATAGTGAATCTTTTCTGCAAATACCAGGTTAAAATGAAACTATTATTAACAAAAAGCAGTACATAAATAAGTCAATGAGATTTGAGATCTCTTATAATTTCAGTGTCATAAACAAAAACAAAATAGAATGGATAAAATAACAAAAAATGATTTTAGTTCTTTTGTTTTACCATTATGTATATTTATAATGCATTTTTTAATTAATTTTAATATTTGCATAGCAAGGCACATATGTAATAATTTTTAGAAAAATGCGGCATTGTTTCTTGGGGTAATCTATCTAATAAGCGTTTTCAAAAAGCAAAGTCTGAAAATACATATCTTGGAAATGGTTTCTTATTATATAATTGCATTCCTGATGAAAGATTACAACTTTCATTGAACTGAATATGGAATTTTTTTTAGATTGAACCATGGAATATTAAGTAATTACTAATGTTATAAATAGCTAGGACCTTGATCTCATATTCATTTTATTTCAATTTTGAAACAAGAAAACAACCAAATTGAACTTTTTACCTTTGAACCATTTGTGGAATGATAATGTAAGTCATCATTGTTACTGATGCAATGTTGATATTTATCAACTCCCAGAGTTTCTGAAAAGGAAAACAGTAAATATTTTATATAAAATATATGAATAAGGTTTTCAATTTATAATTTTTATTCACTTAATATTTTATTTTCTAATTATAAAAGGCACAAAAACTTTTCTATAAAAATTCACTTCAAGAAACCAATATGTAAAAGGTTCAGAAGTAAAAAAATAAACAAATAAATATTATTCAATATAGCAGCAAATTTGAAAAAACGTTTTCTGAAAGTTTAATAATATTTTATTACTTCAAACTGATCTACAAATAAGTACAATTAAATAAATTAAAACAATTTTTATCCCAAGCAAATCAGGAATACAATTCGTAAAATGTGCAGGAACCAAGACTCACTTTTTCAGGAACATTTGCAAAAACTTCAGGATAATCATACATGACACCAACATTATTAACTGAAAAAGAGATTTAAAATATAAAACAGATTTCCTCTTGATAAAATTTGAGAGAATACACTTAAATTCTTTTGAAGAATAAAATAAGGGGAAAAAAACTCAAAGTTATCTTAACCTGATTGTGTAATATCAAGTTACAACAGACTATATTACCAGCAAATGATATGCATGCTTTACCTATCTTATGAGTATATAGAAAGAAAGAATGTCAAAATTAAAAACTTTGTTTTAAAATAATAAAAGTTTAGCAACACAAAATATGAATTACTGGTTTCAAAATTAAATTCTTTACGATTATACAAGACAAAAATTATTAAATTCATCCAGATATACCTAGGGCTATTTAACTATTCATAATAATGATATGCATTTATATTGTTTATACTGGCAATTTAAGTCATCCCAATTAAAATTATAAAAAAATAGAATAATTTATTTAAATAAAGTGCATCCAATAAAAAAAAAAAACCAACAGATTAAGGGAGACTACTTTATGCACTAATTATATTGATATCACATTAAAAAACTACACACTGACTACAAAGTATGGGCAGCAATTTTAAACAATGATCAAACGATATTTGACTCGTGATTTGATGACAATATTGATTCATCAAGGTACTTTTGAAATATTGGCAAAATGAGAATGACACCTTACAAAAAAAGAGTTGGATAACATTTGTGTGTATGTCAAATTACACAGAGAAAATTAACATTATATTAAGGTATGTAATTTCTAGGTTTATAGCAAAACAAGTATGTAGATATTCCACATAAACATTTTATACAAAGTTTTACCAACATTCTTCATATAAAAATAAATGATCATTAGCACTCATATTGACAAGGAAATACTTTTTAAAAAAAGATGGTAGGCAGATTATTAATATAATACATTTCATAAAAATGTTATAATCTTAAGAATGCTAAGCAAATTCAACTGCTCTTCTATATTATTGATGATTGTAACTAAAAAATAATGTAAATATTTGTTAATTTATTATTTCTAAATCTTTTTTAATAGAAGTTCCAGTAAAATAGCAGTTCCTAACATAACGGGGTTTTTTTCTTTTTTTCTTTAAATTTAATTTTGTACATCTGACTTGAAATAAATGTCCCCCCCCAACTCTGAAGTGTATGCTGGATTCTTCCTTTAATATTCACCATGTCACAAAGAGGAATTTTGTGAAATGTGATCTTGAACCTGCAATTCTTCAATCTTACAGCTGAGACTTGCTTTATATCCATGTTACATCAACTAGAATAAAGTTCATATTTCAAATATAATTAAAAGGAAGTAATCAACTATCGCAAATTGAATTCGAGTAACTGAAATATATTCCTTTCATAAAAAAGATTAATTCTCTGTCCTTAAAATGTTAAGGAAATAAAATTTATATTTCTCTATGGTTCTAATTCATTTTTTTTTTCTCTATGGTTGAAAATTTGTGTTTCTATATCAAGGAAGGAAAGGGGGGGGGACTAGAAATTTAATTAAAATTATTTACAAAACCTAATTGTTAAATTAATTTTTAATTTAACAATTTTGCAAAACCTATGCAACTTAAGAACGAAATAGTAAGAAAACACAAAAACTAATATTATAATGCAAATTGCTGCAAGGTTTTCCAATGTTACTAAAATTTAATGTTTCAGTTTCACTACATGCTAAAGATTTATTAAAAATAAATAAAAACAGACCTTTTAAAAAGTGCTTTAAATAAGGACTTGAAAAGTATTAATGTCATCTTTTACAATCCTAAATATAAAATTCATAAAAATTTTAATTCCTTGCTATGTTTAATATAATCGTATCTCATGATCAACAGATTACAGGCTTAACTTTTCTTCTAAGAAAAATATTATATATATTGGAATAGGGCAATAATTTATTCCTTTCGATCTTGATGTGGCATAAAAATATAAATTTTGTGTTAAAAGTTGCAATTAAAAAGACGCAAGAAAGGTATAAAAAATTATTATTCTAGAACTTTTATAATATTATAATTTAATAACTTTAATACATTCTTCATAACTAAAAAATACCAATAATAAATGAAATAAAATATTCCTATGGTATCTGCTCTTGTAACACTAACCATATCCGACTGTGACGATGGCAGAAACAGTGCCCTCTGATGCCTTATGGCACAATGACTCAGTTCTGATCTAGCGATGGCATGGGCTGCAAGCTTTAATCTATGGTCTTATATATCTTAAAGTTATTCAAGACTTTTATATGTAAATTGTCTGTGTGTAACATAATCTGCAATAAATAAATGTTGCACTAATTTGGACTTTTTACCGAAACCCTGAATGACCCACAATACGAGAAAATGACTCACTCAATATGCCAATCTCTTTATCTTCCAATTGCTTTTGAATATTACTGTAGATCTCCTTCCCCACAGAAAAATCAGCTTGAATGGTGAAAGTTTGAACTTTGAAGTCCTTTTCTAATAAAAAAACAAACAAACCAGAAAGTGTTAGAAAACATTCAATACTTAAAGGAAGATCATTCACAATTGAATTTAATACAAATAAAATTTAAGTAAAATAAAATATACATTATTTTGATAAAACCTACAATTTCTCTCAAATAAATAAGAAAAATAGATTTTCCAAATTAGAAAAATGATGCAAATTATTACCTATTTCTCGAGCTGTATGTTCTAATTTATCTTTGTTTCTACTAATTATAATGATATTCAAACCTCGACTTGCAAGTTCTCGAGCATAAGCTTTTCCAATTCCATCTGTTCCACCAGTCACAACTGAAAAAAAAATTATCTTCACAAATTGTAATAATTTTATCTCCCTTTAATTTGTTTATTTCAAAAATATTAGATTATTGCATTCTTGTGAATCAGTAATAATTATCTAACCAATATCATATTTAAATATGTATTAAAAATATATAGACATCAGAAGATATATCTACCAAAAATCTCATTAAACAATGTATTAACTAGCTTTTTAATCATTGTTATACTGGAAAATTTCCCCTTGTTTAAAAGTTTCTTGAAATAGCTAATCACATTTGTTAAAAATACCAATTCTGCAACAAAATACATGAAAAGAATTTCATAGCAAACTATTTCTAAAAATTAATTAAAAGAACAATGGTAACCAGTAATAAGAGCAATAACAAATAAGTGATAAGAACAATGATAACCAGGTTTTAGAGATGCCCTAAATATTAGAGGAAAAAAAAAAAAAAAAAGCTGTAAAGAATATAATATGAAAAGTAACCAAATGCCTTATAAAAAAAAAATGCACTATGTGGGTTCCTCCCTCCCTTATCAAGCACTTTTGCACAGAAACATTTTATTTTATTTTACTTAAACACATTCCTCACTAAATTAATCATAATTAATGTAATTTTTTTAAAAAAATTTAAGAATAGTCTAATAGCTGAATCAATGATTTAAGGATTATTAGTAATGCATTCAAAAAGTGATACAAATAATCAAGAAATAAAAAAATAAAAATAAAAATTAATTTTATATAAAATTTAATTTTTATTCTTAAACAAGAAACTCCTACTTCCAATTTCTATTCTTTTATAAGAAAATTATCAATTTCCTGCTTCTAATAATGTTATAATTGCCTTGCAATACCCAAGTTACACTGAGTGAACAAAATAAAAAGGTCTTTATTGTCACTTATTTAGTTAAAATATTCTACATTTCCAATTCTAATTAGGTATTGCAATGTTATGAATTGGAATAAATTATAATTTGGGAAAATTTGAAATGTATGCCATAAAATGGGAAATAAATTTATTGTAAAAAATCATTACATGCATTGGAATAAATTACACGATACTAATCATTAAAAGTAATGCCAATAATTTCATCAGCTGAATGAATTCATTAAAAAATTATATTAATAAGAATGAAAAGGAGTTCTGAATAATAATTAGGTTTGAACTTATAAAATTAAGAACTTTCAAATTAATCAAAACATAATCAGATTTATTCCAAATAGTAACAAATTTCAAACCACAACTATTCTCTTGGAATATTTACATTTAAAAAATAGTAAAGTTATTAGAAAAAGTTCTTAAAATTGAAAAAAAATTGATACTTAATCAGAATATATTTCAAATAACACAGATCTGGTCTTATATAAAGATCCAAAACCAAAAATGCCATTCTACATAACATTAAGAGAAAAATTCAATTACAAGCTATAAATTAGAGAACAAATATCCAAGACAGAAAATATTAAATAAGGAGTATGACTTTCAAATGTAATTCAATTATTTTTCTCAAATTTTATCAGAATAAATTCTTTTAATCAAATGAAAATTGCATACGTTGAAATATTTAAAGTGAAATAACTGACTACAACAAAAACAATATAGTAGAAAAGATGAAATTCCAGTCATACACATAAAACAATATTATTTCTTTCTAACATAAATCATTTCCTTGTGTTTCTGTATTTAATTTTTATGGTATTTATAAGCAATACATGCAATAATCATTTTAATGAATAACGATTTGCAGAATATTTCAGGAATTCACAGATACTGCTTAGAAAAATTCTTTTAAAATCTCAATGAATATAACTTATATATAAACAATCACCTATACTTAAAATTTATTCCATATTCGAAATAAGATACAGAGGGGACATTAAAACTGACATCTTAAAAGCAAAAAATTAGTATTTCATCATTCTTATTTTAACATAATAAACCATGATATATAATATTACAACAATAACAAAATTTCAACACTAATATTCATCAGGCAATTACCTAAAAATCTCCATTCCTTAAGCAATAATTAAACTATATGCAAGCATTATATATTTAAAAAATTCTATATAATTTAACATTTCTGACATTATTTACATTAAGAGCCATCATCATAAAACTGCTAAACAACTGCTTTGCTTCAAACTACTGAAGGGAAAATATTTTCGAAAATATCATGATATATAAAATTCTTATACATTCCAGTATACAAATTTAATTTTTTTAAATTGAAATATTATATCAAGTATTTATTTTAACTACTATACATTAATGTTCAATTAGCATACATATTTTAATTTCTTTAAATAAAAATTCACAATACATACAATAGCCAGTTCATGAGTAGTATTAACAATAAATAGAATGATACTATTTATTGTTAATGCTATTATTAATAAATGTTTAATATAAACATTTATTAATAAATTCGCACCATGAATGAGTTAATTAAGACACGTTTTACAATTCTCGAAATTTTTATTTATAAATGATTTTAACCCCCATTTGCAATTTTTATAAAATTCGGCAGTTATATTTACAATTGCAGCTACATTTTGATAAATTAAAAAAACGCACCAAAATTTGATTATTAACATTATAATTTTATATGAAAAAGAATAATAATGCCGCAAAAATTAATAGAACTGTCAAATATAAAAATAGTACTAATGATCAAAATTTAATGAAGAGCTGATAAAAAAATATTTATTCCTGTCACAAGAAAACTAATAATCTTCGAAAATAAAATTGAATTTCTATTCCATGCCCACACTTACCTGCCCAACTTCCGTACTTTTTCAAGTCCAAACGCCTGAAGCGAGCCAGCACATGAGTTCGAAATCCTTGCAAGAAATTCCATGTCAATGCAAAAGCAGTTTTGCCCACATATAGTAGTCCAATAACGGCTAATATATCTTCATACGCCCTTAAATTTCTATGAATCCCTTGGAATAAGAACGAAAACTGATCGACACTCGCCATTCTCTTCTGTTTACTAGTAGCGAGATTCCACAGGTCTAGCATCTCTTATGTTACTCTGGCAACAAAGCCGGAAGTAGAGTTACTTCGGGTTTTCTTCTTCGCGAGGTCACACATCCTGGCATAAGGAAAAATAGTTACCTGCCGTACTCTGATTTTCATTCATTTTGGAATTCTGCAGCTGTCAAACGCTTTATTCGATGATCATATAATAGCGGTTACTTCTTTTTTTCATTCATACATTTTGGAATTCTGCAGCTATCAAACGTTTTATTCGATGATCATATAATAGCAGTTACTGCTTTTTTTTAAGTCTTATCAAAATTCGACGGTTTTGTTTACTGTTGAAAACTCTAGTTTTGGAGTGAATGCTTTGCTTCTGGTTTAGCGGTCATTCTTCGTGTTTCTTTAGATTTTTTTTTTTTTTTTTTTTTCAATTCTGTCATGTTTTTCATTAATGTGAAAATAAAATGTTCCAAATGTAGTTTACAATTTCTGAAGTATTATTTAAAATTCCAACTAAAACGCATAATTTCGATAATACTTTAACGTTTTTTTATATACATAAATTTCCCAAATGCCTGAAGTAACTTTCTTATTCAAAAGAAAATAAACGCACTGATGCAAATTTACATTTTTAAGTGTTTTCAATAGCTAAAATTTCATAAGCGGGCAGCAGCAGCAATTGATCCATTGGGCACGAATCACATTATTGTATTTAAAAATGATGCATGTAGAAAATTGTATGTTAATGCTTTAAATTCTAAATTTTTAAAAGATTTATTCTGCATTAATAATAAATCGAATGTGTATATCTATTGGCATTCTACATAATCGAATATAATTCAAATTCCGTACACATGCTTTGCAAAGTAAAATGTAGAACCAGTTGATTTTTAAGTGCAATTTTAATTAATTAAAAATTAATCACAACTTTGTACGTCCCCCCCCCCTTTTAAGGTAACTTGTGTAAATATTATTGCATAAAAATTATTTTTACAATAACTCTTTTGCAATGACACTAGTTTAATTATGCAATTTTTTTTTCTAATTTTAACTATCAAAAATATTTTTAAACAATGCTTTTTATAATTATGAAATTCAACTAATTCCATTCTTTTTTTCTTTTCAAACTTTGCAATCACATGATTTTGCTCTGTTAAAAACTATATAAAAATTCTCGTCATTTTAAAGAAATAGGAACAAATTATCTTTTAATCCAATTAATTATTATATCATATCTTTATGAAATTTCTTTAAAATAACATTTGATACCTAAGTTTAAAATTTTCGGCGCATGCTCTTATTATAATAATTTATATTTTTCTTATTTGTAGTTTATAATAAAATGCAGCAGTTGCAAAATAACTTTTGTTGCTTCGATTTTTTTTTTCTGTTTTCTTTTTCTTTTTGCTCTAAATTTAAAATAGTTATAAACTTGTTTTTATTTAATTTTTATTAGATTTACATTTTAGCTACAATATTGTATTCATCTTTACTTGTTCCAGGATAATTGGCTATAAAGATTATGTTAATTTCTGTATTATGAGGGTTAAAAACATATTTTGTAATTATTCAATAATGTGTAATAATTGTAATTAAATAGTAGGTATGCTTTAATAAAACAGAACTAACTTTCATTACATTTCATATATTTAGAGATTCAGTCATTCAATTTGACGTCTTTTTAATGTGTCCAAATCATTAATTTCAAAAATTCAAGACATATTCTTTCTGCTTGTACATCAAAATTTTGCTCAAACACTAATGCACTTTCTGAGCACCATTTTTTATTCTTTTTTTAAATTTTGTTATCAGTTCCATTTTATCTTTTGTAATAATCAATGCTTTCAGGTTACTAAAAAGCACATAAAGCTAGTTAACATAATTGTTAATAATTTAATAGATGTAATGCGTTATTAATTCAACAACTGAAAAATTGCATCTTTATAATAAAATCGCTGTTGAATTCTGTGTTTTCGAAAAAAATTCGAACTTTGAATACAATCATTTTGTTTTGATACTTATAAATTGTCTATTATTAATTCAATTATGTAAACGCTTTACATAATTAAACGAAATTAAGTTAAAAAAAATTTTTTTTTTCAGTGATGTCTGAAACGTAGAGATTCGTCAAAATTTGGAGTTCGAATTTTTTGACGGTTACATCACTTTTCTTTAAATATTTCATATACGAAGCAATAACAAGTAATATAAAAAAAATTAAAGACAATTCCTACTTAGGTCAACAAAGAAAAATTTTATTTTAGTTACTTTTTATCAAATAATTATAATTAATATAAATATGTATATACATATGATAAAATCACAATATTAAGTGGCAAAAGAGAAAGTGAATTTCCTTGCAATTGCCCATTTTCCTTTCTATATATGGTGTTGGACTATTATTTTTGTTTGTTACTATTTATTCGCCTTCTATTTGTTTTCGTTTCTAATTTATGAAGCTGATGGTGGTCTATGATTTCTCATTCCATCCATCTCTTGTAATGCTTCATTATAGCAGGAAACCTTTTCAGTAAATGAAAAAAGAATCTTAAAAAGAAATTTTTTTCCAGCGATCTACACGCTTCGCCATGACGGTATTTATTCCTAAATTTATATCCTGCTAAGTATCTTATATAAGTGAAATTTTCTCTCCCATATAAAACTAAAATTAATTAATTTAATTTAATTAATTAATTAATATTTGAAAAAACTGTACTAACATCAAGTGCCATCCACTACAAGTTTAAATAAATGTATTTGAACTTGAGTAGATGAATAAAAAGTATTTTATTAACAATTGAAAATTCGAAGAAGATATATAAATATATATAGCGAGAGTTTGAACTAATAGTGGGAATTGAAAAAGGGATTTTGATAACAGAAATAAAACTGAGTATTCGATTATTCAAAAGAATGCAAACTGTTTTTTCTTACTTCCTGATATATATATATATATATATATATATATATATATATATAATATTGTAAAACTCGAGGTTTATTGGTAAGTGGTAAAATTGTAGCTCTATAATTTTTTTTAACGTAATCCGTGAACAGACTATCTGTTTCTCCGTTTGTATGCATATATGTATGATAACTCTAGAAAGCACAGAGCTAGATAGATTAAATGTGGTATATGGGATTTTTTATTAGATTTGTTTTGTTAAATATTAAATTTTGGATTAAATTCATTTCTTGATTGACTGTGTATTGGATTGTCTGTATAATTTGATGAATGTTGTTTGGATGCGAAATTTTGTATGAAATCTTGATATGAAGGTCATACATCTGTATTAAAATTTGTATTGAATCATTCAAAGGGAATAGTCTCGAAACGTCTATTCCCTTTCCTACTGAACGGAGTTAAGTATGAAAAGTGTCTCATTATAGAAAATATATGTGAATATCGAGTTCGGAGCCATTCTTGCTGAAACTTGAAGTTTAAAAAGGATTCAGAAAATCGGACCATAATTCTAAATTAAAACAAACCACTTAAAACAAATTTTTATTTAAAGGGGGGAATATAAGAAAAAAATCAGAAAAGTTTAAAATTTAAAGGTTGGTCTGTGAAAAAAAAAGTTTGTGTTGTTGGATCATTGAAACATTCTTTATAAATCTTACTTTGAACATACCAAATTTTCATTAATATGTAGGAAAAATGGAATCGGAAAACGGAAAGTTCAGATTTATACAGATTATATACAAATTTGCAAATTAAAAATAGTTAACATTTTAAAATTTGCAAATTTTAATTTTATTATAAGTGATCCGATGATCAAAATTCAATAGTATTTTTGAGATTATATCTACGAAATCTCAAATTCAATTCAAATTTCGCGAATTCAATGATTTTTTGACAACCGCACACCAGTGCCAAATACCCTTTCCTCCACCATACACGGAGCGGCATGAAAGCATGGAGCGAAAGCATAGGTCCCCGTCATCTGATCACGGTTCAATATTACGAGGCTCGCCCCAAAATATCCCTTGTGTTGCTTTGAAATAAGACGTAATGCAATTAATTTAAACATTAAAAAGTTACTTTAATTGTAAATTAATTTTTGTTTTGATTTGATTTGTCGATTGATGTTCCGTTTTGAATTTAGATACAGATGGATTTCATACTCTTAATACCTAATTTAATGACATAGCGAACCTAGTGTCGGCTCACCTGACTCTCAAAATTCCCACACTTTATCAACTTGTGAGTATTTGATTCCTAATATCAGATTTAACCTCGTGCGTTATCAAGACGTGTCTGACACGTCCACCGAATAATTGAATTTTTAGTATTTAAAGTTAAATTTAAATATTTTGTCATTTAAAACTTTAATTAAAGCCTCGATATATCTGGTGTCCTTTATGCTATTATAATGACTGGAAATTAAAGAAATGTCCCAAACAGAATGGGTCTCATCTAATTAGTAGGTTAAATAGATTTGAAAGCAAAGAAATTATAGGTGCAACGGAGATTTTCAGCCTTTGTCTTCCAAGTCGAGAAATTTTGCTTTCAAGCCCTAGAAACTCACGTTTGAAAAAAAATATTGAAACATTAATTCGAGTGGTTATAAACTTTCTGATTCTCCAAATCCTTTCCCTTCTTTAAATGGTTTCTATGCGCCTTTTAGATGCAATATCTGTTGACATAAAATGCCTAACAGTTTTATGATACGTTTGTTTAATAAAATCCGTCGAATGAATTGACGGATGGCGAGCCGCTGTGACATTGCATACATTTTTTATGCATAAAATAAAGCTTCTCTAACATTTATTCGTTTACTGATTCTAAAATGTTCAACTTGTGAATTGTGACACAGGTCTGAAAGTTTGGACCTCAAAACTTTTGGAATCCTCATTTCTAGATTTTTTTTTCGCATTTTTTGAGAAAAAACAGTTGAGCATTTTCATTTATGTAATTTAAATATAACTAGAAAATCCAAATAACTAACCTTCCAACCCAATTAATCTGATTTCGTCAATTTTTTATTCCAATCGAAAGTTGAGGACATATTTATGGAATAGTATTGAATTATAATTTTTTATTTTAAATTTCGAATTTGTATTTTAAATGCTTTTTTTTCCAACTGATTGAAAGCAATATTTTGCACAAAATTACATTTGTAATAACAAAAATTACTTATCAAATTTTATTTATTTACTCAAAATATTGCGTTTAGATGCATGCGAAAATGCAAACTATAAAACCTTTGATGGATTTAATTCAAAATCTCATTTATCTAGCTCTTTATATATTGTACTTATCATATTCACTTGTACTCGGAAAGCCAGATAGACAATCCTCCCTTTAATGGGCTTTGACCAAAATTAAATAGAAACTTTGTGCAAAAACCATATACTTGATTTTATGCATCTGAGCTTAAAATGTTTTTAAATTGTGTTCACAGACAGACACAACTCCAAAAATGCATTTTGGAGGTTCTGAAGAGTCTGAAACGTCGTAATTCGTCGAATTCTCCTCGAGTTCTAATTTTTTTACTTTCAATGCTTTCTTTCCTTTTGTATCTATACTACTATTATAAATGTGAAAGTTTGGATGGATGGAGGTTTGTTAGTCAATCCCGCCATGAAAGTTAGTTTATTAATTAAAAACTAACTTTCCCGCCAAATGAGTAAAACTTCAGGATTTTTTTCCCACGCCAATGAGATTAGGCTTAAAATGATTTTGACAATTATTTTAAACGATTCTGTTTATTTTCTTAGTGTTCGATACATTTAAAAATAAACATTGTTAATTAATCGATCTTTCGGATTCATTCTGAAGTACTTTTGAATTAAAATAAAACAGAATAAAGGAAATTAAAAATTTATAATTTATATTGCGTTACTCCAACTGGCGTAGAAAATTCATACATTTGTGTTGCCCCAATTGGCGTTGAAAATTCGCGCATGCGCAGGAGTAACAAAAGATAAAGCCATTGATGTTATAAATTCCAATCTATTTCCAAGCGTACGAAGTCGCGGGTAAAAGCTAGTATTTCATATATAAGAGAATAAAGTCTATGAAAATGTTCAATTTCTCTTAATTGTTACGTAGGATTTAAGTTATACGGTTCTCCACTGCGTATCATTTTTGTTATGACGATAAATTTGATGAACTACCTATACTTGATAATTTTCACTTTCGGAGTGGCTTCATAACGATATCTTAAGAAATCTTTATACATATAATCAGCCGTATTCGTAGACTTACTGATGATTAGCACATCAAGAAGAGATTCACGAATGTACAAAAACAAAATTATATATCCCGAGGGAGCGTCCATTTGCATATTTATTTCCTTTTTCCGAAATAGCAGAACATCAATTGGAAAAAACGGATTCGAAATTCAAATTTATCTAGGATTATTAATCCTATTTTTCAGTAAATTCCACAAATGCAAGAAAAAAGTTTTTATCCTTTAGAAAGAAGAGATAAGAATTAGGACGACTGGACAAACAGATGAGAATTTATATTAAATACCAGTTGAATATTTTTTATTTGGAAATGCATCCGTATGGCCAAAAGATTAACTAGAGGAGAGATTGATTATACATACTTATGCAGAGAGGCTTTGCTGAAATAACCATTGTCGTATTAACAGCATGTCGGGATTTAATAGTTGGAATAATATTTAAACAGTTGGCAAAAACGATCATTCGGGTTTATTGTTCTTTTTCCACATCGTCGATGGTAACTAAATTCTTGATTTGTTATTTTAGTGATTTTTTTTTTTTTTTTACCTTCTCTTATACGAAGCATACAAAATAGAAAATATTATAATTGTCAAAAAATTGAAAGTTAAGATTTTGACATTTCCACGTTTCAGACCCTACCGAGTCCGAAAAATACATTTTTGTAATTATGTCTCTCTGTTTGGGAAAACGACAGCAAAAAATGGGTAGAATTAGAAGTATGAAATTTGCTGAGTAACCTGTACTCCATATTTATAGATTTCTATCAAATAAAAAAAAAACTGTTCATAGGAAATTTGACTGTTTTGCTGTCCAAATATAAGTTTACATGATTACTATAAAAAATGGGTGGGCAGACTTTCCCAGGGTACGGGCTACTTCTAATTATCTCAAGGTGTTGCGATACATCTAGTGGCGAAGGTGCGGTGAGTTAAAAAAAAAAAAAAGGTCTATAGTATTTATTATAATTTAATAATAAATATGGAATATGTACTTACATACATAACTACAAACATAATAATAATAGCCACAAATATTATAATATCAGATGATGCATTTAATACCAAACGATTTAAAATACATTAGAAAATAAATCATTTTCATCTAAAGTTATTGGGTTGGCAACTAAGTGATTGCGGATTTTAAATGTGAAGGAAAATTCGAAATTTTCGCTTAAAAATATAATTTTAATCAGTTAGGCATTATCTGTCTTTGTCGATGACCAAGCAGTGTTCAAATTCCGTGTTCATAAAACTTCTGACTTTTGCAAACAAAAAACCGAATTAAATGTTATTTTACATCATGAGCGTCATTAAAAATTTCACCATTTAAGGTGTTCTGCATGGAACGAAATAAATAGTAATCTGAAGACCCAAAGTGAGGGTTATATGGTAGATGTGACAGCACATCCCAACATAGTAGTTCCAATAATTATTGGCGAGTGACTAAAGATATGTAGGGCTTTCAATTATCATACTGGAAAACAAAATCTTTAAGATTTGCCAATTCTACCCGCTTTTTTTGAACTGCGTCGCTCAGTTTGGTGAGTTGTTGATTGTAACATTTGAATTAATTCGTTTTGTTTCTTGGTAGAAGTTTAAAGTGCAAAATTTCTTTTATAATCCCACCAAACTGACAGCAATAATCTTTTTTTGATGAATCTCAGCATTTGGTATCGTCTGGGTTGGTTCATCTTAGTTCCATGATCTTTTCTGGTTTACGTTGTTATAAACTATCTACTTTTCGTCACCAGTAACTAGTCGTTTTAGAAATAGATAAAATTCGTTGCGTTTCAAAAGCGAATCGCAGATGCTAATGCGTTGCGTCAAATGAATTTTCTTAAGCTTATGAGGGATCCATAAATCGAGTTTCTTGACCCAGTAAAGCTGTTTTAATATTTTTTTACTGCATGTGTGCAATACATCGAGCTTTTCTGCAATCTCACGTGTTGTGTTATGACGATATGAATCGATAATAGGCTTGATATGGCTCTCATACCAGAACCAGAAACTTCAACTGTTCGGTCAGATCCTTGCTCATTTTATAGTGAAAAATCACCGGAACGAAATTTGGCAAACCAGTTTTGACACTGCCTTTCTTTCAAGTCTTCATTCCCATATACGGCACATAACTTCTTGTGTGCTTGCGATGGGTTCTTACCTTTGCGGAAATAATAAAATAAAATATGTCTGAAATGCACGTCTTATTCTTTTATCTTAAAATTGGGATAAAAGCAAAACTAAATAACTAATCAACACAATTTTTTTACTAAATTAAAGGTGAAAGTCCAAACAATAAGAAAACAATATAAATTAAGAGCTTCGAACACGTTGACAAAATAAAAGAATGTGCTAAAACCAGAGCCGGCATTCTCTATGAAGGTGCCCGGATGCAAGAAACGAATTGGGATTCTACATTTTTTGCAAAGTCGAAAAATATACAAGTACGAAAACAAATTACTACTGCATGTTTATTTAATGTGTGATGCTATTAATTACTTAAGGAAAATTAAAATTTTTTGCAATTTCTTTTTCGATGCTTAGTATAGCAAGTGTATTTAAGTATTATGCACATTTGCTTGACCGAAGACATTTCTTCATTAATTTTAATTTGTTGAAAGAGTACTCAGCATTTATTATAGTAACTGGCAATGTAAAGAAAAGTTTTAACACAGTTAATACATTTAGAAATAAATCATTATAATTATTAATAAATATATTTTGCAATATGTGTAAAACATTACTTACATCCCTTTCATTCAAATGCAAATCCCTTAGCAAAGAAATTATTTGAATAGGTTTCCATCTTCATCGTTATTATAAAACGTTACAAAGTTGTGGGAACATTTTTCAAATCCATGTCTGTCTGAAGTTTTTATATCAGCAACTAATTTTAAATACTTTTAAATTTATCGTCTGTCTGTACGATAACAGTATCAGTTACAGAGTTAACATCTATATTGCACAACCGTTTTTTTTTTTTTATATATAATTTTATCTTCCGCTGTTTAGAAATATAATTTTTCTTTTTTTTCGAATTCGTTTTTCAGGAAAATGTTCTGAAAGATTCAAATCACGTGCGATCGCTTTAACTTCGTCTAAAATTGAGATAATTCTGTTCTTAAATTTTGGATTTCAGTTTTAAATTTATTGACTAAATTAAAAGCGCAGTCGAAAACAATGGTTTTTACTTGAAATAGTTTATTGATAGTGCTAATTTTAGACATTATTGTAAACCATACTATTAAACAAAATAAATGTCATTTCTTGTATTGAATCCAATAGACTTTTAGCTTCGAATTCAGCTATATTATTATTTGCACCAATAAATTCTTCCGAGGCATTACAAGTTTGTTCGAATTGTATATACACTGCTTTAATCGTAGCTATTTTGACTTTCCACTGAGTGTCGCATAATGGTTTAAGAGTGATGTTTAAACGCTTTTGTAGAATTTCCCATCTTTTTGTAAATGCAGAAAATAAATAATATAAACGTTACAATATCCAAAAAAAATTACTGATGGAAGCAGCATTATAAATTAGTAACTTAAAAGAATGTCGTAGGTTAGGCACATAAATTGCATGAGCGTTTAGAGCAATTATTGTAGATTGTACTTCTTTATATTTCCCTTTCATATAACCGTTGTTGTAAGCCTGTCCACTACAATCCATAATACCTACATCAAGCTCACTTAATATTTCCAATAGAGCTTTTGCTAGTCCTTCTCTCGTCGCATCAATAAACCCTGTAAATGATTCATCTATACTTAATCTTTTCTCTTCAAAATTTACATGCCTAATAAAGACCGAAATTTGTTTTATATGAGAAATATCAGAACTAAAATCCATTTGGATACTGTAATACGTGGCTACTTTTGTATCGTCTTTAAGAACTTCATTTCCTAACGCAGGAATAATTTGTTCTTGTGGTGTATGTTCTAAATCATATACAATCCTATTTTTGGAATTTTTTATTCTATTTATTTAATCCATAAGAACAGAGTCGTATTTACTTAATAATTCGATAAACTTAAAAAAAATTCCGTTATTCTTATTATTCTATGTTTCATTGAAATCGAACATTATTATATGCTAAAAATAGAATCACATCTACAATTCTTTGAAATAGTAATTTAAGTCATTCCATTTCCTTATTTATATTAATTTGATTTATTTTATCAACAGTCGAACATAAATTTAGTCGTTTCATTAACTCTTTCCTAGCAATAAATGAATTAAGTGACAGATAGAACTCTCATGATCTTGAATTACAATTGATAACTTTCTCAAGTTATTATAAACATCTATAAATCATGCAGATTTTTCATTTTCTCTGGAAAATAATTTACAACTAAAACAAAATACCGAATCTTGTGTTTTTGAATAAATCAGTCAGCTGCGAAGTTGCTTTTCACTAATAGGCACTTAAAAAAAAAAAAAAAAAAAAAAAGTAGTTAGTGGTAGAAAATGATCTACCTTTAGCATTTAGCAAAAACTCATTTGTGTTGACAAGTCTATTTTTAACATAATAACATTTTAAATTTATTCATAATGCTTGGTCATAACTTGACTCACCTATATGTACTTAATCATATTTGTTATCATTACTTTCTGATTCAATCATATTTGTATTAAAATATGGTTCTTCAATAATTTTCACAGTTTCTACACTTTCATTGCAAGATTGTGTAGTTAGAGCGGAGCTTTCTTTGCTAGTTGAAGCTTGAATGGTAACTTCTGAAGACGAAGCAATTTCATTGCCAGAATTACTTCGTTGACAAGAAATCATAAATTTTTGAAATATATCTTTTCTTCTTTTTTCTTTTCCGCTTTTTTTTTTTTTTTTTGTGAAACCAAGTCTTGACACCCAGAGGGATACTTCCTTGGCATAGACATGACTAGTTCTAACAATATTAAACATTTTAAAGTATGTAAAGTATAAACATTTTAAAGTATGCAATTTAATTTAGTAGATGAGGTAAATGACCTTACTTTATGCTTATAATATGTTGCACACTTGCACTAAACTGAAATATATCTGTAAACTTCGTATATTTCAAAACCCATCGATTTTTCCAGTTTAATTTCGTCCTGCCTTCGTTTCATCCCGCTAATACCGTTCAGAATATTTTAATTCTTGATCATGTTGGGGCCCGGTGCATAGCATCCCCCCCCCCAGATGGCTGGCCCTGGCTAAAACTATCTGTTGATAAAATCCGCAATGACTTAGTCGCCAACCCAATACTTCTCGTGATTATAGCTAGTAAAAGACTTAATCTGCATACTGTCTCCTATCATGAATATATCAGTATATAATTATTAACTGCTAATCTTGCACTGGAGTCTAAGTAGTCGTCTGTGAGACGGAAACGATATGTTGTCTTAATTATATTCATCGTTAAGTATGCAGATTCACAAAAGTAAGAAGAGCCAAAGTACGACGTTAAAAGATTTTTATTAAAATTACTTACTTTTCCATTTGATTCCAAAAGTTATTCTTAGGTCCTGAGCTATATGCTTTTAAAATTATATCATTTTGAAAGAAAAAAATTTCGTTTTCCTCTAGAGATAAAGAGAATACATAATTTATATTTTCAGTAATTTCTGCCACATCAATATTGCCAAATGGGTAGCAGATGAATTTAAAAATTGATTCTTGTATATTAAATTCTTGAAAATATCCCTCGAATTCAGAGGCCGCGGTGGCCTGGTGGTAAGGTCTCGGCCTCGGAACCGGAGGGTTTCAGGTTCGTGACCCGATTCCACCGAAGAACCGTCGTTTCAGGGGCTCTGTTGCACGTTAAATCCGTCATGACCAAACGTCCTCCCGCTGGTGTGGTGTGGTGTGGAGAGGGGTGTGCCAGCTCAGGTGTCGTCCTCGTCATCTGACCGCGGTTCAAAATGACGAGGTCCGTCCCAAAATCGCCCTAGTGTTGCTTCAAACGGGACGTTAATATAACCAAACCAAACCCTCGAATTCAGAGTAAAGTTTTATTAATTCATCATAATATTTCTCTTTGTATAATGTACCTCTGTTTTTAAACAACTCATAAGAAATATTTTTAAATTTTTCTATAAATATTTTTTTTTTTTTGTATGCGCGTCTTAAGTATTTGTAAAGGCTGTCACTCCAAAAATGTCTTGGCGGTTCACCGGGCTATCACGATCGACTGAATGCCCACCCCTACTATGAAGCGAAGAGAGTTTGTTGGATAAAATTCGGGTACAGATTTAATATCTAAACTATAAATACGTAATCAAATAATTCAAAAATGCAGTGACTTAAATTATTGAAATTTGGTATGTAATTTTATGGTAACAACTGTAGTTCTTTTTCAAATTTTGATTTGAATTGAGCCCGTAGAATACATATTGTGTTTTCTGGTTATTTACTTTCTAGCCACGTCCGAGCAATTCATCGCCAATGATCGCTGACTAACAAGCTATTTCGTAACTATATTTCGACAATAGCACGGTTAGTACATTTAATCGAGAGCATGCGAGCAAATTCCAAAGATTCTACCAGCATATAAATGCTACAGTGATGTACTATTGGATAGGATCTATTACTTTTTTACATAGAATACTCAGACTACGATTAAAAACAAAGTTTGTTTAAAATTTAAATTAAAAGAACAATTAAAATGTCTCGGACACTGTGACATTACAGATTTGAAGTTTCACTAGACTTTCTGTTTTCAGCTTTACAAAATTAGTCTATAAAAATCATATAACTTAATCTGTTTTTAAATAAATTTACCATAAGTAATTTACTAACAACATAAGCAATAAAATCACCCCCTTCCTTCTTTTATATATTTGTGTGCTGGAGATAGAATGTATGAAATTTTCATAAGCTAATGAAGTTAAATTCTTGCAACAAAGAAATATTTGAAGAAATAGATAATTATTTAAATAAGGAAAATTAATATACACATTTTAAAAACTGTTAAAAAGCATAAAATAATTTCTTCTATCCCCATACAGATTTACAATAGTGCCTTTATGCGGCTAAGATAAATTATTTTATACCTTTTAATTTGTATAAAAGTGTAGCTTTTTTAAAAGAAAATTCATTTACATAATCATTTGAATCTTGTGAATGTGAAATTTTGCAGTAGATTTTAAACTAACTTCCCGATGATAAAATTCATACCGAACATAAATTAATATTGTATACTAATCCAATTCTGGCCAATGTTTGGTTTGAAGTCTCTAGCTCATCCAGTTAGATTATTTTAAATAATAATTATATTACTACTTAATTGCTAGAATAATTAGATTTCTTTAAAATCGATTGTTAGATGAAATAATATACATGCAATAAGCATTAGAGCTTCAACTTCATTCTCGTAATATTTGAAATACAAAATTGTTTACGCTGCTTAAAGGCAACACTCAGCATTTAAGGATTAATGCCATATATCTCTCCTACTCATAAAAAAGAATCTGAATTAATTGCATTTTCACTTTTAGAGATATAAACCTTAATAAATGTTTAATTATTGGCCACAAAACTTTATAGCTGAGTGTTTTCTTCGAATACCTAAATATTTTTTTTAGAATACTTCCTGAAAATCCGAGCTATTTTCGTTGCTGACCACCAGCTACGCTGTATTCTAACTTCCTTAACCATTTTATCAATGATTATGAGGTAGATCTATTCTTTGTAAAGATAAAATTCACTTATTTCACTTAAACTTGGGGGCCGCGGTGGCCTGGTGCTAAGGTCTCGACTTCGGAACCGGAAGGGTTTCAGATTCGAGACCCGATTCCACCGAAGAACCGTCGTGTAAGGGGGTCTGTTGCATGTTAAATCCGTCCTGACCTAACGTCCTCCCGCTGGTGTGGTGTGGAGAGGGGGGTGACAGCCCAGGTGTCGTCCTCGTCATCTGACCGCGGTACAAAATGACGAGGTCCGTCCCAAAATAGCCCTAGTGTTGCTTCAAACGGGACGTTAATATAACTAACTAAACTTCACTTAAACTTATTAATGTAGTATTGTGCATCGTATTACGAGTTGGATTTTTGTATTGGACTGTTTATGGCCAGTGAAGATTTTATGATCGTTTTAAGCTTGCTTATGTCGGAACATCATGGTTTCATTTGGAACTTTACTTTTTATTACTTATCATCTTTGGTAACCAGTTGGTTAGCCGGAATGAATGATTGATAGAATTTTTAATTAAATTTCCTTTATATAGTTTGTTGTTCATGATACTCATGATAAAAATTTTTGGTTTGATTATTTGACATTGTGTTAGACGTTAAAACCGTGTAATTTTAATTGCATTAAATCTATTATTCTGTTTATTATGTAATTGGACCTTCCTCATCATGTAAAATTCCTTATTTTATAATATCCAATAAAAGTGTTGTAATTTGTCAAATTGAACTGTTTTGCGATATTGAAGTTTCATTTTCTAATTCCTCATATAAGTTTAACAGAAAATAAGCAGAAACTTTCATCCTTAGTTTTTAGAAATGAAAGAAAAATATATGGTGTAACAATGAAAACAATTTGGAATTCATTGCAACAATGATGTTTTTTGAAAAGTATGAAAAAAATATTTTAAAGTTATTGTCGAAATTTAGGAAGAGACTGTACAGGAAATAAATAGGTATCATTAAAACATTTTTTTTTTATTTTCAGAAGGCGTAAAAATTATTTTTTGCTGAAATATTTTATGAAGTTATGGTGGCAAGACTTCAAAATATTTTACTTTATGTGCAATAAATTAAACATTTTTAAAACAATTCTAGGTACACATTTCTATTTTCCAACGCATATCTGTGCCAAATTTGATAGCTAGCTCTAGGAGAAATGGCACACACACACACACACACACACACACACACACACACACTTATTTTTAGTAGAGATTTGATTTTAAATACATAAAAGATTTATATTTTAATTTTAACTAGAGTAAGGTTTATCTCATTGACTTTATTATGTAGTTATACAATATGGCAACATTTCGTTGCGCAGAGAAAAAACAGGCATTTACACTACCTCCCCCATTTTTTTCTTTTCTTTCCCTCCCCCTCTTCTTTCTTACCTTCTTTTTTTTTTTTTGTAACTCGCATCGACCTACTCACTCAAAGGTTTTAGAATGTTTTCAAGGTCGACGGATTCCCTTCTTCTTCTTTGTCTTGACCCTTTGGCCGACTACATTCAAAATCTACACTTCAGGTGTCAAGAACCACGTGCTGGATTTCATTTATGTAGCCTTTTGTGATTTTGAATCATCGTGTTTACATCGATTGATAGATAGTCAACCCGTTTGCAAATTGTATCCCGTTATTGAAATTTTATGATGAAACCATGCCCTAGATTGCATCAAGCGTTTTTGTGTTTTAGCGTTCACACACATACCGACGGATAAAACTCACTATTTCGTCCAAAACTGAACAGAAGTCTTTAATATTCATGATTATATAGTTAATTTCATTCGTCTATTTTACTGTATTTTTGTGATATCGTATTGACACGTAGATGTACAAATCGTCAGACATAATTCCAAAAACGATTTTGGAATTATGAGCCCAGGGAGGTCTAACACATGGAAATTTTTTAAAGATTTCTATGATCTATTGGACCGCGATGATGTCTTGATAAGGTCTTGGCTTCGGAGCCAGAGGATTTCAGGTTCGAGACCCGATTCCACCGAAGAACCATCGTGTAAGCGAGTCTGATGCATGTTAAACGTCTTGGCCAAACGTCCTCCAGTTGGTGAGGTGTGGTGTGGAAAGAGGGGTGTCAGCTCAGGTGTCGTCCTCGTCATCTGACCATAGTTCAAAATTACGATTTCCGTCTCGAAATAGCCCTAGCGTTGCTTTAAAACGCAACGTTAATATAATTAAACTAAACTAAAGCTATGATCTCTTTTTGTATACTTCATATATGAGAAAAAAAATAATTTCTTACCAAGCTTGATTATAATAATAAACTGGTAGGAAGCAATTCGATACCTATTTTGAGACCGGCCACTGAAGTTTGAACCGTAACTCGAAGACGATGATTGACACCTGGACCCGCACTCAATTACCAAATTTTTATTCCACAGCAGCAAGAAAACGTTTGACCTTCTATGGGAGATTTAATCTCCACCCGATCCATATACTCGTCGGATCTTTGGCAGAGTCGGATTTAGAGTCTAGAAAACTCCAGTTTATGAGTGTTAGCTTTACCTCCAGTCCCCTGAAGTCATTTTCTTACCAAAAAAGAACTCGTGTGTAAGATTAAAATAATTAAATTTGAATCAGTTTCTATAACAATATTAATTATATAGTTTCTATTCTATAAAAGATTATTGCCAATTTAAGAATATTGAAGATATTAATGAAAGTGGAAACTATACCAATATGCAAAGAGTGCTACTTTATGTACATTTTTTGTTCTACCACTACAACTGAATTTGAGATTTATTAAAGTTATTTATCTCTTTTAATAATAAAAAAGAATGTGTGTGTTAGTCTTCCACAGGACAGAATATTTGACTTAGGGCTATCAAATTTATAACATATTTTGGAGAATAGAAATATGCACATATTTTAAGAGCGATTTAAAAAATAAGTTTGGTTAATTAAAAATGAAGTGAAATTTCGATATTTTTCTATGATAACACCTATAAATATTACTGCACTAAACTAATATTTTTTCATTTTTAAAAATTGTCTTTTCAACGATACCAATATAGTTGTCAAGCAATTTTTTTCCTTGAATTTTTGCAATTTTCATTTATTTATTTATTGTAATTTTTAACTGCAGATTTCATTATTATTATGGAATTCAAACTGTTTCTATCGAAGCATCGAAACTGAAATTAGTTATATTAACACAAACAAAAATGGACAATTTGAATTAGATTACTGAGATATCTGTTATGGCACTTTGATTCCATGAGATTCGACTTCATTAGGAACGTTTATATTCGACAGAACAGATGCGCCATATAATTAAATTAACATGGTTTTGATGTTTGTCAGAATTTTATGCCTGAAAATACTTTGTTCATGGAATCGGAACATCTATTTATGCATAAAAGATTTAAATGAAATGAAGCATAACAATTATTCCAGACGAACAAGCCAGTCGCAAAAGATGGCTTGCATGTAAATATTAATTGAGAATTTCAAAACACTTTATAGTAGTTACAAAAGCTGAAAAGAAGAAATCATATTCACGTCTTGTACTTCTACTCGTATTATTTTAATTTCTTTAAAGATATATTCGGTACAATGTCAACAATTTCAAGAAGTATTTTACGCACATTGAAACAGACATTAAAGAAAGCAAACGATTTAAAACTATAATCAGTTTGAAAAATTTCTCCCGTAGGCTTAGAAAATAAAACATTCAATTCCTTTATTTTAAAGAACCATAAAACTTGAATAAAATATGAAATACGTTTCAGATTTGAAAGAGTTTAAAACAAATATTTTAAAAACAAATAAAAAAGTAAACTTTCATAAATGGTTTGTATACCTTAGAGATGCAAATTACTGAATATATATTTTTTCAAATTCTTCTGTGTAATACAATAAAACATAAGAAAGGTTTTAATAACAATTTTAAAACAACTAATTAAATAATTTTTGTTAATAAATACTATTTTTCTTTAAACAAAAACGGTTATTTTATTTTTATTATCGTTCCTTTTGAATGAAAGCATCACAGATACTTTAAATCATTGTATTTATTTGCGCCCTGAATTTACATTCTCAATTTTTAATTAAATCTTACATCCTTTCTTAAAAATTAGTTCCTAAAAGAAATTAATTTCCAATGGTCTTTAAAAATTGTTTTGTATTTGGAAGCTACAATATTTTAAAACAGTTTATTATAATAAATATTTTCATTTTAAATAAAAATAAAGTTGCAACATAAGAGAATTTAGTGCATTGCCATGCTAAAATTTGATTTTAAAATATTTTCATCCCAAACAACACCGAGCATACAGCTAGCTTATATAAAAACTTATCTGTAATGTTTACATTTTCAATTACTAAGCTAGATAAACTAATTAAAATTAGTTGCAAGTGATATATAATGTAATTAATTTTGAAATGTTCCAATTTTATCCTTCCAAAAACCTCTTCATAAATGCATCTACTTAACCTACATTGCGACTACTAATCCTTAAAAACAAGGAAAATTTATGTGGGCAAATATTTTTTTCGCCAATCCATTGACATATTTCTTATTTTATACGATTTCTTTGCTAAACACTGACCATCTTATAATTTTACTTCACCACATCCTTCAAGGAAGTGAACCATAGTTCAAAATTTTTATGGACACTTTATTCGTAGATGAAAGTAGAATTAGAACTTTCCTCAAATGAAAAGCAGAACTTGGATTTTCCGCATGCTCGTGTGTCTTCTAGTAGAATAATTTACAAAAATTGTGGAATTAATGAAGATCAAATGAGGCAGATGGATCTGTGGTAATTTGCCTCTTAATCATTTCATTAAGAATAAGAAAAATTATACAAGAAACGATTTAAATTCTAAAATTAAATTTTATATAAGAGATAAATTTTATTACGTTTAAGGAAAATAAGAATATTTTTCTTACTAACGTATCCTTCAATAAATTAATTATTGTCAAATTAAATTTAACAGCCAATTTATGTTGAAAAACGGTGCTCCAAAAGTTAAAGCGCAAGTTGAAGCCAGGTTAATTGAATTCAAATTCCATTTTTAAATAAATTATATGAAAAAAATTGCAAATTTATATGAGACATTTTTTTAAAAAATATTAAAGAACATATTATTTAAAATAATATATAGTATAATAAAATAAAATAAAATTCTGCATATACCACAACTTTTTTAAAAAAATGAAAAATAAGGAAAAATGTATATTAAAAAGTATTATATAAATTATGTATATTAAAAAGAATTATTTTTAATATACATAATTGATAGAAAATTTTGAATTGAATTTTTTTCCTTTTTAAATTTTAAGAGAGATAAAAAATCGTTTGCTACTTTTTAAAGGTTATCACACAGAGAAGGATTATTATTTACTGAACTTATTTTTAAAAAAATTATTAAGAATTATTAATGACTGTTATTAACATTTAATAATAATCTATTTATTTAATTAATATCTATTAAAACTGCCGCCTATTTTTTTAAAAAAATGCTGCCATTTTTGGTTTGAAAACTGTTCTTTTTCCATGCTTTGTTCATCTTTAAAATTAATTGTTTGAATATATCGAATTGTTACTGTGGTTCTGTCATCTTTGTTGCCCAAGTTCTATTGCGTCATATTTTTTCCTCGCTTACATTTACGCCCCTATGTAAGTCGAAGCAAAGATAATTAATTATAAAATGGGGATAAGAGCACATTCCAGGGAGGACCTTTAAGGGGGAGAAACTGGTCTCCTATAAAAAGCAATATATGCCTTCGGGGTGTAGCTAGATTTTGTGGCCCCTGGATTCTTTCTCGGGGGGAGGATTTGGGAGCGCAATAACAATTTCTTTTGGTATGTTTTGTTTATGACCTCATTACCGGCAACATTGGATTATCAAGCAGACAAGATAGGCAAGTGCTTAGGAACTCCAAAGCATTGGGGGGCCAGTCAAGGAGGGTTTTTTGGAGGGGGGATAAATTAATTAATATTCTGAAGGTAATTTAATTTTGTATAACCACATATTTTATTAGGGACGTGTATTCAGAATTGTTCACATTAAAATCAAGCTTAGTACACATATTAGAATATTATTTTAATGGTATTCCAGATTGCTTTTTATTAGTTTTATATTATATTGTTTTAATATTCTAAAAATTATTTAGCTTGCGTTTAAAACGTTTTGAAATTTTTTTTATTAGTTTGTTTAAAATTACTTTTTTATTTAAATTCTGAATTTTTTTATATTCGTGATTTTGGCAACCAGTTCTCTTGAAAATGCCCATCAATCAAATTTTTTTATTATTCCAGATTGTTGAAATTTACAACTTAAAAATTACCTGCACAGAGATTAAATTAAAGTCGATAAAAATAATTGGTTTGGTATGTTCAGGTGGCCAAAGGGGGGGGGGGGAGTAGAAGCTACGAGATTTGCATTGCTTTAATACCCTTAAAAGGTTTTATTGAGGCAGGATTATCAATGGAATACAGCAGTTCTTAGTTCTTACTTCGTTCGTAAAAGAATAACGATTAATGATTCTTAAATAGAGTTCAATGGAACCTCACTTAACGAACATAATTCGTTCCCGAATTTTACTCATATGTAAAACACCTTTTAAGCGAAACAATTTTTCCCATAGTATAAATGTAAAATAATAAGATAATATGCTCCATTTCGAAAAAAAAAAATTAAAAAATTTATTTTAATGTAATTAATTATTTATAATATATGCTTTTTTTACAAGAAGGTTATCTAAATACATTTGTTTTTGATTTCCTTCAAAATTTGGCTAAGATGAGACGCAGCATTATCGTTAAGTAAATTTGTAACGCGTATAGCTATTTTCTTATTAGGATGATAATAATTGATGCGATGTAACAATTTAAACATCTCTCTTTTTTCACTGGAAAGTTGATGCGATTCTACGGCAATTACATTCTCATTTTCTGAATGAAATCTCCTCCAAAACTTTTTACTGTGACACAAAATGCAGTTTTTATTATTCTTATGTGTGTATTCGCATGGGTCGCGGTAACCTGGTGATCTTGGCTACGGAACCGGAAGGTTTCAAGTTCGAGACCGATCCCCACGAAGAGCCGTCATGTAAGCGGGTCTGGTGCACGTTAAATCCGTCGAGGCCAAACGTCCTCCCACTGTTGTAGTGGGGAAGTTTGGACAATGGGCTGCCAGTTCCGGTGTCATCCTCGTCATCTGACCACGGTTCAAAATTACGATTTCCCTCTCGAAATAGCCCTAGTGTTGCTTTAAAACTTGACGTTAATATAACTAAACTAAAGTGTGTACTCGCATGCTGTTGAAATGCTTCTCCCTCATTGCATCGATACAACAAATATTATTTCTTTTCATTTCTTAAGCACTCTGCCAGTGTACATGAGATTTTCTATTACAGCTTTTGTTTGTTAACCTGTGACGCTACATAAATAGATTTTTTAACAAGATAACAGGATGTCTAGGCGGACATATCTCCTAATTATTTGAAATTATGCCATTCAAGGACGTCAAATAAAATTGTTTAAACCTTGAGAATTGAAACCATTCTCAAAAAAATCGTTTGAATTTTGAAATTTTGATGAAATCTTGAGAATTTGTAATCTAGTCCTTCTCACAAAATTTGGTAGTTATGAAGGAAAAAGATTAATTAAATAAGAAAGTAAACTTGTTATGTTCATGTGACCTTGTTGTTTTCCTTTATGCAAATTATTTAGCAAAGAAGTTGAATTGAAAGTCCAAATCATTTCCCTTCTCCTCCAACCGCTGCCGCTTTTTCTTAAATGTACCAGAACTTCCAATATTTTTTCGAGCCGATCTCAAAGGAGAGAAAAGAAAAAATAGTTCTTGTCACGTGGTTATTTTTCGTTATACCCATGATGCGGAAGTTATCTAATTCGTTGGAACAATCATGTTTTCATAAATATGAGAAATAAATAAAAAATCTTGGAGGAATCAAATCAATGAGTCTACCACTTCTGTTTTGAAAATTCAACACCTTCGTGTTGTAAATATTTGGGATTGAGGAGAAAAAAATAAGGAAATTCAGTTTACAATCATATTACATTTTTTATTTATGCTTGTGGTTTTGCCCTTTCCTTTTTTACAAAAAAGATTTGATGTAATGCAAATTTTTGCTTTAGAAATATTTATTTTAAGACTCAATTGAGTAAGCGAATTTCTTAACAAATTATTTGATGAATTATTTTTAAAATTTTTCATTTTGAGATATGTAAAATTACACTGAGATGCTAATTTTCTGGAGTTACGTCATTAATTAGAGATTTTTCATAATGATAAAAAAATGGCGTAAATTTTTTTAACCAAGGCTCATTCATAAAAAAATGGTATAAACTTTATTTAACCATTCTTTCAGTTTCAATTCGTATGGAAACTGGGAGATGATAATAATTTTAGGATGAGGAATATTTACCCATTAAATATATGTTTTTAATTAAAAAACATTACATTTGTTATAACCAACATTTGTAATTTTTTGAAAAGTATAAAGCTTTTTTTTATCATTTATTTATTTTACTAAACATTTTTAGAACAATAAAAATTAAATATTATAAAGCGCCTAATGGATATATTTTTCAGCGTTAAGGTTTATAATTCATCAAATTTCTTATTATACGAGCCACCTTTGGCGACTAGTTGTTAGCACCAAATCTTTATATTCTAAATAACTGGCAATACCAAAGAGCAAGTTCCCCAGCCAGTATCAATGTCACTGAAACGGTAATTCTTAAATTTTAAGATGTATGAAAACAATATTTGAGCAATGATATGTTCCAAAGTTCTGGAAGAGAAATGTAAAATCATTCTACTTTCAGTTCATCCCCTTTAGATGACCGTTTAAATTTTTTCAATAACGTAGTTGATCCTTCTAGATGCTAAGGAACATGTGTGTCAAATTTTGTTTGATTCTGTCAAGGGATATGGAATAGTATAAGACTCAAACAAACATTTAATTTTATATAGAGAGAAAAAGATTATGTTTCCACAACAACGATAAAGTATTCTGATTGGTTAGCTATGCTTCAAAATGGCGAAATTGTTAAGTTTTAAACGAAAATTGGCAAAATTGGTAAGTTTTAAACGAAAATTGGCAAAATTGGTTCAATTGTTAAAGTTGAAATTTCTATCAAATTTTCATTTTTCAGTATTTCTTGAAATGGGGAGGATAGGGGTAGAAAACCATTGGCGACATGTCTAGCAAAGATAAGCATTCATATCATATAATTTTTGAAATATATTTAATGGTTGCAGCTGCAGACTTCTATCACGGGTTTCGCCAATAGGCAATGTAAAGTGAACAAAAATTTACTCAGAGCTATATATGTAGCCAAAAAATTCACATACCAATATCATATAATTAAGTCACTGCTTTTTGAATTATCGCGTTTTCATGCTTCTGAAAGAATAGACCGACAGAGGATCAGCTCGTTATTAGATTTGACACGAAATTTGAGAGATGTCTACAGTAAAAATATTAAATCTATATACCAAATTTTATCTACATAACTCTCTTTGTTTTGTAACTATCGTGTTATTTTTATTCGGGCAGCCAGACAGACAATCTTCCTCAGAACGGATTCTGCTCAAAATTTAATAAAAGTCTACAAATTTGGTTTAAGATCATATACCAAATTTCATTTGTTTAGCTCATTTTTGAGTTTTCTTTATCACAGATAGACAGTACATAGTTTTTTGAATTCAGAAAGTTCTAAAATGTGGAGATTTGTCAAAATCTCGAATTCGAGTCTTTTGACGACTGCAATACTTTCTCTATATTTCGTATACGAGAAAATAAAAATTGTATGCTAATTATTCTTAAAAACTTTTAGAATGATGTAAAAGTCACTTTTCCGTTCATAATACTTTAATATTTGTATCTCATCTTTCAAAAGATCCCGTTCCTTATTTCAAAACATGAAAATTTGTGATTATGTGTAGAACGTGGTAGTCTTACTTGTTGTGATCGATTTTGTGCCATAATTTAATGTATCTTAGGATGTTTTCTACAAAATTAAAAGCAATATATATATATATATATATATATATATATATATATATATATATATATATATATATATATATATATGAAAAAAAATATCAGAAATATCGATTTAAACATTATAAGAAGTGGAGAAATGAATAAATAAGTTTTGCATATTATTCTTTTCCTGAAAATCCATCATTGCAGCAAAAAAGCTTTTAAATGCGTTTTCTTTGGTCATATGAACAATGTACATGTAAAAGAACAAATAGATAATATAATTAAAAAATGCTTTTCCCCCCTGCTTTTATCAGACAGGGATACAAAACACAATAGCGAAAAAAAGGCAATTCGTTAGTGAAACGAGGAAGTTCCAAGTAGAGAGATCTTCTGTTAATATTTGAACAACATATTTTAAATATAGGAAAAATACGACGTCATTGTTGTGTACTTCAAACTGGTTAGAATTAGCTGCATTCCGTTCTGTCGATTATGATTTCAAGGTAATATGACTACTAAAATAAATGTTAATATTTGCACAGCCTATTTTAAATATAAGGGAAATACGACGTCATTGTTATATACTTAAAACTGTTTACTGTTAACTGCATTCCTTTGTGTCGGTTGTGATATTATAAATCAAGACTTCTAAGGTAAATAGACTAGCAAAAAACTCAAAATCGTTTGCATGCATTTATTAAAAATCGTTTGCGTGCATTTAATTGGTTATTTTGTTTCACAAACCATATGAGTTTGTGAAATAAAGATTCTGAAAACTGCAAACGTGCCCTTTATAAGCACAAGTTGAGAAGAAGAAAAATTCTAAAACATGAGAATGAAAAGATTAACTTGTTTTTATTCCCTTTCTATATAAAGTTATTTGTTCCAAAACACTTCATTATCGGAAGTTTTGGGCTCTGCTCATTTATAAGATTCTAAAAGAAATTTCATTCCATAAACAACTTCGAGTAAGTATCTTCAAAAAAGAAAGAAAAAAAAATGGAACAATGGTATTGATTTCTTGAAATAAGGTTACATAAAAACCTGTAAGTTGAGTTTATAATTAAAACCAGGCGTTCTTTTTGTTGTTCTTAAGACAATAGTAATGAAATGCTGCTTCATTTAATTTGTTTGTTTTTTTATGCCTAATTGTTTGAAAAAAAAAGTGAACTCAGAAATTGGTTATTGCCCCGATTGTCTAATAAGATAAGAAGGGATTGATTCATTCGTTCTTAGAGGAAGAAGGGAGGAAGAAGATTATAAAAAAATATAGATTTGAATGTCTTACTCAGTATAACTACAAAATAAAATTAGCAGAAATGAAGTTAAAAACATACTAAAGAAAAGAAAATTCATATCAAATACCAGAATACACATAACAGAGAACAATATAAAGCCCATAAAGCATAAAATGAATTGTGATAATTCAAATTAATATAGGACACAAAAATAAAAGACATCAAATTATTAAAATGAAATTAATGTAAATGAATTTAAATTTAACATAGGATACAAGAATGGAAAAATAACAACAAATTAACAGAATAAAATTAAAGAAAAATTAAGAATCGATAATATTTTTGGCAACAGAAAAGACATTTTTAGAAGTTCTAACAAATCGCACGAGATCTTTATTATTTATTTTTTCATTCCTTTTGGCTTTAGATAGGAAATTTTCGAATTAAGTCAAAACATTTTACCAAAATCTGTTTACGCGATTCTATTTTATTTAATTTTTAAAATATCTATGTAAAATTTTGTATTTGTGATAGGGGAAATAGTAGCAATTTTCTGATGTTGATGATTTTCCAATAAATTAAATCTTTTTTTTAATTATGCATAATTAAGAAAATGCATTACAAATCATCAAAGAAAAAAATTATCCTAAAAAATTTGTATTTCTGATTCCGTATTTCTTTCTCCCTTAAAAAATTTGTATTTCTGAGATGAACACTATGAACAAATCAGCAGGAGTGGTTTTCCCGAAACTTTCTCGCATATTCTTTAATAAATTTATTTGTGCGACCATTGGCGAACAATTTTACAATTAAATTTACAATTCTTTTGTAAATTTATTGTTACTATTGGCGAACAATAGTTAAGATAGAACCTATGAAATTACGATTTTAGGTGATTAATCGCTGAGATATTGTTAATACAAATGTATCAGAAAACCGAATGTGTGTTTTTGAATCCTTTTTTAACCGACTAAGAATTAAATTTGGCATAGAGATACAATTGTAGTCACAAAATTACATGCCAAAGACCATATATATGCCATTGCGTTTTTAAGTGATCGCATTTATATGCCTGTGAAAGACAAACCGACAGATGATCATCTTCTGGACGGATTTGGTTTCAAAATTGATACATATATAGATGTCAAATCTGTGTTCTAAATTTTATCCAAATTCCTCTCTCCGTTTTGTAATTACCATGGTAAAATATATCCAGACAGCTAGGAAGGAAAATTTCCTACAAGTGGATTCTGTTTAAATTTTAAAGAAATTTACAAATTTGTAGAAACTACTTACCAAATTCCATCCATCTAATTCAAACCATTTTTTAGCTATCGCGCCCACACACAGTGAGATTGAAGTCCAAAAACGCATTTTCTAGAAACGCAGAGATTTATCGGAATCACGATTTTGAATTTTTTTTTTTTTTGACGATTACTGTACTTTTGTTTCTGATATTTCGTATACAAGGAAAAAATCATTAAAATCAAATATCAAAAATTATGTTTAAATTATGAACTATGACCACATTGTGATTTTTTTTCAACGGTTTAAATATTATTCCATCTATTGAATCCTGGCAACTTTATTATACAACAGCAACGCTATTTCAACTGCGAATGCAAAACAACCTTGCACAAGTACGCGTAGTCATGCCTAGCTAATCTCTTTCGATTGTCCGTAATGAATAATGTATTTTCAAACAAAAATAATCCAGTTAGCATTTTATTAAAATACTCGCTGAAATAATCATCTTCTTGTTCAGCCACCCGAAGTCTTTTAATTCTGAAACACAAAGTTTGTTCTCTTCTAACAGAAATATTTGCTCAAAAGACGAAGATCAAACACATATGATTTCGAATTTTCAGTTTTGAATATCAATCTCTTTAGTCGGAATTCCGCTCTTCACCAGCAGAGAATTTCCAAAGGAAAAGCAGGAACAAAGAAATAAAAATACAAACGTATACTTTGTCGAGATATATAATTTTTATTTCCAAGGATTCACGAATCTTTATGATGTATTGGTTCTTGTCAGTAGGTCTGCGAATATGGTTTGTTATCTGCGTAATTAAAATATCGGCGTGGAGCAGCTTCTACAGTGAAAATTGTCACGTGTAGGTAGTTTCTCAAATTTATAGTAATAACAGAAATGATACGTAAGGGAATCCTGTATAATCTGAATTAGGGAGAGAATTGTATCTATGACTAATTGGACATTTCTATGTAAGTTGGCAAAGGGGACGCTTCTTTGGGTTTCTGGGCTTCTTCTTTCTATCCTACCCTTTATTGGCCAGACAGGAGAATCGGTTACATGGCGGAAATGTGCACCAAGTTATAACTTTTTGTTGACGATAAGTGACAACCTTCTTTATCATTTTTTAATAAACCTAAAAGCAAAAAAAAAAAACAAAACAAAAAAAAAACAATGCCTCAAAAGCGATAAATCGCCAATTTTCTGCCCGTGCATTTTGAGGCTTCAAAAACCCCAAAACAATACATCATGTTCTCACGTGATAACAAAATACAGCCAGGGAAATCTTTTTTGTAAAATTTTACAAAATATCTGGGGCCACGACAGTGCCCCCGCCAAGTCGAGCAAAAACAAGCGGCACGCCGTACCATCCTTTTCTCGAAGCAGTTCAGGCCATTTTCGACCTCCTATAACTTTGTTGTGAATAAAACTAGAAGCCTGAATTTTCAGTAACCAAGCAGACATTATATAAACACGGTATATTTCAAATTTCATTAAATTTGAACCAGTAGTTTAAGAATTATAACTAGTCAAAGTTTGTGAATTTTGTCACTGACTGACTGACTGACCGATCATCGAAACTCTAAGACACTTCTAGCAGACATAGAAGCTTTAAATTTAGAATACAATTAGTGTTTAGTGTATAAATCAAGGAAAAACTAAAATATGCGTGTAATAATGGACGGATCGATAAATTTCTCGAAGTTTCGAGCATTATCTATTTTGTCTGCAAATTCGTCGCCAAGTTCTGGGATCACTGGCTAGGCATCCGACAGCATCCAATACAGATTAATGTAAAACGGTCTTTCTTATGATGACACTATTCTCGCTGGGGAGCAAAATTACAGGTTTGTAACAATATCTAATTTGAAATAATTCAATTTGAAGCTGTGGAAGCTACAAACGCAATGGGTGACTTTCAGAGAATCAATCTGGTAAAAGAAGAGCAAACTGATCTAGATACACCAACTGCATAAATAACTTTGCAATCCCATATAAATATATATAATATATAGGATGCCATGCCCCCAGATTACAAAGTTACATTTGCAATGAATGACTCAGTGTATCAGTATATGTATAAATAATAACCAGAAAAGAAAAAGAGGAAGACTATATACAGAAATAAGAAAAGATCTATCTACAAAAAGAAATGAGATGCCATCAAAAACATAACTTGTAAAGAAAAACCAAGTCTCGCAACTCAGTTCTTTTATCGTAAAAAGTTGTGAGATCCATGTAATACCAAGTCAGTCAATTTATTCAGTCCCTACTTAAGGGTCCTTCTGTCTTAAGTTATTACGTAATTAGCTAACCTAACAACATCTTATAGTGACCATATCAATATTAAAAATCTTTTATGGTTTAAATAAATAGATTGACTTGGCCATCGTATGAAAACACAATGTATCTTTACATTAAATTAGATTACATTAACATATAATATTAAATTAGATTATTTAGTGCGATTGCCAAATCAATCTATTTATTTAAACCATAAAAGATTTTTAATATTGATATGATCACTATAAGATGTTATTAGGTTAGCTAATTACGTAATAACTTAAGACAGAAGGACCCTTAAGTAGGGACTGAATAAATTGACTGACTTGGTATTACATGGATCTCACAACTTTTTACGATAAAAGAACTGAGTTGCGAGACTTGGTTTTTTTACAAGTCATGTTTTTGATGGCATTTTTATTTACTTCAACAGACTTTGACAGAAATCAGTTACTCAAAACACAGAAATAACTTTTTTTTTTTTATCAAAAGATTACTTATTATCACAAAAGGCTTAGTTGTTACGATATCCAAGACAATGTACAGTATTCGTTATATCGAACAATTTTGTGGTGAAACATGTGATATTTTGTAATAAAGTAAATAGGTGATGTTACCAGAAGTGCTTCTTTTATATCATTTAAAGAAGAAGCCCAGAAAAATCAACTTTTCAACTTTTGGACCAAAGATCTCAAACTAAAACGTAAAGTTTCAGTAAATAAGACTTTTAACCAACACTGCAACTTCCTACAGGAAGTCATTCATGTTATTAGGTTGCATCTATTGTTGTGTAAAAGAGAGCATGAATATAGTTGCATGAATGAATGAAGGTGTGTATGATTATATTATGATAAATGTTAATAAACATATTACTTTCTAGCATATCACTAATATTTAAATAATTATTATCACTCACGATCATAACGTTAAATTCAATTGCCACAAGGTTTTAATTAATTAAAGATTAGGTGTCGGGGATTGTGATCCATGGAGATCGGGCGCTCCATCACAAAACTGAATCACTGGAGTTTGGGACATCTACAGAAAAAAGCGAGTTCTTATTAAAAATGTACTTTGCAGACTAACTGAAAATCCTAGAAAATATATTGGAAAATTTGCAATGATAGTTGCAATTTTATTTTTCTACTTGTTTTTAATGAACTATAAATTATTATGTCCCAGTTAATGCGAATGATATTAACTCTGTAAAAGACAAAACCAAATATTAAATAAACTTTTTTTTTTTCCTAAGAGACTACGCATTTCAAAAATTGTGTCACAGACACATCTCTAATTGAGTTATACCATTAACATTAGTTGAAGTTGATATTGTTTCTAAATATCTTCATAAGCAACAGTCCTAGGCCTAAATCAAACTAACAATAAAATTTGGATTTTATTTTTTGAATCACGTGTGGAGAATTTTTAATTCAAGTTTTTAACCTAAGCTTTAAATTTAATTATTTCACGGACCTTTTAAGGAATCCCAGATTATTTTGTTCTTCTGAAAAATGGAAAACATTCTTACATACGTAAACTCCTAATCCCATCTAGTCTATCTTTTACCAACTCAGGTAGACTAATTAAGAGACTATTTCAATTTAGATTTCGGAAAAGAACGTTGCGTTAACGCTATTATTCTCCTTAATCAATGAAAGCGGGAGGGAGGGGGTACTCAAAACTATCTGGAATATCTCTTACATCAACTAGCATGCCATAGAACGTCTTATATGGTATTGGCGTACAATAGTTATGGAATATAAACATTTGGTGTAAAGTCAGCATTTTGTTGTTGTTTCTTATGGCACTTGCCACGGACAAGCCCGCTGTTCAAAGACAGCCAATTTAAGCCTAAAGGGGAGCGCCTCTTGTTTTTATCGTAGAGCCAACTTGGGCCAAGAGTACGACTTGACTACTCACGCATTACTCATTCGCTTGCACAACACCTTTTAACAGGAGGGCACATTCACACATCTCACAGATAGAACAGGAAGAACAACCATGCCCAAACCAGGACTCGAACCCGGGACGCTACCCCTATGCCAGGACGCCGGCAACATTTTTGTTGATACTTGTATGATCCTTGGCGAGTGTTTTTTGGTGATGAATCCATGGCTTGCCATTAATAGTGTCCGAAAATCGAATTGGTTCTTTAGACATTTTTCTCAACAGATTAAAACAAAGATATGACACAGAACTGTACTTGTAATCACAAAATTCCATATCAAATTTGATATAATTTCAGTCATTTCATTTTTGTATTATCGCCTTTACATGTTTCTGAAAGTACAGAACAACAGATAATCAGCCCTTTGTTGGATTTGGTTCAAAATTTGACAGGCGTCTACACTATAGATTTAACATCTGTGGTGTAGACACCTGTAGATAGACCTGTACACACCAGTAGACGAGTAGATAGATGGGCCGCGGTGGTCTGGTGGTAAGGTCTCGGCTTCAGAACCGTAGGGTTTCAGGTTCGTGACCCGATTCCATCGAAGAACCGTCGTGTAAGGGGTTCTGTTGCACGTTAAATCCGTCAGGACCAAACGTACTTCCGCTGGTGTGGTGTGGAGAGGGGGGTGCCAGCTCAGGTGTCGTCCTCGTCATCTGACCGTGGTTCAAAATTACGAGGTCCGTCCCAAAATAGCGCTAGTGTTGCTTCAAATGGGACGTTAATATAACCAAACCAAACCAAAATGAGTAGATAGATCTTATCTATCTACTCATATTACCTTATATTCGAACAGCCAGACAGACAAAATTCCTCTTAACAGATATTACTCAAAGTTTAATATATATCTGCAAATTTGGTATAAGTATCATATACCAAATTTCAACCATCTAGCAATTTTGTCACAATCAGACAGATAGACATGCATTTTCCAAAAATGTATTTTTCACACTAGGGGAGGTCAAAAACTTGGGTATTAGTCAAAATCTCGAATTCGCTTTTTTTGGCGATTACTATACTTTCTCTATACTACGAATACGAGAAAGTAATAACTTAAGTTAGGATAAAAGCACTTATTGAAAAGATCAAATCAAAAATCAAAATTGATCAAATCACCCTCAGTTCACTTGATATGAGATCGACATTTGCCTATATGAACTTATGATTTTATTTGACATTTTTAATAAACATATTCCGAGTTTCTACAAAAATTTTATATTTTGTTTCCTTGAAAACAGTACGTTTTTTTTTGTTAATGACATTGTAACTATCACTAAAAATGATGACAAAAGTTCTCCTTATTGTTCGATTGTGACTGCCACTTTATATAACATTTATATCAACTCAATGCTAGAGCTAAAAATGAAGATGCTTTCAAAACCCTCCCCCTAGACGACTTTTCACATATAACTGTAAAACAGCCAGAGAAATTCCAAAGAAAACCAGCAAAATACTATTTAAAATAAAATGGAAACTATCCTACTTGAGACTTGAGATATCATCCCAAAATGCCGGCCACTAATTGAAGGGTTTGCTGCAAAAAGGAGGTAGCTTCAATTATTCAAGTTTGCGGAAGGAGGTAAAAAATGTTTGAAAATTGTAAATTTAAATTGTGTGAAGATTTTCCTTTTGATCAATCTTATTAATTGTTCCTACATATCATGACAATATTTTCACACAAAAATATTCCAGATGACGTGGCGCTTGTTGCAATGTTGGAGTTACCTTTTTCTTGCAACCAATAGATAGTCTGTCTACATCTATAAAAAATATGTCAAGATAAAAATGCAGTTTACTATAATATTATTAATTATTTAAAGTAAATTAACAAAATATACATACAACTTGGCTTCAAAAAAACCAAAAAAAATTATATTTTCATTAATCATCTCATTCCCCCTGTGTAACGTCGGGATCTGCTGCATTGTCAGGTTGTAGGCCATCGTAGAATGACATATCATTTTGTGGGGCGTATTTACGAATTAGTTCCATTACATCTTTCCATTTTGGGCTTATAAGTGGGAGTGGGTGTAAGATAGCTGAATCTTGTTTAGCATTAATGGAGTAATGTTTTGAATGTAGAATCTTCTTACTGTCTTGTTACAGAGTATTCCAACACTTTCTCTACATAATATGTTTCCTGTATTAATGTGGGATTTTTCATAAGTAAAAACCCTATATTTCGTTCTAAAATACTTTTCCCTTTTGTTACCATTAGAAGTGATGTTATCAGTTTTCAGGAAGAAACCTTTTAATAGGTCAACGAAGAAAGGCATTCCTTACGTAAATTTAGTAACAGCAAACTTTTCACTTGTCTCCGCTATGATACCAGTATACTCACACGGTAGAAAATCTTTCTACTTTCCTTGTACGCTTTTCAATGTTCCCGAAGGCCCGATCGGTATGGAGAAATGGCGGTAGCACCATGAGCTACCTCTACATCGCAACAAACTAATGAGACAAACAGCTCCATCGCTCGAGTAACGATTGGAGCTACATTTTTCTGGCACCAAACGAACAAGTTTTTATTTTATCACATGATAGTACATGTAACTCCAAATTCCCCTAGGTTGGAGTTACATCCTTTTTGAAGAAAATCTTTCAATTATTAACAAGGTAAGCATTTGCAAGGTAATGTTAGAAGGTTCTTACTACTAGAATTAATTTTATTTATTGAAATAAATGTCTTCTTTAAAAGCTACCACAAGCTTATTATGTGACGAACTTTCAATTATTGTTTAGCTCCAATAAAACATGTAAAAGTACACAAGTTTCAAATATAATGCATCCAAGTGAGAATATATTTCTATCTTAGACTCAGTTAACGACTTCTTTGCTTAGTTCAAATTCGATGTTATAAGAATTATGGCCTTATTAACTTCTGTTCAAATTCTTTTATTTTTAATTAAAGTGCTGCGAACATATTCGTACTTGCGGTATTTGCACAAAAATACTCATGATTGGCAATGAATTGTTTAATATACATCAGGTAAGGAAAACTTTTCGATTTAAAAGGGATTCTGAAAAATTAGATGCGCGAATCTCAATATTAATATTTGGCTACTTACTATGTTAGACTAAAAGTAGTAAGAAATGAAGACTATCTGTAAAGATTTTTGCTCATTTGGAACGGCTGTTATCTATTCTATACTACAACCCTGCTCTAAAAATAAGCAACAAATGCAAAAATCGGAATAAGACAAAAACTATTTAATGGATATGCGTGAAAGTTGTACACAACGTAGACGTGACATTACTTGACTGGAGATCACTGATTCTCCGATACGCCCGAAGGCACACGGATAAATAATACTGAATGACCGAACCGCCGCAAAACAACACTGGCGAGAACTGTGGTTGACTCCTAAGAGTCATCCCAGCCACGGTACAACCCTTCTCTAAAACAGTACGTCCCGTCATCGATGTGGGGGGGGGGGAGTTTTCGTTTACCCTCCAGGGTGGCGAGATCCAATGCCGGATTCCACCATGCCGGAAGCATCTCATCCTCATTTCGAGGTGCGCCCGAAGGGTATTACTTGACTACATATCAAACAACGAAGCAAAGAGAAACAAAACTGCATATATCACAATCGTGAAGGCGTGACAGCCCACCTTGGTAACGGGTATGATAAACTCTAACTGATATCCATGCTTGATAACGGCGGGCATGTTGACATAATGTTATTTATCGCTTGCTGTGGCAGCAAAGCTCATTCCAGTAATCAGGCTTGTTAGAGGATGGAGGGTGTCTGACTGCATATTGCCACTAGTAATCCGTCTTCCTAACATGTCCCACACATCCTCTATGGGATTCAGGTCTGGTGATCTAGCATGCCACGCCATTTGTGGAAGGTGTCACTCTCCAAATAATTCCACACCAATCGTGCTCTATTCGGGCAGGCGTTATTGCCCGTAAATATCGAGCCGTTACCCGTATCGGACGGCTGTAGTGGAATCTCCGGTGAACACGTAGAAGTTGGCATAGACGACATAACGGTAAGTCATATCACTGACTCTCCGAACCACCCGAAGGCACACCGATAAAATAACTGAATGACTGGACCGCCGTAACAGCAACACTGGCGGGAACTGTGGTTGAGTCCTAAGGGCCATCATCAGCCACGATACAAATCTTCTCTAAGGAAATACGTCCCATACTGGATGGGAGGAGCCAGACCTTCAACTTTTAGTGTATTCATTCACAAAGGTGGCGAGAACCAACCATCATGGAGGAAGCTAAATTACAAGGTGCTCCCTCGTGGGACTCAAAGAATAGGTAAACCTGCTTTTCTATTCGTGAAATGATAATACGATAAATAGAAAACATTATAAAATAGATGAATAAAATTTGATATCTGGTACCTGCCATTGACATCAAAATTTAATCCTGTAACATGTTTTGGACTTAAAGGGTAAAGAAAAAATACCGATGAAAATCCAATGTGGCCTGTATAGGTACAGTGACTCAAACAATTGAGAGTGCACCTTACTTTTACTTGATAAATCCGACTTTCATCATAAATAACACATTACTGAGAAGTGAAAACGTGTTTGTATTTTTACACATAACAGATGGTTTATTTTAAAGTAAAAATAAAAAACAATCAACGAAAATTTTTTATAATTAAATGTTTCAGAAGCATTTTAAATAAACATACGCAGATTTTTGCCTCAAAAAATTGAGAATACTCCAATGAAATTTTTGTGATATCTGTCATAGAAAAAATGTATCAATATATAGTTGCATGTCTTTTGACTTTTATAATGACCTCTAATTGTCGTGGTACCGATTCGATAAATTTTTGGTGGTATAAGATTTTTTACCCCATTCTTCTTCTTTTGTTTCTAATTTTAGGTTTTCGGACCACAGGTATCGAAAGTGGCCCACATATATTCAATGACATTGATGTCGGTGGATAGTGTTAGTGTATGTAACTGCTATTTACAATGAAAAAGACCCTGCATTTTGACGTTACAAGCAGTTTGTTTGAGGTCGTTGTCCTGCTGACAAATGAAATCTCCAGCTGAATCCAAATTTTTAGCACTTTTCTTTAGATTGCTGCGGAGTATATCCAAGTAATCCCATATGGTTTTATAATGCCATCTATAAGAACTAAATTATCTACCCCAGATGAAGCCATACAACCCCAAATCATGACGCAGTCACCACCATGTTTAACTGTAGGACGTAAATTTTTTGGATCCAAAGCCGTATTAGACTTTCTCGATACGGTGCGACGACTGTCACTGCCCAAAAATGTTGAATTGACTTTCATCATTAAATATAACTTTCTTCCAAAAGTTATTTGTTTTCAGTTCAGGAGTTTTTGCAAACTCCAAACGTTTTTTCTGAAATTGCAAGCTGATGAATGGTTTCTCTCTAACAATTCAGCTTTTATATCCAAATTGTCTAATTATATTCCGCACAGTTTCAGCACTTACACTTCTGCCTATGACTTGAAAAATTACTGCAGCAATTTGGATGAAGCATATGGTCGTAGCAGTCTAAAGGAAAGTGCTAAAAATATGGGTTAAATGGAAATTTCATTTTCCAGCAGGACAGCGACTACAAACAGAATGCACGTAACGACAAAATATGGTGCCTTTTTCATTGTAAATAGCAGTTACACTCACCACTACAGTACCCCGATATCAATACCATTGAATACCTGTGGGCCACACTCAAAATAGTGGTTCGAAAATACAAAATTAGAAACAAAACCCATTTAAAGCAAGTGTTGCAAGAAGAATGGGATAAAATATCTTCAGATACTACTAAAAATTGGTCGAATTGGTATCACGATGTTTAGAGACCATTATAAAAGCCAAAAGACATACAACTATATATTGATACATTTTTTCCATGACAAATATTACAAAAATTTCATTGGTGTATTCTCAATTTTTTTGAGGGAAAAATCAGCATATGTTTATTTAAAATGCTTCTGAAACATTTCATTATAGACGTTTTTCGTTGATTTTTCTTTATTTTTACTCTAAATTAAACCATTTGTTATGGGTAAAAATAAAAACATGTTTTCTCTTCTCAGTAATATGTTATTTATATTTAAAGTCGGATTTATCAAGTAAGAAAAGGGTGTAATCTCAATTGTTGGAGCCATTGTATGTATAATATAATCATGATAAGAAGGTGTTATTTTTAAATTTAATTTGAATTAGAATCACTGACCGATAAGTTTTATCGAATTTAACAAAACATATGTTTGCAACACCCCTGAGTTTGTATGAGCGACTTATCATTTCTTCACTATTCAAATAAAGGTCATTTTGAAAATCAGAAATGAATTGACGTATTTCAAGAGGTCCAAAGCAACACGAATCTTCCATATTTTTTTTTTTTTTTTTTTTTTAGATTTCAATTATCAAATGAACTACCGATATCATTCTCCAATTGTTCCACAGAACAATAAAGAGATTAAATATTTTGAAACGATTATCAGTGTTATGCAAAATAGAGAAAAAAATATGAAGTTTCAATTCAGTTGTCATGGAAAAAAAATATAATAATTTGCTTATAGATAACTAATCAATGACGTAGTAAGCAAATGTTTTTAAAATGATGATATTTTCTTTTACTTTCCGACATAAAGAATGCGAGTATCAACGTGAGCGAATGGAACTACAATCGGCGAATGATTTAATCTAGCTTAGCGTTGATTGTTATTTCTAATATATTTGGCTATATTCTTTTCATGTTGTTATTGTTGCTTATTCCCTTTGGTTTTAACTCCAATTCAAACAAAATAAGAGATCGGGGATTGAGGGGCGCAGTAGCTTCTGTGGGTAAGGATCCCTGGGCAGAAGTCTGACTTTAGCTAATATGAAGATGGCTCTCACATATTCGCTTGTACGGCTCTTTTTATAGCGGGGGGGGGGGGCTCTTTCACACGTCTCACAGATAGAACACAGAGTAGAGAACAACTTTGCCCAAACCACTATGATTTAACCGGGGACGCCCAAATCACGGGGAAGACACGCTACCCCTAAGCCAGGAGGGCGGCATAATCTTTTCTTTCAAAAAGTATATAAAAGAACCATTCCAAATGTTAGCCAAAACCGATGGTGATACAAATGTATGCATTTTCTAATTTTAAAATTGGAAACATAAGTCAGTCGTGGTAATTGAAGATGGATCATTCATTAGAGAGTCCTGATTTTATTGTAGATACTGTAGAGGATCACTGATGAATCCAAAGATGGTAAAAGGACTCGTGAGGCAGTAGTAGTATATTTCCACGGCAGGGAAGTCAGTCGTGGAGGTTGAAGATGAATCATTCAATAGTGAGTCCTGATTTTATTGTAGATACTGTAGAGGATCACTGATGAATCCAAAGATGGTAAAAGGACTCGTGAGGCAGTAGTAGTATATTTCCACGGCAGGGAAGTCAGTCGTGGTGGTTGAAGATGAATCATTCAATAGTGAGTCCTGATTTTATTGTAGATACTGTAGAGGATCACTGATGAATCCAAAGATGGTAAAAGGACTCGTGAGGCAGTAGTAGTATATTTCCACGGCAGGGAAGTCAGTCGTGGTGGTTGAAGATGAATCATTCAATAGTGAGTCCTGATTTTATTGTAGATACTGTAGAGGATCACTGATGAATCCAAAGATGGTAAAAAGTCGGGTGCGGCGATGGTAGTATATTTTCACGATAGGGAAATAGATAAAAAACAGATTCGTATTTCCAATCTTGCTACAAATTACCAAGCCGAAGTCTTAGCAATAAAAATGTCAGTTTTTATTGTGAGGGGTTGGAAGACTGGCACAGATGCTCTGTATTCTCAGACTCTATGTCAGCTCTTCAGGCAATACAATTCACGAACACCAAAATTAAAGAAAACTTGAGAGAAGCTAAAGCTAACAAATGGATTAGATTAAACTGGATTAAGGCTCACATTGAAATATGCGGAACGAGAGAGCTGATGGATATATATATATATATATATATATATATATATATATATATATATATATATATAAAGGCTGCACAGAAATACCAAATAGATATTGTAGTCCAAAATTCCAAAGTTATTCCAAATGTTAAAGAAGGAAATTAGAAGAGAGATGACTATGCAGTGGTATGATAGATGGATCATATCGAAAAAAGGACGCATAACATATAAATTCATATCGGAGCCAAAAATTTAAAAAGAATATTTCACTCAATGATAGAGCAAATTATATAGAGACATGGAAAATTTCCTGAATTCTTTTACACATTCGGCAGGATGCAGGACAACACATGTATATGTGGGGATATAGGTTCAGTCTAGCACATAACAGAATGTGTCGAACACAAAGAAATTAGAGTGGTGGAAGAAGAAATTAAACACCGGTGGCCGGTTACTTGTAGTTTCACCATCCATACACCACTTTCGATATGTACTCACAACTGCACGTGAACAGCCCACTAAACGCGGTGTTTCTGATATCGATGTCCTCAATGGCCGAGCCGTAACCATTTGACCTTTATCGAAGTTTGATAAATCAGCTGCTTTTCCCATTCTTTCGCTAATCGCGCTATTTTTGGAAAGGCAATGCATAATCGCTTTATGTACTTCAACATCAGCAGCACACACGGAGTGGTTTTGATCCTGGGGGAGGGTGATCATAATGTATTCTGTGTATCTTTCTGTGTATTTTTATGTAAAAAATCTGATTTTACTGTGTATTATTTAATGCATTTAGTTGACATGCATGATTATGTTTTTTTTTTTTTTTTTTTTTTTTTTGCATAGATTGAAGATATGTTATTTCCAAAATATAAAGTATCCGTTTTTAAAAATTTTTAATGTTTCTAAATGTATAAAATTATAAATTTTATTGATAATGATTAAATATTGTTTTAAAAAAATGATTTTTCATTTAATCAGTGACATTCTGAATAAATACTTTAAATAATTGTCTTAACTGTACACACACACACACACACACACATACACACACACACACACACATATATATATATATATATATATATATATATATATATATATATATATATATATATATATATATATATATATATATATATATATAAATTACGTGTCACGTTGTTTGTTCGCGATGGACTCCTAAACTAATTAACCGATTTTAATCAAATTTGCACACCGTGTGCAGTTTGATATAACTTAAAAGATAAAATAGCCTTTTTTTAAAAATTTTAATTAGAATTTTAATTAATAATTAAAAACTAACTTTCCAGCCAAAAAAATCTTTTCATTTTCCCCACCGCCAAATGAGTACTGAAGAAGTTCAACAATGATGGCGGACCTTTTTTGGTTTTTTAAAGAATTTATTGTTTCTCGGCTTTCGGGAGTTGGCTTGAGCTTTGTCTTTCGGCGTGCTGCTACGTCGATGATGTTACAAAGACTGCTGGTTTTTTACATATACCGCTAGAGGGCGTTACAAGTGAGAGGCGGGGCAACATGCTTACGTAACAAGTACGGCTTCAGTTTTTTTTTCCAACAGTCATGAGGCTAGGCTTAAGATTTTTCGGCTGATTATTTGAAACGATTCTATTTATTTTCTTAATGTTTGATGCATTTAAAATTAAACATTGTTCATTAATCGATCTTTCAGATTCATTCTTAAGTACTTTTGAATTAAAATAAAACAGAATAAAGGAAATTAAAAAATTTTAATCTGCATAGCGTTACCCCAACTGGCGTAGAAAAATTCACGCATTTGCGTTACCCCAACTGGCGTAGAAAAACACACGCATTTGCGTTACCGTAACTGGCGTTGAAAATTCACGTATGCGCATTGTGTTCTGATTGTTGACATGACAACCATTATCAACGGATGATTTAGATTATTTTTAGGTTAGTTGCATGTTTTTGTAATTAAATTGTATCTATGTTAGTTATATATTTTTTGTATACGCTTATAGTTTTAAGTACATAGTTTTTTTAGTTTTTTTTAACCTGTTTTCAACCGATTATTTTAAACGATTCGTTTTATTTTCTTAGTGTTTGATGCATTTAAATTTAAACATTGTTAATTAATCGATCTGCTCATAATGAATCTAAGAAAATTTTGTTGACAAATTCTTGAAATATTACATAAATTAGGAAAGATATTCTTTAGTGCCCATAAAGTTTAAACGCTCAGTGACTGTTTTCAGTAATAATATTACGAAAAAATGCTTTGTTTCAGTAAAAAATATTATTATATTAATTGCAGATTAATCCTTTCCACTTTAATTTATAGTATAAATTCTACCGAAACTAACAGAAAATTAGAGAGATACATATTACGTTATGACTGAAGGCGTTTATAATATTATGAGTGAATTATATGACTATCGAAATTTGAAGTTTTAAAATATTTTGATGAAGAAGCTATTAAAGTAGAAATTGCATAAAATATTTAATTATTAAAATTTTAACGAACATTAAGATTGGCGAACCGGCTGGTCGCCAAAGGCGGCTAGTATATATATATATATATATATTAGCGAATAAAAGGAAATTTTGATATTTAAGTATATAGCCATATGTTATCTTAATTATTTAACAATGCCATAAATATACGGCTGATTTTTTTATTTTTTATTTTATAACTTTTCAATTTTTATTGTAATGATGAATTTTGCTTCGTAAAAGATTGAATTTTGAAATCAACAGGAATAATCATATTTTCTTTTCTTTAAGCTTCTATTTTATCAGGCGATAAAAGCTTCTTAATTGCTATTTCCAAATTTGGAATTTTATTTAAAACCTCCGAAAAAGATATCCCTTCCTCTCCCCCAATTAAGCATTGATTTAAATTAATTTCAAGTACTGTTCGTTTCAATATCCTGAAACGACCATTTTTCGACGATTCTGTCTCACTAAGGGGTGAGACGAAGAAGGAGGAGTCATTTCCGGTATTCTTCGTCATTCTTTGACTTTGATTCCCTCCCCATTAGATACTTTTTCAATCAGTTATTTTTTCTACACGTATGTGAGTGACAGTATTAATTTGATTCAAAATTATATATTGATTCCTTTTATGGTTTCTTTTTCAAGAGAAAAAAGCTTTTAAGAGTAGCACGAAAGAAATTTTATGTAATATCATAAATGTAACCGAGATTTTCTATAGTTGTTAATTTCAAAATGTTATCAAAAAATGCAATATCAAATTAAAAAAAAGTGTTTATCACTTCTCCTTTCTCACTTCAATTTATAAATAAATTCTCAAGGAAATTTTGTAAAAGAAGTCTGTCTATCTTATAGAAAAAATCCTTATTTAAAATAATTTTCTATGATTGCTGTAAATTTCTCGTTATAAAATTATAGTTAAAATATAATAATTATAGTCTTTACTTAAAATAAGATGATTCTATGTTTCTGCATATTGACGCTCTGCAAGCTAGATCGTTAGATTGGAGCAATGCCAAACTTGGCACCTATGTAATTACAGAATGAAAATATGCAAATCGGGATGATTTTTTGAAATTCTAATTGGAATTTTAATCATTAAAAATTAATCTGACTTTTGACGCTTATCGACGATAACTTCCGGGAATATTACAATACAAAAATTAATTTCACATCGTCAAAAAAATAAAATAAAACAATGTTTAATAAAAAATAAATAAATATTATTGTAATATACTAACTTTTTTAACATTTAAATTAAGTTACTATTTTTAATTAATTTAAAAAATATTTTAAGTATATTTTTCTACAGTTTATTTCGCACAAAATGGAAATAAAATTTAACTTGCACTATGAGTGCATATGAGTTTATGAGTGCATATTAGATGTAAGCTTTTATCAACATTTTGTCATCACGTTGACAGGTGCTAACTTAAAAGATTAAGTTAACTCTTACAGCAAACTGAACCTAGAAAATTGCAATTTTCAACACGTTAAAATGAATTAAATATAAACGTGATATCAGCTTGAAAAATAAGTAAGAGAAAAAATTTTCAGTGAACTTTCAAAATATCTGTATTATTATTTCAATACTTTTGTAGTATTTAGGGTAAACAAACTCAGTCAGTAATCCACTCTAATTGACACAAATACCTAATTTCTAAAGAGTAAATATTAGGCGCGTACATCTAATAAGCCAAATGATCTAACTGAAGTAAAGAATATTATTTTATGCAGTTTAAGTTCGAGGAATGTCATGACGAATTACGAATTTTATATTTTTATAGAGACCTTCAGTCCTGTGAGTCATATTTAGTGAAATATTCTTGAAACACTAACATTTTAAATAAAAAAAGAAAGGCCCATTCTTTGCGACTGAAACTGAATGCGGTATGAAAATTTGAATATTACTATTTTATATAAATGTGAGATTATAAATCACTCCACTGACCATCCCTCCCCCAGAAAAAATCCCAATTACCAAAAAAAAAATTGCCGCCAATTGGCACTTAGAGCTTACCAAAGGCTGATTTGCCTAAAATTAGAAAAATTGTTGATTGTACTAAAATAGTCATATTCAAAGCTACATAACTCGGTCAGATTTGGAAGCAGAAAATAGATTTTCAAAACTTTAAAAATTGAACTGTTAGGAATATTTTGCAGAAAATGATTCCTTGGGTCCAAAAGATTGTGCAACAGACTGAACAAAACAATGTACAAATAACTGATTGACAGAAACAAAATAAAATATTATTCTTTACATCATTTAAATACTTTTAAAAGTACAATTAAACACTGAATTTTATGATGAATAAAAAAATTCTTATTGGATATCTGAATTATTTATGGGTATCTGAATTATTATTTATGGATATATGAATAATCCATTCAGATATCCATAAATTATAAAATTCATCTGAAGAGTACTTAAGGCTTCAATGCCGAACGATTCTGTTTTTCATACTCATATATTTAAAAAAAAACATGCTTGTTTTCAACAAAAAGATTTTTGTATCAATCGAAATTTAATCACTTTTACTTTGATTTAAGGTTCAAATTTTACAAATTATCACATAAAATTAGAGAGATGCATAATACAATGAACAGAACAGCATAAGGCTTTTATAACAGCATGATTATCAAAATTTGAAGCTTAAAAATATTTTGTTGAAGAAGCTATTAAAAGACCACATTATATAGAACATGTAATTGGAACTTATAGCGAACATTAATCCGACGAACCATATGATAGCCAAAGGCGACTAACAAGTAAACTCACACGGACACCTTATTTACAATCAGCGCTTTCCAAGAATCTTGGAATTAATATCAAATGGTTGCATTTAATAGTAGCCTTTTCGAAACCCTCCCCCCTTCCTTTTCGAAATGAATTTCAAAAATACTATATTTTTGTACATTTTATGTGGGTTTGTGGTTGCTCCGACCACCGTCTTACCAATTTCTCCTGCTTTTGTTTTACTTGGAAGCTCATGACTTCTGGGCACGTCATCATTAGTCTCGTCCAATTTCTCTGTCCTCCATTTTCGAGATACATCGCAAAATAAAACCTTGACATACTTCCAGTCTCAACAATGGAATCGATTTCTTTTATTTTACTCCTATTCTTTTTGCCACTTTACGTGCTTAGTTAGCCGATGAGAATGCTATCTGTTAGCGTGCAAGTATAATTTAAAATAGCCGGAGTCTTGGCATAGGGGTAGCGCGTCTTCCCCTTGACCTGGGCGTCCTGGGTTCGAGTCCGGGTTCGGGCATGGTTTTTTCTTTGCCCTGTGTTCTATCTGTGAGGTGTGTGAATGTGCCCCCCCCCCCTGTAAAAAGGGGTTGTGCAAGCGAATGTGTGAGTTTCATCTTCATATGAGCTAGAAGTCAGACTTCTGCCCTCGGGTGATCAGGGGTATTTACCCTCAGAAGCTACTGCACCCCCTTCCCGTGGTAACGCGGACACGACATCATCATCATAATTTAAAATAGCACTGTCATTTGGTATGATAATATGTAGTTCATCAAATTTGATTGATATTGATAAATTAACGTTATTAATATGTTGAACAAATAGTAGGTGGCCGAAGGCGGCTATATTATATTAATATGTAACTATCTTGGATTAATTCTGCTTAAAACATCTGAAAAATGAATCTTTTTCAAATGACATTTCGTTCATTTTGGTATCTTGAATGACGAAGCAGTTTCAATAGCCAGGGAGAGTGGTTTCTCCAAAACTTTCTCGCATTCTCTCTAATAAAGGTGATTTCCCAGTGAATGCCTTGCACGGCATTGGCGTACAATAGTTACGAAATATTAACTTTTGGCGCGAGTTTAGTATTTTTTACTGAATCTAATGTGATCCTTGGTTGTTGTTTTGGTGAAAAATCTCTGGCATGCGATCAAAAGGATCCAAAAATCAAAGATAGATTTTAGGCGCACTTTTCTCAACTGAAACAAAAACTTGATATAAAACTATACTTAAAATTGCAAAATCAAGCATCAAATTTGATACATTTAAGGGTGCCGTATACACGCCACCTACAATTTTCAAACGTAATGTTACCATATGGAGAAATATTTTAAGTCTTTTAAGTTTGCTATTGCTGTTTCTTTTTTATGAAGTCAACTGCAATCGGTAGAAGGAATAAAAACACAGGATTCCACCAAAGCAATTTTTTCTCGGACTTCTCAAAGTATTTTTAAATATTTATTAAAAGTCACAAAACTTCAACTTCCGCACATTTAAACAATTCTATACAATTTTTTATCGTAAATAAAATAAAAATAGCAAGATAAAAGCATCAGTTTTGATATCTTCTTTCCGATGCATGTTTAAATTTTAAAAAAAAATGTGTAAAAACAGTACTTTAGACCTAAAATTGGAAAAATAATTTACACTCTCCCCCCCCCAATGCTCTTTTAACTCCTCCCATTCTCGGAGGAATACGCTATAACCCCCCCCCCTTTACCCACTGATTGATTGTGACGTTTATTATCTGGTCTTCACTAAGGCTTACAATCTCCCCCTCAGTATTATTTTCTTTCTGCTTTTCGGTTTTTTTTTATTATTATTTTGTTTACCATCACAGCTTGGTCATCTGGGCCTTCACAATTCACACTTGTTTCAGTGAATATACCGCACTCCTGGAAACAAATTTAGTAAACTTTTGTAAAAGAATTTGAAAGTCCAATATTGCGGTTTATTCGTGAACTCAAATTTTGCATATTTAGCTGCATCTCCGCTAATTGGTGATGATGGAATTGTAGAAGTAAAAGGCTCAGAATCCTGTAAAAATATTACGTCATTGCGTTTTTGAGTTAAAACGCACGCATGTTTCTGAAAGTACAGACCAACATACAATCACCCCCTTGTTTGATTTCGCTCAAAATTCGGTAAGCGTCTATACTAAATATGTTAATCTGTTTACCGAATTTTATCAATTTAGCTCTCTTTGTTTTAAATCGTGCTAACTTATATTCGAACAGCCGGACAAACAGACGTCATCTGAACGTGTTTTGTTCAAAATTAGAAGACCTACAAATTTGATTTTAAGCCTGTATGCCAAATTTCCTCCTTCTAGCTCAAAGCGTTTTTGAGTTATCTTTGTTACAGACAGACAAACAGATAGACGGACAGACACTTTCCAAAAATATGTTTTTCAAACTCAGGGTGGTCTAAAACCTGGGGATTGGTCAAGATCGCGAGTTCGAATTTTTTGACTGATTACAATACTTTCTCTGTACTACGTATACGAGAAAGTGAAAAAATGAGTCATTTAACCTTGCACCAGAACTGCTAGCTGTTAAGCACGGGTCTTAACTTTTTCTGTCAATGACAGTGAGTTGCATATTTAATTCTTTTTAATCATTTCCAATAACTAATTTCACTTTCATTGACATGTTTCCTTTTATTATTTCCATTCATCCATTGATAACATCAGATCCATTTGATGCAAGAACAATGGAACAAATTCTAAACTCGATTCTTTATTTGGTAGTCTGAGCACGTATCTGATACACAATTAAGATAAAATAAGCCGTAAATTTTAATTATCGAAGGACAGAGACTGTTCTGAAGGATTAAAAGTATTCTTTGAATAATAAATGTATTTTTTAACCAGGTATAAAGTATGAATTGAATAATGCGAAGATCACGAGACATTATAAAAAAAAAAAATTCGAATTAAGAAACACTGAATCTAACCAGGGGGAGTTGTCTACCCAAACTTTCTCGCATACTCTCTAATAAACGTCATGCCAGAGAACTCCTTATAATAGTTATGAAATATTAATTTTTGGCGTGCATTTACCATTGCTGTATCTATCATGTCATTCTTGGCGAGTTATTTGGCGATTAATCTCTGGCATGCGTTAACAATATCCAAAAATCGAATTTGTGTTTTAAACACGTTTTTCTCAACCGACTGAACAAAAATGTGACACAAAACTGCAATTGTAGTTACAAAATCCCATACCACATAAGTCACTGCTTTTTTTAATTATCGTGTTTACATGTCTTTGAAAGTACAAGCCGACAGACAGTCAACCGTAGGTTGATTTGGCTCAAACTTTGACAGGTGCTTACGCTACAGATTTTAAATCTGTGTAAATCATTTTATCAATCTAGTTCAATTCGTTTTGCAGTTAACGTTTTAACTTATATTCGAACAGTCGGACAGGCGGACTTCCTAACGAATTTTGCTCAAATTTTGATAGAACTCTGCAAATTGGCTGCAAAGACCGTATACCGTAATTTCATTCGTCTAGTTCTAAGTGTTTATTAGTTATTTTTGTCACATATCTTTTAAGATTGTATTTTTATGCCATTTTTTTCTAATTTGTCTTTTACAAAACTCTGTATACGCAAACACGAAACAATTAATTTCTCGACCAGTCTCCCGAATATTATCTTGAAATAATAAACGTTAAAATTCCGTAGGAACAAAGTATTTAAATTCTTCGTCTATCTATATATATATATATATATATTCAAATTTAAATTTAAGCGGCTTAAAAAAAAATTGGTTATGAAAAAATTAAATGCATTCAAATCCTATTGCAACAACTGGGGATGCTACTTCATCTATTTAATTAAATTAATAAATTAAAGAATTGAAAATAAACCGAAATACAGATATATGCCTTCGCAATGTAAATAAGACAGATTTTTCTGTTTTGTAAGCCGTTTATTGCATAACGTTATAACCTCTTCTGCACAACCGAACAACCTAAATTCGCCTATTTTCAACCATCTATAAGAGATGGAGAAAACACTTCTGTATCTGCGTTTTACAGTGTTTACCGAATATTACCTAGTTAAAAATTTAGCACTCGGTCCTTCAACTGGCTGGCTATATATAAATACCTCCTAACGTCTTCAAGGGTAAGGCTCAAACGATCTACTTGTCTTCAAACATTCTTAAAAAAGTTTTTAAAAAAATCGCTACAACAAACTTAATATACATTCAAGTTTTCTCATCCCAAAATTTGAACTCTTTCAGGGCTAACAAAATATTTCCTCCCTCGATTCTGTTCCTTTTCTTTCCAGAAACATGCCAGATACCAGAGAAGTTGCTGTCCTTATGCTGTTTGGACCGATAACTCCCAATCGGGCCCCGCTCCTAAGAGGCCCCACTTCAGTTTGTTTTTTATTCAATTCTGTGGCGCAACTAAGGCTGGATACGCGGCACAGGCGACTTTGTAAAAGACTCAAAACTGTTTTAAAAAGTTATCCATTCTTTTTTCTTCTTCTTCTTAGTTCAAAGTGTTTAGAATCTTTAAAATTCTTTTCAAACAAAATCTGGTAGATATTAAGATATAAAACCTTTTTTTATAACCTAATATTAGATCCTGGTTTGATTAAACTTCTAGGTAACTCATTTTTTTTTTTTTTTTTTGCCAATTCAAATTTATTTGCATATAATTAAAAGAAAAATTCGAAAAAAATTCTGTACACAAATTACACTGAGAATGAAGTAATAAAAATATTTGATTCTATTTTTTAAAAATTATATAAATAAATGAGCCAAGCAAATTTTCAGTTCACATGTTTCTTTTCTTTTTAAAGTCTATGGTTTGTAATTTTTTAAAAATTCACTAGAAATTATATGTGTGTGTGTGTGGTGGTGGGGGGGGGGGGTTGATGTGGAACTATAATGCAAATTTATTGGAAACTAAGACCATTCATATCGTTTCGAAACAAGATCCGCGCCTCCTATGACCAGCATTGCTAGATATTCAAAACTTTTATCAAAAATTATAAATTTCAGAATTGGACAGATACAATAATTACAGCGACAGATGCATTCAAGGCCAACAAATTTTCAATTGGCACAGGAAATATCACTACAAATACTGGAAACTGCTTCAAGATATATTTCAATAGACAAAAGCATCTTCAGTGGTGAGTTCTTTGAAATCCTGCATGTAATTATTCCTTTCGCTAATTAACCAAAATAATTATAGTAAAATCGACAATTTATCTATCTCGAAAAGCTCTAAAATCCTCAGATATTCATTCCAAACACCTAATTCGTTTTTACTTTCTCGTATACATAGTATAGAGAAAGTATAGTAATCGTCAAAAAATTCGACGAATCTCCATGATTTAGACCTACTTGAGTTTGAAAGACACATTTTTGGAAAATGTCCGTCTGTCTGCGACTAAGATAACTCGAAAGCGCTTTGAGTTAGACGGATAAAATTTGATATACGGCCTTCACAACATAATAGTAGATTTCTATGAGATTTTGAGCCAAATCCGTTCCGAGGAAGTCTGTCCATCCGGCTGTTTCAATATAAGTTAACACGACAACTACAAAACAAACAGCGCAAGATATATAAAATTCAAAAAAATATCTATAGATTAGACAACTATAGAGATATAGAGTAGACAACTATAGATGTTAAATCTACTCTATAGATTCAACATCTATAGAGTAGACAACTATCAGATTTTGTAGGCAACTATCAAATTCAACAACAGATCGACCGTCTGTACTTTCAGAAACATGTAAACGCGATAACTCAAGGGCGCAATGAGTTAAATATATCAAATTTAGTATGTGATTTTTGTAACTGCAATGTAGTTTTGTGTGAAATTTTTATTTCAATCGGTTGGGAAAAACGTTTCTGAAACAAAAATTCGATTTTCTGAGACTATTAACTGCATGCCAGGGATTAATCACCAAATATGTAGCCAAGGATGACACTATATATTCAGTAAAAGTGCTAAATTCACGCCAAAGGTTTATATTTCGGTAACTATTGTACACAAATGCTATGCAAGGCATTCTGTGGGATAACATTTTTACTAAAGAATATGCAAGAAAGTTTCAAGGAGGACACTACTGCTGGTTTGACACAAGAAACTCTAAAAGTCATTAATAAAATTATTTTCATCGAATTCATTGAATTTAAGAACACTCCGAAATTGCCGAAAACAGACTAGTTCGGAGAACATCATAAAACGATCTCATTATTCAAAAAAAGCAAGCAAAGCGAAACAGAAACGGAGGAAGAATTCAAAACCTTAATCAAACTTTCATGCTTTTAAGCAAACAGTGTCAAAAATTCGACAGCATTTAGTACACAATAAAGCGAAAAATGGACCTCGATGTGACCCGTTTCTGAGTCAAAACCTATACAACTGAAGAGGCTATTTCAGTATAACTTAACCCCTTCTTCCTCTGCAGTTTTTGTAAGAAAAAAAAAAAAAAAGGAAAATATATTTTCAGAAAAACATGGAGATGTCTTGAGAAATTTATTTTAGTTTTTCATTCGAATTTTCAATTGGATTTTTAACTTCTCGGATAAAGCAAAAAAGAAATTCATTTAACATGAAATTTTTCGTCGTATACAATATTAAATAATTTCCTCATCTTTTTCTATTTTTTCCCCTTAAAATTCTTCTTTCCAAAAAGGAATTTTAAAAACTTAAAAAATAGTACTTGGACAAGTAAGAGATAAAGTAACTGAAATTAACCCATATCTCAAAACGCTAATCATATCAAATCACATGGAGAGGGTAAAATTAAATAATACAACATAAAAAGAAAAAAATAAATAAAATTCTAATTAAGGGGGAAAAAATCATTTTTTTACATTTTCCATAAAATAATTATTATTTCGTTTTTAAATAAAAACAAATGATTTATTCAGTATAAAAACAGTATACAAACTTGCAAAATTGCATTTTATTTTCTATAATCAAAATAATTTAACGTAATTCACACAATAAAATAGTACATATATCTGTAATGGAAGCACATTCTGATATGCATTTAGTTTTCTTTTTCACCTAAGAATTTCGTAACATTTTCATTCGTCTAAACAGACAATCATTTTGAATGACATAATTAATGGATAAATTATTCATTCTTTACAACATTATTTCAGATTATTATAAATAGTGGATAAATTATTCATTAATTATTCATATCATAATTTCATATGATTATAAATAACGGCTAAGCTATTCAACATTTCATTTTACATAAAATATCTATGTAAATATAACCATGAGTGTCATTCAAAATATATCATCTAAATTTCTAAACATTCACCATTAACATCACTGCTGAATATCGGCATTTTTTCTAGCATATATACATATTTATTATAAAGCAGTTTGAATTCATTTGTTTATGTGTATGCCATTACATGCATAATCAACCAATTTTGAGTTTAGAAATCATTATTCTAATCTATTACCCTTTAATTGTAAAATAATAATCAATTCCATGATAAATTTTAAGAAAAATTATATAAATATTTTGGTACCAAAAATAATTATAAAAAGATTATATTTTTATTTAAAATTATGATAATTTTAAATGTCCTGGTGACATATTGATGTTACCACGCATGCATGCAATTTCAAATAAAGGTACATAACTTTACTAGCTGAGAAGTGTTTAAACAAAACAAATGGATAATTCCAAAGTTGATTTTGATACAATTAATTACATAACAACTACAGAATACTACTCTTATTTTTCTCTCATAACAATTTCTGAAGGTCTTTATTTTCTCACTTATAAGAAAATTAAGCAGACACAAAACAAACATTTTTCATATCCATCAATAAGAATTTAAGGTAACAGCAAACTAAATTAATTATTTGAAAACACAATTATAATTTTAGGATTCTGGATGCTTCAAAATTGGATAATAGAGTAGTTAATTAACTAGATAGATGAAATGTTTACAATTGCTTATATATAATATCCTGGAACTAAAAATAATTAATTGTTAAACACATTTTTTTTTTACAGAATGTTTGTGTACAAGTATAGAAGCATCCAAATTGTATGTAATATTTTAAATAAGTTAAATAAAAAAAAGTTTATGAAATTAAATAGAATAAACTTTAGAATATGTATCACATAAACTTGCTTCATTTTGCATCAAACTAAACTAAGATATGGTCTCTTTAAAGCTCATTCATTTTTTTAACATCAGTATTTTGTACTTGTTTTGCAATTTTATTATTAATAAAAACAACAATACCGAAAAATTATGCTTGTATAGATTCTAAATTTCAGACATGAGTTAATGAAATTTTTTCAATACATAATATAACTGGATTTCTATTTAACAAAATCAATTCAATTCTTCTAAGGCTGACAAAACTTTTAAAAGCACAATTTTTAAATACAAACAAATTAATTTAAAAAAATCAATTCTGATGTAGTTAAATTCATTTGATAAGAATTATTTACATCCATAGAATAGGTTCAATAGCATGACACTAAGCAATGATTTCCTAATAATGAATTAACAATATTCCCTACGATGCAAAATACTTTTAACATATAATAGCTTCTTTCATATAAATTCACTTTCTGGAATGTGTTATTTAAAAGGAGAAAAAATACACAGAAAAATGCCTATCAATACAATTGAACAAACATGTCTAAAGGGGGAAATTCTTCAAAATCTGACATAAAATAAAAAGCTTTAAAACATTAAATACATTGGTTTTGCATTCCAAGATATATTTTTTAATAATATTTAATTAACACATATAAATGGAACATATACTAAGCATTTGATATTTTATGAAAGACCTATATATATAATAACATGTAATATTTATATCTATAAACATATTTAACAAGATAATTCAAATCTAAACATCAGTTTGTATATAATTTACAGAAATAATACGTAATATCATGTCTACTCCATTTTTAACACATCAATAACAATATTTACAAATAATTTAATTTAACATATATCACAATTTTTTAAATGACAATCTATATAATGAGGAAACTCATATCACAACAATAACAAAAAAATACAGCAAGATAGGTAAAAAATCAACAATATCCATATTAATATCACATAATGTTTCTATATAATATAGATTATGTATTTTAAATTTCTTATAGATTTTCAAACAAACATTAAATACGCATAAACTACATTTTAATAAAGAAATGAAATTGCATTATTTTGCATTTACTGATAATAATAAGAAAAAAAAAGCAATAATTACTTAGAAAAAAAATATTATATAAATAATAATTTATAAATGAAATTATAAATGAATTATTATATAAATAAAATTTTGTATTGTAATAAACAATAAGCTTTACAGTTAAACTAGCTGCCTAGTACATAAATTTTTCTATTTCTAAATGAAAATAAAATACCATACAAACTATTTCCTGTTTACGTTTAATATATTTTATAAATATAAAACAAATTATTGAATCCCTTTGAGATCATATGATTTATATTTTCAAAATTGAGTGAATAATTCAACAGATTATCTAGATAATAATAAATTTAAAGAAAATCAAACAACATATGAAGTAACATGATTGTCATTTTTCCTAGTATAAATATTTTTGATTATCTCATGACAGGATTTATACAATCATTTTTGACATAAGAAAATATGTTTTCTATACAATATAAAACTAGCAGTATTTATAATAGCATTAATTATAATATTGATCATGGGGAATATACCATACAAGTAAAAAATATTGGTGTTCAGCAGTTTAGATAAAAATATATTTTGTTTATTTTGAAATATAGGAAGCCCAGAATAGTTCACTGAAACATAATGTAATGGACTCTCAATGACTAAGTTTAAAATAAATAAAACTCCTCAATCAAGATCCTATATAAAAACATGGCAAATATTAGAAAAAATTTGTCAAATGCTAGTGCCAACACAGGGCTTCTTAACAATTCTTTATCAACACAGCACAAAGTAACATCAGCATTCTTATTTGGAGATAGATGACTAGGGATCTATTAACAGAATTGAAATGTTAATACCAATTAGATTACATATTAATACCAATTAAATTTTTACCAATTATCTCCATCCAATTATCCACATTTTAATACCAAATAGATTATCAATTTCAATGTTATCTCCAAGAAAAAATTTTGTATGATTTATTGAAAAATATTTCAAAATTTCACTAATAAAATAAAGAGCAAATTCAGGATTCATTAAAATTGGCTCTGAATTCCTATCTTTCATGTCAATGAATATAAAAGGAAAAAATTGAAGAAATTGATAGTAAATAAGTAGAATAGATTTTGAAAAATAAAATTCAACTGTTTTTTTAAATGGCACAAACTATTGGAAATATATATCTAAATAATTAGTAAAGCAATAAATTTCATTATTATTTTGTCTAACAAAAGTGAAGAAAGAAGGAATTGTATCAACATATCAAGAGTCCACAACACAAGACGCTTCAGGGAAATTCAGAATGAATTGATTGTATAGCTTCCTTTTCCTTAATAAAAGGAGAGAAAAATCTTAAAATCAACATATAAATAATATGCAAATATTCTGAAATCAAACAACTAAGCAAATTATTTTAACAGTTTCAGTTCAAAAGATTATGAAATTAGTCTACTTTTATGTTTAAATCATCTTAAATCAGAGAATTATTTTAAGTTTGCTCAAATGGCAGGTGAGTTAAGAAATAATTAGTAAATTAAGAGGCCACAAAAATTAACAGAACTTTTAAATACATTTCAGTTACTACAGTAATTCAGTTACTACCAAGTGAAAATCCTTGGACTATATTCAGAAATATTTCATAGTATATGACTGAACCAACGATGATTTGGATAAAAGTTGAAAATAGATACTTTAATTTGTACAAGTAGGCATATCATAGCAAAGCAATCCTTATAATTCAAATAATAGTGATTTTTAAATAACTTTTAAACTAAAATATATTTGAACTACAGTTTTCTATGTAACAAAACAAGTTCTTAATTGGATTCTATTTTTATTTAACAATTTTTGTTCTACAATATATATGACTATGATAATAATACTGCGAATAATTCCATTAAAATGACATTATTTACAGTAATATGAACACAGGAATATGAAAATGCTTCTTCAAAACAGCATTACATTTTTAACCAAGAAACCATTATTATTATTCATAATAATAAAATAATTACAAATTCATATAATCACTAAAGCAAATGCTCAATTTAAGCATTTCTTTATAGCTTTTGAAAGCAAATCTTAAAAAGGTTTTTAATAAAGATCATTTAATCTTCAAAAGCATATATAATAATTCGTTTTTATTCCATTACTGTTACTGTGGATGGTGGTTTACAATTATATTCATTAGATTATATTTTTCAGAGTAAACTCCTTTGCAGAATGTACTAACTGATTATAGAAACAAATGTAAAATAATCAAACAAAGCAACAAAAAAAAAGCAGGGCTAAATAATTAATATTTTTGGGGAAAAGGTTTGACTAGAAATACATAATATTTTAATATATACATTCAAAAAATTTGTTTGCATTTTCTTCATTGTCATCATACATAGATTAAAACTTTACTAGATATATAGCATAATAGTATTTATAAAAAATATATTTCATGAAACTTATGTATTTTTTTTTTTTTTTTGAAATTAAAGAAAGGTAGTAAGAAAAGGAACACTATAAGTGACAAAAACTTAACAAGCATAACACAAATGTTTATGAAAATACAAATGTTTACAAAATGATAACTTAGGCATAAGATGCTTAAAAAATTAAGGAAATCCCTCAAAGCTTGAAATAATAAAATTGTATAAAGTTATCAAAATGATTTAGATCAATTAATGTAATGAGAAATTGCATAAAAGGCATTATTTACCTGAATGTTATTTTCTCCTAGTCCTTTTTTCCTCCTGTTTTGTAAGTAATGAGGTAGAAATATTTTCATTTTCTTGCATAAATCATAATGTGCTTCAATATTTCATCTGTCAGACATAGTAATTACTTAAAACAAAATCTTTAGATGATCATTGGTGAACTCATTTATAATTTGAGATGATTTTATTTACAACTAGCTACTTTTGGTGAACAGTTCATTTAACACAAATGATGGTTATTGAAAACATCAATTAAATTTTTATAAGTAATTTAATCTTAATGGTTTCTCAGTAATGCATTTTTAAACTTAAAATTGCACCTTATAACATTTTTGAAGCACAATAATGTTTACTATGTTATGCCTTTTCTTTTACTTCCATTCCACTTTAAATTTTAAAAAATTTCACTTAGTTTTAACCCTGGAAGTGATTAAATAAAGAAAAAGAATAATTCACCATTGAAGTTCTGTGTGTACTACAGAATATATTTCCAGTTTTCAATGATATTTCTAAGGGTTTCTTAGTAAAAATTTTTAAGATTCAAAACTATGTAAATATACTGCAATAAGAAAGCAAAATTTCGACTACATATTTTTATGTTCCAATCAAATTACAGGAAAAGCAAAAAATATTTTTAAAAAATTAAAGAATTTAAAAACATTTATTAAAAGCATGCTTCAAATAGAAAGCTACTCAATACACAAAGAAATGAACCAAATCTTTATAACTTGAAATATTTTAGTAAAATATACTTAAAAATTTTTTTTTAAAGTAGTTAAAATTGGTCAAAAAACTTTATGACAGCTGATTTCACAAATTGCTTTTTCATTTTAAGGTGATATAAAATTTTTGCTTTATAATACTTTCTAAAGTTATGAAAAGTTATTAAAGAAAATTTAAAGATTTTGTTTAATTTTTCATTAATTGAAACTCTAGTTAAAATGAAAAAAGAATCATTCCAGGATGCACATTTTCATCAAATCTGATAGCTCAAGGACAAATGATTCCAGATTTATCAAACATATACATACTTATTTTGCTCCATTATTAGCACAGAATAAAGAGTAACGATTTTACTTACTAGGTTGATAACAAGAGATAATATATTACAATGTTATTATGATTTCTCTTTAGTTACCACTAAGTAAATTTGCAGTGTGCCTCATATTTTTTAACATATTTATAAAAATTCTTTTGAGAGCAATTAATTTTTTCCCATAAATAATTTTTTTTTAATCAGACAGCTCAAATCAAACTTTCAACAACTTTGATACAATAGAAAAACTGAAGAAATTTTAAAAAGCCCATACACCTTAAAAACTTAAACACCTTAAAATTAATCTAAATCTTATTAATTTTAGATATGCAAACAAATTTTCTGAATAAACGTAAAAATTAAAAACAAAAATCATTAACATAAAAATAATCTAAAACTTTATAAGAAAATATAATCTAAGCTTAGAAAAATAAAATAAAATTAACAACAACTTTTACAAAAGTAGTAGGGCCTTGAGTTAAAAACTGCAAAAAGCATTAAAGAAATATCACAAATTTTTTTCTTAATACTTAATATCTCCTTGTACATGCATACATATGAAAATAGGAAAGCTTTCATAGATAAATAAACATTAATAGTCTAGATTTATAGGAAAAACATATTAGACACACACAAAAAAACTGCAATGGTAAAATAAATAATAGATAAATATGCTAATCAATTAAAAGGAATATAAATTCAAAACATTTTAAATACAATATTATATTCAATTTAATTATTAAATTGGTTAGAAAGACATTTAGTATGCTATAAATTCATTAGTAAAATGGTTGGAAATACCTTTCTATAGGCATCAAATATTTAGAGATTTATAATAATTATGTAATTAATGATATATTTCAACAAAGTGACTTCAGATTTAATAAACATTATACCAACTAACAAACAACATCAAATTTACATCAACAGTTAATTTTTCATAAGTTGGCACTTTAATGTGGTTTATAATTATTAATATAAATCTTAAAGCCTTCTTGAAACATTTAATGCAAAATTTCAGACATAATAAATATCAATTCATACGGATATAAATGTGTAGTGAGAAAAAGAGTGCTAGAAACAGCCAACTCATTAAATAACAAAAATTCAAAAACACACATATAGAAATATAAAAAAAAGCACTATTTAAATCCAAAAATGTTAACATCTTAAAGTGCAGTAGAATTTTAGAGATTACAAAATTAAGTATGTTAAATGAAAAATAATAAATAATAATATGGTCCTTGGAAAAGCAATTTCATGTAATTCATGTTTTTTACATTTAATCCCTTCATTCAATTCCAACTAAACACCCATCATAGAAAATATCAAAATATAATTGCTCATTAAAATCTTATTTAAAAAATTCCAAATCTAAATTTAATCAAATTAATTTTAAGAAATCCATCAAATAATAAAAATTACAATGTTATTTTTCCTTTAATCAAATATCAATTTCTTTCTCAATTACACTTCTCTTCCCAAGCATTCCATTCCCAATCATCAGGAACAACTAAATCAAGATCTTGTGGAGTATCTTCTTGAAGAGTAGTGAATTCTCTGGAACTTGGCTTGGAAAATAATGATGGCGATAATCTGGAATCTGGTGTCTTTAGACCAGATGGATTTAACATCATGGAATTTGTGCTAGATCGACTCAATGCACTATCAAGAGATTGGGACCGATCTCTGCTCACAGTGCAACATGGAACAGGTGGAGCATCACATACAAAATTAATGGCACTATCCGATTTCGATCGCTGTCTATATCTTTGGCGTGAAGCTGATGTTCTTTGATCAGAATGGGGTAGATCAGAACGAGATTTTCTCAATTTGAATTCATCGATTACTTCATCTGTTGTGCGGACTCCAACAGCTTTCAAGATGATATCCATTTTGTTGGCATAATCCATATGACCTGATACCTAAACAAATTAGAGTTATGCAAAAAAAGAAAAAAATGTAAGACTAACATTTACAAATTAGAGTTTCTAAAAAAAAATGCTTTAATTGTAAAATTTTCAAGAGGAAATCAAAATTTCACATATTCTGAATTCTGAACACGATATCTGAAATACGCACACTACAGAGTTGATTCCATTAGTACATTAATCAAAAGGTACACAAGCCACAAAACAAATTAAAATACACATAAAAAAGGAACTGCAAAGAATAAAGAATTATAAAATTCTAAACTACATATAAAAAAAATGTAAACAGCTAGCAAGGTTCAAAAAGTTAAGAACAACACTAATGCAAATTGTATAGTTAAAAATAATATGTAATCAAGTATTACAAAAAAATAAAGTCAATAAAAAAAGAAGCAAGGTGAAGGTCATATAATATTAAAAAAGATGCAATGGGTATATAATACATTATGTAAAATGACAAAACAGATCCCTATCAATAATAAAAATCAAATTTTTAATAAAAGTGTATTTTTATGCTCACTCCCAGAATTGCAATGCTTAATTGCATTGCAAGATGGTTGCATTATTATAAAGGATTTTGATATAATTTAAAAATCGCTAAGTAAACTCAGGGGGCTGTATAAATAATTAAGTACTAAAATTTCAAATGCATTTTTTGCTTGAAATTGCATTCATCGTAATGAATAAATATTCACATGACACAAAGTTTCAAGTAGAATAAAAAAAACAATATCTTAGAATAAAAAAATCTGAAACAATATTTTTCATATAAAAAATGTAATAATAGATAAATTTTCAAAAGTATAAAAGTTGTCATTTAGTTTTAGAAAAATAGCTGCAATTTCTGATCTATTTACTTTATTAAAAACATAATTACAGAAAAGGTATTGTTGAATTCAAATAGCCAAATGATCAAAAAATAATTTTTAAAATTTAGATATTCCTGATTTACTTAGAAAATAACTGCCAAAAACATATTAAATTAATCAATTGATCAGTTCAATTCTAATAAATTAACCTGATTTGAAAAATTTTGATTATAAGTATTTCAAATTTTGACATCATGATATCATAAATATAGAAGATTATAAAGACGTCAAAACTAACAAACAATTTTAATTCCTTTATTTATTTAATTTAATTTAATTCCTTTAAAAATGTAAAATAAGAAAATTCTGATTTCTTACCACACTGCTTAAATCAACATTGCACATTCTACGGTCATACCATCTAATTGCTTGCAAGCCAGCTATTTTCATAGTTACAGATGAAGTTCTATACAAGAATTTCAGCAACCAATCACCTCTATAGATTAAGAAAAAAAACTTTAAATAACTGTATAATGTTATAACAAAATGAGTTTATAATGCATTACACAATAAATATAAAATGCACAATACTGAATTTAAAATAAAATTCCACTCATTTATTTCAATAAACAGTTTAATATTAAAATACTTAAAGACATTAAATGAATTCTGCTACTAAATAAATATAGGTCTTTTATATAATAAATAGAGATATTAATAAGTTTTTAAATGATAGAACAGGGTTTCAAAACATTTAAAAAGTGATTACAACTTTTTAGAAACTAAATCTATAATAATATATTTCATCCTCAGTGCATTCAGTTTTGTCAGAGACAAACAGCACACACTTTCCGAAAGAGTTTTTATGGATCCGAAAAGAACTTTTGTGATAAAAATAACATGAATTTTTAAATAAAATTTCACAAAAAATATTTCTTATGTATAATCTTATGAGATCTTTATCATATTTTTGCAAATTGTTAAAAGATATATATACATTTGAGATCTTGTCATGATCCACCTAAACTGACTGCAGCCCATGATTTGGAAATTCCTGTTATGCATGCAATTAAATTTTGGTTAATATGTTACTCTTAGAAAGTTTCTTTCTTGTCAATTTCACATTCATGTCTTATAATTTCATTATTAAAAATTATTTATAGTAGCACCTACTCTGCAATTCCAATACATTGTTAATTCCTTTATGCACTCAAATCACAGTAGTATTCTTTTTTCTTTTTTTTTCTGCACAGCACAGTTAATCAAAAAATGGGTTCTTGTATAGGACATCCTCAGTTATTCCCATTCTAATTTAGAGCAGTAAGACAATTGACAGGTGGGATTAAGGAGACGGTGTCACAGGTAGATACAAAAGGAAGGGATAGTTGATATTTTGATCCCTTTAAAAACTCAGGCAATATTTTGTAGTCTGGAAGAAGTGCTGCCATAAAATAGATCATATTTGAGCAACTTAACAACTTATATATGATTTTTTTAAATAAAATTTTTGTTTGAAACTATTTAGGTAAAAGAATTGAATATTTTTTTTCATTTTTATAATTCTTGTGGCCTTATATATTCAGTCTTTAAAAAAAAAAAAAATAAACATCATAAATGAACAATCAATTTGGCATTGAGAACTTTCATGCAAAATCACTATTATGAATACTAAGCATAATATATTCTATACAAGCAAGTGAAGATGGTATGCATATAAAAGAACACTATATGTTATATATTATTAAAGAAGTTATTTCATTCTCTATATTATATGGTCAAAGCTTAGAGTACACTTTAATGCTAATGGTTGGCAATCCTGGAAGTTTTATGTAAAAATTTGCACTGACTCTTCTTATTTCTTATGAAATTAATTATATAAAATTTGAAAATATCAACTCTAATTTTGTATTTAAAATAAAGCAATAGGCATTATTGGTACAGTTTAGTCTCAAACATCTTCTTTCTAGTCGATTTGATGCTTCTTATTAAGCCCAAATATCATTTCAGAAAATTCCCATAACCAAGACCACATTCTTAAACAAGAAAAATTTAGATGTTGAGATAATAAATAGAACATAAAATTATATTTTAATTTTATATGTTCTAGGATTCAATTATAGAATATCCACTGTAATCATAACGTAATAGCTAATCTCAAAATCATTATAAATTTGTTCTAGAAGAGTTTCTAGTTAAAAAGGTGTTCTAAGTTATATAAAGAATTACATTTATGTTGTTTGTACGGCAATTCGGGGTAAAAAACAAAAGAAAAAAAAAGTTAAATTTGAATTTTTATACAGCTTCTTCCTGGTCCCTTCTAAGTTCATATTTAGTTAAACATTAACACACACCAAAATTTTAAATTAAAAAAAAAATTACTTTTCTATGAGTAAAATTTTTCAAATATGAAGCTACAAATTTCATTAGTTTAGGCCAATCAACAACCAACCCGAGGAAGCATTTTGCAATGACTAATAATTTTCTTAAAATGACCATTAAATAGTCTAAAATAGTGATATTCAATACAACAAGAATCACTCAATTTTAGAGGCAAGATTTTCTTTAAATGTAAAAGTGCTCAGGATAGGTTACAAATATAACTAAAAGGATTAGGGTCGATATAAGATTGTAATTTTCTTTTCAAAATCAGCATTAAAGTAGATAAAAGTAGATCAGCATTTTTGATCATCATTAAAGTAGATACCTTGTATCTGTTCCCTCCCTCCCTTAATCTTTAAATAACAAAAAAAAAAAAAAATTACAAACCTGCAATATCCATTTACAATGCGACCATTCACAACCTTGGCCAATTCTTGCCAGCTTTGAGGATGAGCAGTTACTGGGGCACCTAACATTATGGCATCTTCAATTATGCCTTCACAATCTGAATGAGAAATGGCCTTTTACTAATATTGTTTAAATTTGAATTGAAAATAAGAATAAAAACAAAATGTAGTTTAAATATTTACCATTTGTTTTTTAAAATTATCTTGAATGAACTCAAATAAATTCATTCTTAAAAAATTATAAAATAAAAATATAAATTAGAAAATAATAAATGAAAAATTTTTAAGCATATAATTTTTATCTTATAATATGAATTGAATAAATACAAAAAAGATTATATAAACTATGCTATCAGATTAACAGCAAAAAGATTTCAGCATGCATGAAAAAAAAGTATTCATGAAGAATAATACAGAATAAAACTGAAGATACTGCATTGGACAATATATCTATCTACAAATGGGGGGAGGGGTCTAATTGATTCTTATTTGCCATTTTACTGAATGCTTTAATAAATAAATAAATAAAAAATTGGAGCTTCCGGTCTAATTCAAACTCAACAAATTTGATATACATAAAGCACTAACTATGCAACAAAACTGTATTGTGAAATTTCAAATTACAGCACATAGATCCTAGAATATTGAAGGAAAAAAAAATTATGGCACTTGCTATCTTAACAATTAAAATTTCACACATATATATATTTCGAATGTTGTCATTGACTGATATAATTGGATATAGTTGGAAAATCAATTATACAGAAATTTAATCATATAATTTTTTTACAGCAGTAAGATAAAGTTATATGAAGAAATAAAAATATATACAATAATTCATCAAGTTAGAATTTAGTGATTCAAAATAAGACAACAATCAAATAATGCAAAACATGCTTAGAATATTGGAGGCATGAAAAATATCAGTAAAGAATTTTGTAAAAGTGAAGGACCTAATTAATTGGTTATTAAAAAAAACTAATATTTATATAAAAAGTAAATTTTAGGTATGTATATAGAAAATTTGAAGCATCAATGATAAGGATTTGAAAAAGGGAAACAAATTAATGCATAAAAGTAATTTCATTTATTAACTGAATTACTGAGATAAAATTCATCTGAGAAAAATTTTGGAGTTCTGATATTTTTTAAACAATACTCAATAATGATGGCAAAAATTATATGAAACAATCCTAACAAAATTCAGCTACTGAATAATATTTGAAAACACCTATACCTTTTCTTCTTGCCATTTCTTTTAAACAATGGAATATGACACGTGCACCCAAACTGAATCCAATTAATGTCACTGGTCTTTTGCCCTAAAAAAAATTAAATATAAAAATTTAATAAATAGAATATTGTTTAAAAATTAACATAATAAGCTGAAGCACTATTTGTAAATTCAACATAATAAATAGCAAAAAATTAATTTAGATTCAAATAACACATATCTATTTTATCACACCAATGAGTTAATCTTTCAAGAATCATAGTAAAAATATTAATTAATAAATAACACTTCATTGTAACATTCATTAGTAACATCTCATAGCATATTCAATTTGGTTTTAATTTTATTAACAAATTTAGATTTTTTTTTCTTCTTTCATATAAAAATATATTCTACTAATTATAAATTAAAATTTCAATAGTTATTTTATAGTTCTATAGCTTTTCAAACTGTCACAGTTCATTTAAGGGGAAAAAAAATTCAAAAGTACCGACTAAGATATATTTCTTATTTTTATAAGAGCAATCAAAGTTTGAAAGAAAATTGAATTCAGCAGAGAAAAGAATATTTTTACATTAGTATGACTGTCAATTATTCAGATTTAATAATAATTCATGAAATGCGAAAAAACATTAACAACAATACATTAATATCATATTTATATTATCTTTTAATTATCGCCTAATTTTAAAAAATACCTTAAAAACCCCTAAAGAAGAACCTTAAAATGTAAAGTAATACCTTCCTGCCAAAAAAATGTCTAAAATATCTTAAATAAAAAATAAAATAAAGAAAAATGTCTGTCCCAAAAGCAAACACTATCCAACCTTTTCTTCAAAATTTTAAATTTCTCACCAAATCAAAGATAAAACCACATTCCTTAATTCTCCTGATGAATTAATTATAATGATGAAGTTAATTAAGAAATCCCTGATTAATATAAAATATAATACTTTGAAAAAGTTCAGATCAATATCAATATTTCATTTCCATTTGATAATTAGAGAGAAAAATGATACGAATAAATAAAATACAATGAAGATAAGGAGAAAAAATTAAATGTATCATAAAATACATGTTGCCTTTCAAGAAGAACTTCAGCTAGATGTCGTCCAACTTCGGCAGATCGTCTGATACAGACTCCCCAAGGATTGTCAATAACACCAGCAACAGTGATCAGAGTTGCCGGCCAAGTAATGGCAGCAATAAGACCTACAAACACACAAAAAAAGAATAACTAAATAATTTCTAGAAATTTAGATGCAGTTAAATTTAATCTCTTTGGTAGTAATATAAATGATAATAGAATAAAAATTAAAGATAAACCAAAAGCAAGGAACATATACCTGATAAAATTGTATATTTCAAAGCTTCTTGTGCAGCCATGGTTAATGCAAAGCTAAATAAATAATCCATAGCCCGTCCTAACTGTAAGAGGTATGTAGATTCATATCTTAAACAGTACTGTTCTCTAGAATGCATTAGGCTATACCATGGCTCTTGAAATGCTTCTGTTAAAGGAAGATATTAAGATAAAAATTAACAAAATTAAAATTATAATCAAAAATACTTGATTGTAATTGTAAATTACTGATTATAATTATAAACACATTTGTGCAGAATATATTAAAATTCAATTCATCTACATTAAATGGAAATCAAATTGATTAAAAAAATAGGAAATTCAGATGATTACATAAACCTCCGAAATTAAAAAGACATCAAGCTGAGAAATAATCTTAATTCATGAATACATTTAACAAACATAAAGTACAGAAAATTATAAAAAATTTAATATTGGCACAAAAAAAGGAAACCATACACTGAATTATACATAAAGGTTCATAACATATATATATATGCTTATTTGGTAGAAGCAGAATGCAGGTTCAAAAACATAGAAGACGCTTTGGATTTTTTAATTCTCTTTAATATCTATCTCGGGAAGGCAATTTATGTACAAACAGAGATGCGGACGATGCACGTCCGCCACAGTCCAGCACAAAAGCAGAAATAAGGAAATGGGGCGAAATAAATGATCACTAGTCTTATCTAACATGGGATTTTCGGCAATGTGGCGATTGAATATATGTGTTGAACTTTGACAAGGGCAACGGAGAGATCATTTTCACTTCATATGTAGAATTAATTGTGCAGTAATTTTTACACAGCTTCATATGTGGAATTGTATCGGGAAACAAGAGAACATTTTAGAATGTCCCCATCATGGGCCGAATTAGGCAAAAATTTTAAGAAATTAATTTAGATTAAACTAGATATTAAAATATCATATATAATTACTTAGGAATAATATAGTATTATGTACTCCAATGAAGAATTAAATCATTTTCATGTGGTGAAGTTCCTCAGATTTTATTCACAATATTATTTTTCCAATTTTTTTTCCTTCTAAAACTGACTTAAATAATTTGATTTTGGATAAAGCTATATGCATCTTTTTTTATATATATTATCAACTTAACATTTTAAGTTATAATGGTACACAACTTTTTATTTAAAAAAAATTAATTGCAGCTCAGTCCAAAAAACATTAAAACATATTCCTTTTTTCTCTAAAGAATAAGTTGATTTAAATCTAGTACTTAGTTTTTCATTGATTATGAATGAAATTTTCATTTATCATTTTATGAGTGAATAACAGCATTTTCATAAGCTTTATATTATTTTCTTAAGCAATATTTAACAGAGCATAATGATGATTGATTAGTCTTCATCAGTTTGGAGATGCTTTTAATCAAAATTATACCAATATATCCTATATATTGAAAATTATATTCATAGTAGTAAAAAAATAGTAATTTCAGCATGTTTACCTTTTCCTTCTTCAGATAACCATCCAGATATAGCTAAAGTGATATGCAGTTGTTTGCCTTCAGTTAATGTGTCAAAAGCGAATTCTTCAATGTCACCAACACGTTTCTGCATTTTGTAACCTAAAATATCAGTAATAAATGCCTTTGGAATATTACAGCCTATATATATGGAGAGAGTAAATTAAAGATACTTTTTAAATTTTATAAAATGTAAAACACTTTTGATGATGAGGTTGTAATTCTTACACTGACTGATATTTTAAAAAATTTTCTCAATAAAAAAAAAAAAATAAAAAAAAATAAAAAAAACACTGAGCCAATAGTTTATATTGTTTTTGATTTCAACTTACTCATCCTTTAATTCTTAATTCATTGCATGATGAAATTGAAGATAGCATGAAAAATCAACAAGTAAATGTTTTCTTTTTCAGGGTGCACAATTAAAAAAATAACATAAAACTTCTTTCTTTTCAGCTGTATACCTTCAAAAATAATAATTAAGAAACAGGATGTTTGAGCTTCTAAAATATGTTTGGGCATGATAACATTTTAGGCTTCTTCCTTGATAGTTATTTCATTTTTAAAATTTAATTTAATTATGTAATATTAATAATGTGCACACAAAAATGAAGTGCATATGAATATTAATACTAAAACAACTAAAAATTATTATAAAATATATTCAAAAATGTTTTTTTAATTAAACAATTATGGAAATTTAAATGTTGAAAAACATTTACTTAGTTAGCACCTATCACTTTAAAAGAAAATAATGCCAAATTTAATAATTGCAGATCCAGCATTTTGGCTTGAAAACATTTTTCAACACTCTTTCATCATGCATGTTGCAATTTAGAAATATATGCCATAATCACAAACAATTATTTCAACCTGTCATGTGGCATATGGAAAAATCTGAATGACCAGAACATTGCAACAGCACAGGCAGGAACTATGATTCAGTCGTAAGGGCCATCACTAGATACAGTACAACCCCTCCCATAAAAAGGCATGTTCCATCATCAATAGGTGGTAACCAACTCCATACCATTTTTATCACCACTGGATGGGGAGAACTAACTACCATAATGGAAGCTTCCTATTCCCATATCTGAGGTGCCCCCAGGGGGGAACATTATGTTAAAAATTGAGAGGTTATTTAAAGTGTCATTGAATGTATTTTTTGATAAAGTAAATACACATTTTAACTACTTCACAATTCATTGACAAGCAATGCTTTGTATTTACTTGATTTCAAATAATGGTATAGACAGTTTACTCTTAAAATAAAGAAAATTTATCACGGAAATCTATTAAAAGTTTGGAGTGGAAAAAAAGCTGAACCACAAGGATAATCACCAAAAAAAATCTAATTATCATGTTATATTTGCCCCAAATTCCATCTTCAGAGTCTTCTTACTCAAACACTCAATTTTAAAACAGCCAATCCCAATTCAAGGGAAAAAAATTCATTTTTATGTCTTTTTATACAACTTAATCAGAATTTTATAACATTTATACTTCTCAGGTATTAACATGTGTACATATATTATAAGATACTCTATATTTTGTAAATTTAGAAAACAAGATATAGAGATAAGAAGATAGAAAATTTAAATGTACAATATAAAAATGGTGGTAATGATATTTTACATTCAAAGTTATCAAATAGTTTTATTTTACCAGTCAATCCAGCTCCAGCTACACCAAACAGAGAGCCAATAACTGCAACACCAGCAGCAGAACCTAATGCAGCAGCACCTGCTCCACCTATGATTGCTCCTGCACCGGCAGCCATGAATGGAGCAGCTAGTCCTCCAGTTAAACCTATAGGAATGTTGAAATAAGGTTTTCACTTAAAGACATCTTTATTAAATAAAAATTAATTTCTTTGATTAAAATTAAAGTGGTGCTAACAAAAAAGAATCACAAAAAATTTAAATCTTATATAGGATAGAATAGACTAAATTAATTAAAATTTGGCTAAATGCGATTGTGTCAATGATTAAAAAGATGTGAATATAAAATACAGAATAAAATATAAAAATGAGATTTTTGTTAATTTATACATCGGAGTTAAAATGTGCTACATAGTTAATTTACAACAATTTTATTTTAGGAGATAATTTTGTGGTTTCTAATTAATAAACATGCCTATATACTATTAACCACAATCACAAACAAACAAAAACAGTAAATACGTTCCACAATAGCTATCAGTTCTATCTATATGAATATAATAAATATTTTTTATTTATAATTCATTCAAACTAAATATTAATATATCAGAAACTACAAATCACAATCAAAAACTAATTTTATTTTTCAAAAATTCTGACTGTTGAAATCTTGCATTTTTTAAAAACAATTTTAAAGAAATATTAAACAGTTAAAATATATATGATAAGAAAGCATGAAACAAAGATATAGGAATCCTGATTTTGAAGAAAACAAATTGTATTGTCTGAACATAAATTAAAATTTAATTATCAGAGTTTATTTTGCATTTAAGTCTTATTCCAGCTTCTATATTTCATTCCTTTTACTAACAGAATTATTTTTAAGACATAAATTAAAATTTGACAATAAAAAGAAAAAGTATGCTTAGAATAAAACTGGGATTCACTTTCTAATAAAGTTAGTAAACCTATAAAAAATACAATAGTTTATTAAAAGTAAATTCTAAGTAAAACTGAAAATATATATATGTCACACAAACCTAAAACAGCTCCACCACCTATAGTTGCCATTCCTACTAATAAATACCGCTTAATTTTCTTATTTCGCTTTCTCCTTTGATTTGCTTTCTGTTCTTCCCTATTTAATTAAGAAATAAATGATGAATATAACTAAATAATTAACCATTAGAAAAGGCTCTTCAAGCAAATTTTTAAGTAATTGATTCGTAATACATACTCTGATATTTCTTGAACTTCTCTTGAAAGCATGTCAACAACAGATTCTTCATATATTTCAACTAATGGTAAGGCAACTCGTAATAACAATGCAACATGTAGAATCAATATCCTCATACGAGCATCATAGACACCTGAATAAAAATTTTCAAACTAAATCTTCAAACTTATGAAAAGTTTATCTAAATCAAATGATAAATGCACTTCATAAGTAAATCCCTTTTAAACATTTAAAAAAAATTCTAAACAAATGGTTAAAACTTATTGAGAATGTATAAGTTTAAGAATGATAAAAAGAATAAAGGCATGATTGAAAGTGCATGCTGGGAAAATAAATTCTAACATTCTATGTATATATATATATATATATATTTCAAATAATACAATGGTTTTCAAGCAATGTTTGAAATTATCTTTTTTTTTATAGTTTTTATTTGTATGTTATGAATTTACAATATGTGGGAGTTTTAAACGTGGATTATATTTTTCAATGAATATAGAGAGAAAACATGCATTTAATTACGGATATTTAGTTTGAATGCAAAGTTTTATCATAGAATAAGTATATCTGAAAAAGATTAAAAACAATTTACTTACCAGTCAACAATCCTATATTTAAGAGCATGATTGGAAAAATTAATAAAAGCATTTAACTATATGCATATTCTGAAACTCCCAAATACATTCTTATTATTATGATATACTTCAAATAAAAATGTAAAGAATGTAAGCTAACATAAATTCAAAATTAAAATTTACCTCCTTCTACAGCAAAGAGAATCAGATCTTCTAGAATTCTCAAGCAATTTCCATTCAAAGCAGGTTCTTTCTTTAAAGCACAAATCAAAGGCTCTATCTCACTCCCTTCTCCACTAAGGAATGCATACATAGCACTTCTTACCTATAAGCAAAATCAGCAAACATATTTTTTTATAGAAGATCAGCAATGTATTTAAATTCTGTAAAAAATATATTTGCAATATAGAAATAATTATACATCTTAACAGAAAGCCTTATCAATAAATAACCAATTAATTAAATATATCATAAAATAAGAAAGCAATAATTGAAAACATAAAAAAGGTGGGCAGTATCGTAGTCTTGAAATATTTTTTTAAACTGATAAAATACGATGAGAGATTTGATGAATATTTTCAGAAGATAATACAGAAAAGTATGGAACAATAAATGCAAAATCATGGAAAGTAAACACCAAATTAAAAGCTGGTTTTTTTTATTATAACTTAGAAAGGGGCAATGTCCAAAATTAGGGTTGTAATTTGCAAAGAATTACAATTAGTTTTTTTATATGTCTTGTGCAACTTTTTAAGAGCTACTACTTAAATTTGAAAGACATTATAAAAATAATTTATTATATTGCATTCCATGAATTTTAAGCTGTCTTGTATAATTCTTAAACCTGAACGAATTACACACCATATCCTTCTGGTTATTCTTATGCTTAACATCTATGTGACACACTTCACTAAAATTTCAAAAATTCAACTTGCCTTTTTCTTTAAATTAAAAAAAAAAAAAAAAAAAAAAAAGAATCTTTTTTCCAAAATTTCCACTTTTAAAAAATTACTTCAAAGTCTAGTTAAACAATCATAATATTTGACAATTAATTTAAAGTTCCTTTTTAATACTGATTAACTTAAAGTTTTCCTCATACTTTGACAGCCTTTTATTTATTTATACACACATTTATTTATACACATTTTATTACACACATTTATTTATATATACATTTATTTATACACACAAACCAGTGTTAAAACTTTCACATACACTCTTCCCATATTTATTTGGTAACATATTTGGACAGTAAGTAATAAAATCACCCAAAAAACTACTTTTTCAGTTTGTTTGGTTATTATATCGGCAACAAAGTCAAGAGTAATTAAATAAATTTCAGTCATTTCCAATAAAATAGCAGGTTTATAAATATAATATTTTTAATTTAGTATACACAGATATGATTTTTTTTTAATAAAATATACTAAATATAAACAGATTGCTGAATTAAATATCCTGCAGAGTGATGAATAATAATTTTAAATAAGCAAATTATGATTTCACATTGACTGAGAAATAAATTTATAAACAAATATAAATTATATAATAAAAAATACTTTATTGTATGAATTATAAGGAGTGGCATAATAAGAATATATTCCTCAACAGTCTTTCATGCAATATATTTTTAAAACACATAAAAGCAATTAAAAAGAAACATACCTGCTCCGGAAGACCAACATGAATTATCAATCTTGATAAGCATTGCTCCCTAAAAGCTCTGAAAAGTTTGGAAATTTGTTAAATATCCAAAAGTTATAAATAAAAATACAAAAAAAATTAAATATTTTAAAAATTCTATTCAAAACACATTATTCACTAAATTCATTAAATTTTCAGAATATAATATTACATAAACTTAGATGAAACAAAATCATTTTATAGAAGAAACTGAAATTTTCTTACAAAATAAATTAATATAAAAATATTTATTTCTCGTTTTGCATTTCTTTTCCGAGTGCATTTATTTTTTATGTCTTCTAAATAATTAAAAAAAAACTAATTTAATTTAATAAAACAATTAATTTTCACTTTTTTTATACTCATTCTGAAATTCTGAATCATTGACACTAAATTATATTTATTAATTTTTTAATTTAAAATAATTATTGACATATGCAAAATCTTTAAAGTATTATTATCTGAAATTGAAAAGTGCTTAAAAGTTCAATTACCTGTTAGAATCTTCTTTATAAAGATCATGTAATGACATTGCACATATTGCACAATATGCATAAATTCCTGCATCACTAATAACAGTGCTCAAAGGCTTGAAAGGCCTTTGATGAACATTTGCTAAAAAATAAAACAGACAATATTAATTGACCTTTTTTTCTTTTTGCAAAGTGTTACATTGAAATATTTGCTTTTATTTTTAAACTTTAAAAAAATACTAAGTTTTTTAGAAAAAAAAAAGTTAAGGAATGAAAGTACATTAATATCTAATGGTCATTACAGGCAAGAAAATTCTGTTGAAATATCATGATGAGAGGAATTTGAAAATTAAATCTCTCATTAATAAATATATTATGGAAAAAAATAATTGGAAAAAGTAAAATATTTATTATATTTTTTAATGATAATAAAAAATAAACAAATAATTGGACAAAATAAATATATTAATTATATTTTTTACTTACCACCAAATATTCTTTTTTAAGTCTCAAATATATATTTGCTAAATTTCAGAATTAAGTTAATAATTTCGAAAAAAAAAATGCCTTTTTCAAATTGATGCTTTATGTACAGATATTTAGCAATATAATTAAGTATTGCAAAAGGTCGCATTTATTATATTAAATTCTAATAGGAAAAACTGTTTTTGCACTCTAACTAATGGAAAAAGATAGAAAAACGTTTATACTATGAATCTTCATTTCATGTAAAAGGCCTAAAACTTTGGGAGAAATGAGAAAAAGATGCAAGAAATAAATTTTAAAAAATTATCTTCACTTTAAAATAATATAGATTATTTTAGAGTTTCTAAAATCTTCTAATTCCTTTGAATTATCTTAATGCAAAATGATTGAATGTGGTATCATGCATTGCATTTTTGAGTTCTAATTAAATGCTTAGAGTTTTAGAATTTGGGAGAAAAAATGATATTTTTACCAGTTTACATGTAAACATATAAAAGGCCATCTTTCTATATAAATTATTAATATGAGTGATTTTTTTACATTATATTTCAATAAGAATCCTGGCCAATTTTACAATTTTTAATGAAGATATCTAGAATTCATTCATTATGAGTAAGAAATTCAAATTCAAATTCCAAATCCTATACAATCAATTAGGATATGTTCAATAAAATTTATGTCAAAAATGCAGTCTTTTTATCAGATTTTGGCATTTTAGATCTTGAGAGTAAGGTTAATCTAATGTAGCAATTTCTGTTTCCTTCTTATATACTTTTTTTGCAGATTCTGTAACTACTTTGACACATCTTTAAATAGTTAAGATGTGGTACAGAAAATATTAAAAATTAAGCTCAGCTGAAATTCATTTTGTAGAACTGTTGAAACAATCTCTTTTATCAAGCTTCCCATCAACAGACAGAGCGATAATTTATATTATCCAATCTATCAAAAGAATTAAAACAATGGTACATATTACATATTTCATATTCTTATTATTAGTATCTTCCTGAAACTTAATTTTACTGCCTGTGTTATTATCCTTACCAACAGCAAATTCTCTGGTGGACAGAAGAATGTGGTTCATTCAATTAAATGCCTAATGACTTCTTTAAGGCCATGTGATTTCATTTCATTATTTTAATAAACTACAAAATATGCAGAGGATCTTATTTCACAGACTGATATCTTTTAATTCTGAACCAGATAGACATATATGTTGTGAAAATGCAATGTATAAGTGTCTTTTTATCTTTACAACTAGTTAGGAAAATGAACAAACACAAAACAGTTTACACATGCCAGCCATTAACAGAGAAGTGGGATCCCTAACAACTATCTTTGGAACACATTCTTCTATCTGGGTTCATCTACCAATATTTAGAAAGTACTATTGGTCATTAAGACTAGTTTACTGTTACTTATGTCGATTTCTATTTATTCAATTGCTTCAAAATTTAAAACAGTACTTTCTTACAATTATAAAAATGTTTATCCAATTTTCTAGATTTGTTATGCAATTGTACCAAATTTTCAAGCTGCTCCCATCATTCTTCTATGTAAATATTTAAATCAATATCTAATTGACTGTTAATTGAAGTGAAGTATGAAAATGAACCACTCTAATGGTTGCTGAATTAGCATCCATTAGCTCCTAGCATTTATAGTTATATCATCAGAAACGATCTTTTCCAGCACCTTTATGACAATATCTTTATCTTCCAAATATTTTATTTGCATTTGATTAAATCCCAACAGGTTCTATTTGCTATTATATGTATATATATATAAGCTCATGATTCATGCTAATGATCTTCTCTCTCCTCATTCTTTGATACATGTTAGCTCTTATTATTGCTGAAAGATGATCTCTCGCTTCTTCATATCTTGTCTTATAGTCTGTCATTTAACAAAATATACTATATCTTAAATTAGGATTAAACTATGAGTAATCATAAGAGATTCTTTAGTAAGTTAGTCTTATAGCATCACAAAAAAATACTTTCACATATTTTTATTGAAAACGAAATATTACCACATATGTGCTGAAAATATCAACACATACACACACATAAAAAAGTTGAAACTTAAATTAGTTTAAATAGTACGTGGATCAGAAACATTAACTTAAATAATGCATTTGAATAATCAGATACTCAAAAAATTCTTAAAGAGCACTATTTTATTTTAAAAAAGCAAACCTCTTTGAAAGCGATTATAAGAATTGTTAGATAAAACTATTACGTATATTAAAAATATGTTACGGAATACTCCTATGCATTTGACTTTTCTACACATTCATTAGAAACAAAAGAAAAGGAAAAAATGTATTAGGAATTGCAGAAGAAATACAAATTCATAAATAAATACTAATGTTCACGAAATGATAAAAATTAAAATAAATTCTAACCTAAATCTGAAATTGAGTCATCTGATTTAGTTTTGGTTTGTAATCCGAATTTCGTGGCCATGGTGACGGCACCATATTTTCATTGGCAAAAGTTGAAGTCATGAAAACTACGTTATAATTTTAATTTAAGAAACTTGATATGAAGCATGCGAAACTTCATTAAATATCTCAAATCAGATATTTAATTAAGTTGAATCAGATTGATTCAATTATTTTAGTCAAAAATATTTTTTCATAGATTGGTTTTCAAGTTTCAAGTTTCGTTTCGCTTTATCTCCATCTTTTTGAATTCTTAAATAACAGGTTTTCAGCGATAATTTAATGAAATAATCATGTCTAAGTATTTGCGTAGGACAGGTCATCTTACAAAAGCCTTCACCTGAATGTCTGACTCACCCTTAGAATTATTTTATTGCGAAAGAAATTACTAAGAATTGCTTGGAGGTGACGAAACGAACGAATAAATAAAATAACAGTGATGTAATATACTGGATTTGGCAACGGTTTCACTTTGTTTTCATTCTTTCTGGAGGAGGGTGGATGTCAGTCTGTGTTATATTCGCTCCGAGATAAATTATGGATTGAATACGAATATATTATTTTGGAATTCAAATTTTCTTTTCATTATTTTTAAACAATTCGTTAAATACATAGATTAGGATGTCTTTAATCTATGTTATGCATTCTTATTTGTAGATCATTCCGCAGCAGGAAAAGACGTAGTAATCTGTATAAAATTAAAATTTAGAAAACATCACTTTGATTCTTTTGTATTTATTCTTATTATTGATGTAAAAAATTTATAACCGGTAACATTAATTTTTTATATTGTCTCAATAATATTCAAAAATGAGTGATTCTCCTCTTCGTCGTGTGGGATATTGGTGGAGCGAAAAGAAAAGCCGGAAATTGAATGCGGAAGAATTAACTGCTGTGTGCCGGTAAAGTAATAAATTTAATTAATTTAAATGCCGTCATCAAATGACATAACATCTATTTGGCTGTTTTGATTTGAACGAATTTTATGTAAAATAGCTCCTATGTGTACTGAAAATTGCGCGCACTTCAAATAAAGAAACTGCCATATGCTAAAATCTTTATATGCCAATTCATATTAAGAAAAGAGAATTTTGTAGGTTTTTTATATTTTATATAAAAAAAATATAAGCTCCAAGTGTATTGGATTTTTTTTATTTAATATCAGGTGAATTAAAATATATATTAATAATATATATGTATATATATGTTTTTTTATTTAATATCAGGTGAATTAAAATATGTATAAATAATATATATATGTATATATATGTAATAATATATAATGTATAATAAAATATGTGTATCCCGAAATTGTTAAAATTTCCGGATATCTTTTTATTGTCGAATAACAAATATCCTATGGCGTATAGCTTAATTTTTTGTTGTTTTATTTTCTTTGGTTTAGTTTTATTTGATATTTAATTATTTTGAAGTTTTCATGTGCTGTTCCTTAAAAAAATGAAGTAATCAAGCAAATTGAATGTACATCAGCAAACATCAATTATAATTAGAATCCTAAATATAGAGCAGCAAGAAAAATTAAATGCAAGTTATTAAGGAGTTTGCATGCTTGTACATAATAATATTGCCATAGATTTGTAGTATAGTTTAATTATTAAAATATTTCGAGAATTTTAAATAGTGTATTGTTGGAAAAACAGAAATATTATTGTCATAAATTAGTTCATTGAAAATATTGGCTACCAGGAAAAGTGAATATTTAATTTTTTTTTATTAATAATTTTATTCACAGCAATTTCTAATATATATTTTAGTATATTATATATAAGTTTTTAAGAATTGTTATTACTTAAAGTTGGTAGAAATTTATAATTATACATATATAAATTATATTATGACTTATTAAATGCAATATTTTTTGTTATATATTGAAAGAATATTAGAACTTTAAAATCATATAATACAAAAATTTTAATAAGTGTAATCTTTGCTAACAGTTTTAAAACAAATAATTCCAATTTATTGAAGGTATAATTTACATAAATACCAATATATTTATATATATATATATACCAATATATAAAAACATTGGTATATATTTATATATATACCAATATATATATATATATATATATATTTATATATACACAATCAAAAGACAGTAATGTTTATTTTGGAAAATATTATTTATTTTAAGGGCTGAACAAAAAATGTTAATTAAAAAGCAGCTAAAAATATCCTAAAAAATTTCTATAAAATAAAAATTTATCACTAACTGCCTCTTGATATTCTATCTATATACAGGAGGAAATACAGAGTGTATTAATAACACTTTTCTTTCCTCCTGTCAGATCATTCACTCCAGGAGAAGCAAATATTGATTTATCTCGTCCTGTTCTCAGTTTACTTTTAGATATAATATTTTTTTTGTTTTTATCGATAATCTTATATCATGATAACTACATAAAAGATAAAAGAAAGTTGTAAGCTATGAATTTACTGTCCATATTACTTATCTATTGTTATGTCAATGAAAACTTTCTATGTATTAAATAAAAAAACTGTTTTTTAAACCTGATGATTTTTTTTATTCCTTTTCTTTCATTTTTATACCGTGCTTTGTTCCTTCTAATTCTAAATATATATTATATTTAATATTTAAGTATTTTGAAAATGCATTTCAAAATATGTTATTTTAAACCTTTTATATTTTGATACATGTTTTTCTTGTGTATATATATATATATATAATATCTTTTTGTTGGAAATTTTAAGATTGTTATTAACAATTTAAATACCTTCCTATTTGTTTAATCATATTAAGTGGTTATTAAGAAATTAAATTTAGATTTTTGTACTGTGAAGCTAGATGCCAACAGTTGTATATTTAATGTCTCTGAAACTTAAATACTTATTTCTTTGTCAGAATAATTATATTATTTTGCCATAAGATCTTTTATTGATGCAGATGCCTCATTATTCTTTCATCTCTTTAGAATATATTTGCAGGTAGTGGAATATTCACTTGTGAAAATACTACTTTGTAAACTATATATATTACTATATAAGTTATAAAATATTTGAAATTCAACTTTTCTTATCAAATTTCTTTCTTGAAACAACTATTACAAATGAATGAGTTTTCCTTTTGCCATTAATAAAAAGATTTTTATTCTGTCTTTTTTTTAGTCTTAGCTTGTAAAAAGTTGCATATTAGACTATCAAATCTCATCTAAAAATTTTAGTATTATTTAGTGGTTTTAAAAGTTATCATCAGTAACCATCTTAGAAAAGGAAATTATTCAATTATAAATTTATAATATTTTGAAGATTCTACTTTAATGTGTCCCACTTTCTTCTGAACCTACTTTTTGTACAATCTGTTGTAAATCATTCTCCATTTTTGCATGAAGGACCTTGGCATTTTGCCTAGTAAAACATCATCTATGGCTGTTATTTTTCTATCCCTTGTTACAGCTCAAAATTTTCATATTTGTCACTGATCATGTTTATTTTTTTATAAACAAGGAATATTAATCGCATGGGAGCAATTTCATAGTTTATTATTTTTTAATTATCTGTAAGTTGTCTTTTATATAATTAAGATATTTTAAATTGTGAATTTCCTTCAGATCTGTTGGAATATAAATCTAAAAAAATATGCATAAGTTATGACTGCATATCAGATATTATATAATGTAAGAAATAAAGAATTGTATTGTGAGGTGACACTGTATGCATTTTATGACATTGTAGAATAATTGTTACTGCAACTTGATACAATATTTAGAATATTATTTCAAAATTATTGTAATAGTTGAAATACTTAATAGGAGCTAACAGTTTTGATAAATTATTAAATTGGCTTAATTGTATCAAAATTGAAAAGATTATAAAATGTAAGGACTATAAATTTTAAATTTATTGATTTTTTTTAAAAATTTGTATATATTTTTTAATTTATCTGTAGAGGTTTTGAAAAAGTTGGAAGGATTAATTTCCCATCTGTTATCCAGTTTATCATGTCGAATTTTTTTGTCGATCAACTGGTGTTATTTTTTTAATTTTATATGCTTTGATTGCTTAGAATAACTTTTGATTGCTTATGAATAATTCTACCTTATTTCAGGAAACTATGGAATATAGAAAATTTAGAAGTTAATGAATTCAGTTTCTCAAAAGAAGGAGCTTTAAATTAATGTCTTTATCAATATTTATAAAATGTTCTATTAGCATGACTGGAATCTTATTATTTATAGGTTATCCATTTCAAAATTAGCTATATGATTCCAAATTTTGTATTTGCATCAGTTTTTTTTATTTGTATTTATTTTTCATCTTATTGGTGATCATGTATAAGTGTAGGGTTTATTTCAAATGTTCAGTGATTAATTTTGGGGTTTCAGTGAAATATATACATTGAGGAAGTAAAAACCATTTATTGAAGACTTAAAAAAAACTGCCATTATATATACACTCGAGCCAAAACATTATGACCACCCCTACATTTTGCATTGAACTCGCCTGGATGACGTGGAAGGCACGTGATCAGGTGGAAGTGGTATTTAACTGCTGCTGGAGAATGAAGAATCACTGAATTGCAGGTGCAATCCGCGCTGTATTAAATGTAATGGCAACCACACAACTGCAGAGTGCCCACAGAAAGAAAAATCTCCAGAGCCTAAATACATTAATTGCACGAAAACCGGACATCTGGCCTCCTGGAAAGAATGCCCTGCCTACCCATCAACAGCCCCAGCCGCAGGATATAGAAAATCATATGCTGACACCCTTAAGAATTGAAAAATTATCCCCACAAGAGTTACAGAATCAACCCAGAATCCACCCACATCAAGTCAGAGGCCCAACATCAACAACAGTCAACTGAATCTACCCCACTTTCAGAAGCCCACAGCCTTCTAACCAGCATCTTAGAGATGAAAGAATTAATTGAAGCCTGCAAAGAAATTAGAAAACTTTTACAAGAATTCTCCGGACTCCTAACTGCAGCAGCAAAATTAAAGGGAACAAAGTCAAAAGAAGCACGAAAACTCATCCTCCTTAATGCTCTTCTGGAATAAGTCGCAGCTCTCCCACCCACCTGAAACTAGCAAGCTTCTGATTCGCTGCACTGAAACAATAGTAAACCCACTACCTGACCCTCACCAAAATCTGAAAACCTTCCTGCATCACCCTCTCCTACTCCCCTCACAGCTGCTTTCCTATTGGCTAAGATATCACACCCTCTCTCCCTCACCTGTCATGTGAATTTTTCTCCAGAGGACTCTGTTCAGCTCTTCTTTTTCCACCGTAACCAGCTGAGGTTCACAGCTCAGGGTAGTTTATATAAAGCCAAGTTTACTCATTTGCAAGGTTTGGAGGTAGCACATTTCGGACGGGTACTCCATCAATCAATGATTGTCATCTGAAGAATCACTCTTTCACTTCTCTGCGTGATGGGGAAGGCTGCGGATCTAAGCGACTTTGATAGAGGGCAGATTGTAATGGCTCGAAGGCTCGGAACAAGTATTTCCGAAACTTCACGACTCGTGGGTTGTGCGCGATCTACAATTGTTAGTACTTACACAAAGTGGATGAATGACGGTGAAAGCAGCAGTAGACGACATGGTGTTGGACGTCCACACGCTATCAAAGAAAAAGGTCGTCGGAGACTGTCTCGCATGGTGAAGCAAAACCGGAGCCAGACAATGGCTCAGTTGACAGCCCAATACAATGCAGAGCCAAGTAGAATAGTATCGGAGCACACTGTTCAGCGGACACTGCTAGATATGGAGCTACACAGCAAACGTCCCACTCGTGTGCCTTTGCTGACCAAGCGTCGTCGCCAACTGCTCCTGCGCTGGGTCCGGGAACATCGTGACTGATCCATGGATCAGTGGGAGAGAGTTGCCTGGTCAGATGAATCACGGTTTGTCATGCATCACGCCGATGGCCGTGTCAGGATACGCCGTCTTCTAGGCGAACAGTTGCTCCCTCAATGTACAGTAGGTCATACACAGGCCAGTGGTGGCGGTATTATGCTTTGGGGGGACGTTGTCTTGGGCGTCTTTGGGACCCGTGGTTGTGGTAGAGCATACCATGAATGCTACAGAGTATCTGAACATCATTGCGGACCAGGTGCACCCTTACATGGCCTCTGTTTTTCCAGCTGGAAATAAAATGTTCCAACAGGACGACGCCCCGTGTCACAAGGCTAAAATTGCGCTGGAGTGGTTCCAGGAACATGATGCTGAATTCCAGTTAATGTTCTGGCCGCCTAACTCACCGGATCTTAATCCGATAGAACACCTTTGGGATGACATGGGACGGCAGCTCAGAGTTCAAAGACCACCAATTCGCAATATCTCGGATTTGCGTGACCGTTGCTTACACATTTGGTACAATCTGTCTCCGGCCATCTACCAAGGACTTGTGGCATCCATGCCAAGGTGGGTTAAAGCTGTGTTGCGCGCCAAAGGTGGGCCAACTCGTTATTGACAGGTGGTCATAATGTTTTGTCTCTTGAGTGTAGGTGAATATTTGAAGTTAAAGCAGAAAAGATTTACTAGAAAAAATAATAGAAGGAGTATTGAAATTCGTTTGCACAAAAGCTTAAATAACTAGGTTAGCTAAGCAACCATACCCTAGTACTTTGCTCTCTGAGAACACAATATCAAAGCATCCTTATAGAATCACAACCAGTTATCAAGTGTTTCTCTTTGACAACCCAGTGCATTCTGATGCTCAGGCTTATGCAGAAGATAATTTTAATATTGATTCTTATTGCCCCCTGTTTGAGGTTGTACATATTAGCAAACATAAATTTAAAAAAAAATGATAATTAAGGATGAATTCTATGTGTGTGAGTATATATATATATATATATATATATATATATATATATATATATAGAGTGAGAGAGAGAGAGAGAAAGACATAATTATAGTTAATTGCATATTTCAGAAATTTCTTATGAAAAGAATTAGATCAAGAATAAAAATCAATTGAAAAATTGTTCTTACTATTGTAATTTTACAACAAAATGTGAACTAAAGTTTTCTTTGAAAAATAATTAAGATTTATGATTGGAAAAAATTGATATCACAAATTTTAGATTTGCATTAGAATAAAATTGAGTAATTTTTTTTAAGCTATTCAATTGGCTCTTTAGTGTGATGTTTTATCTTTAAAAGAATTCACATTATACACTATGTTGTAATTTTATTGGTGATATAAAATGAAGTTATCCTTAAATAATATTTTACTTATTTACTAAAATTAGGAATTTGCTTGGTGGATGATAATTTATTTTATTTGTTTAAGTAATACAAATACACTGTCAAATATTCAATATAATTATTAAAAAAAAGTTTTACTTGTTTTTGATTACACTACTTAAAAGAAATTAAAAATACTTTAATTAATTAAAATTTTTGTGGATTTGTTTTTGATTCTAACTACCTTTCCATTTTATTTTACAGAGCAGCCGGGCTTGAACTTGTTAAGGTGAGAAATATTTTTAATATTGTTCTATATGATATAATACAAAATCTCTATATATATGAGTTAAAAAAAGTATTTTTTATAAATATATTGAAATATTTTTACCAGAAAGTTTTTAACTGAATGTTTTAAAATAAATTATTTTTCTAAATACTGCATTCATTTTTCAGTTCTGTCCAGTATTCACTTTTTAATTTATAAAACAGAAAGTTATGTATAATTCAACTGATCCGTGATAGGGTTATGCTGTTAACTTACAGAAAATACAGTTGGTGCAAGAAAAATTACTCCTTATAGTTTTGATGCTTGAAAAGGGAAACTCATGTTATGAAATATTTCTATAAATATTGTATATTATTAAATATCATATATAAACAAATTTTTCAACAAATATTTATTTAAATGATATTTAATAGAAGAAATATCTTTCTTCAGCAATAATTTCACCAGATACGCCTGAATTTTTTTTTTTTTTTTTGTTAATACATAAAAATAAAATGGTTCATTTGCAAAAAAAAAAAAAAAAAAAAAAAAAAAAAACCAAACCTGTGTTCTAAATTTTACTACAAAGTTTTACTTGCAGAAGGCTTTATATTAATATCATTATTTTGTACATGAATTTAAAATAGTCAATATATATACATTCCAACAAATACATATTTATAAAATTATGTGTTTCATATTATTTTTATGATATAAAACAATGTAAAATAAATATTTTTGTGCTCTAATTTTATTTTATTCATTTTAAAGCTGGATATGAATCGAAGTTTTGATGAGCAAGGGCCATTTTCAGCTATTGTCCACAAAATGTCAGATATTCTTGTGCAAGCTAAAAAGGGTGATCCACAAGCAAAAGCTGTGTGTGAAGCAATTCAGGTACACAATTTTCATACAATTTTACTTTACATATGAATCTAAAGTACTTTTTAAAGAAAGGGTCCCTTTTTTTTACAGTTTGATTATATATTTAAAATAAATTAGAAGAAAAACGTTCTCTTTGTTTCATGCTTAATTTTCAGAGGAAAAATTATATAGCAAATTTAATAAATGAATTATTACATGAAATGCGAGAGAAAAATTTTCGTCTTTTTGAATTTTTAATTGTATGTTTAATATATATTTGTTAAGTCATGTGTCTAAAAATTGACATTACTATTTGCATTGTTTAAAATATGTATTATGTAACCTGAAGAATCTGTAAAAATATAAGTTTACTTTTTTTTTCCTTCCTGCTAATTTAAGTTTATTATAAATAAATTAAAAATATTTTTTTTATTTGCAAGTTATTAATTTTCTAATTATTATATTTTATAATATTAAATAGAAAATTTATATTTTTGCCTGATGTAACAAAATTAGTAAGTAACATGTTGAGTAGCATATAATTAAAAGCTTATTTCTTGTAAAGTTTATTTTGTGTGTGTGTGTGTATATATACACTGGTGTAAGAAATTAAGAGAATTTTCATATTTGATCTACGATCTCCAGAACTACTGGACAGATTTTAATAAAATTTGATGTGAACATAGGTTGATACAATTCAAACAAAATAAACACTAAACAGATATAATAGACACACATGTTTGTGCTTAACACTCATGGAAGTCTGAAGGTCTGAAACAGCGGTTGCAGAATACACAAAAGAAATGGGTTAATAAGAGGTATGGTCCCCTCTTACAGCTAGCTATACACGCCTTGCAGCGTGATGTCATACTGGAAATAATGGGATTTTTTCCATAGGTTGCACATGATGCTGGGCGTTAAATGAAACTCTCTGCATATCTGGACTTGTGATTGGCCTTCCTCCACAATTCGCTACCTCATTCCATCATCTAAATGTTGGCGGTTACTCATTTTTACTGTTCCAATGTGAATTTCACCGATTGCTGCGAAATAACACCAAGAAATTCGCTGATGCTTGCTAGCGAACAAAATTCGTCTTCCCTCCACATGCTTATAAAGCCTGGTTTTCTGCTGATTCCACCTATACACATGTGTACGCTTACGTATTTGCTGTACAATATTTGCATTTTTATCTAGAAGCAGTGTTTTTTTTCTTCAGTTCAGTTCTTTTCATGCAATTTGATAAAATATGCAAATTCTCTTAATTTCTTACATCAGTGTATATATATTATTCATTTTGGGGCAGTCAGGCTTCTGTGGAAATTTATTTTTCCACAGGAGAGTATAATTTCTACGTGGGGACAAAAGTGAAAGCAAGTGAAGTTTTTTCCCTTAGTACTTTTACCAGAGGTTCTTTTAAGAATTCCGTTTACACTTGTCTGTTTAGGAAAGGGTATCATTGGAAGGAATACTCTGGTATTTTTTTTATCTCTTGACTTGTAACTTGAGACTTTTTTAGTGGACATGTTAGAAATAACTAAATAAAATGGGGGATTTAAATCAAGAAATAAAAGAAAATTTTGGAAAACAATATGAACTGATTTAATAAATAGGAATTTTTTAGGATTGTAAATAGGTTAAGAGATTTCATTACATATATGTATGTAATTTCAGGATTACATTGATGCTCACCCTACAATGGCGGTTATTGATCCGCTTGAAAATGTTGAAAAGGTATTGGGTCGTTATGAGCAGTACCGGATAGTGAATGAAAGTGAAATTTGTGATGAAGGTATGACTAGTTTCTTTTCTTAAGAGAAGGCTTACTCTTTTTATGATTTCAAAAACATTGTTCTAGAAATAAAATTCTAAATGAGTTTTGAATAACTGAAAATACTTACACTAATATAAATTGGTTTTAGCAAAAAAGGGAAAAAAATCATTCTTTTAACAATTAAATTTCATAGAAATTTAAATTGAAGAATCAGTCAGAGCATACAGTTTTCTAGTAAATAAGGTCTTAAAAGGAAATATTAAAATTCAAAAAAATTATTCAAAAATTGTTTTATCTCATTCAAATTAATGTAACATTTTTAATTTTGTTTTTATAGTGTGGAATTTTTTTAAATAGAACTTTTTTAGAATAGAATTTTTTTTAAAGAACTTTAATAAGTTAGCTGTTTAACTTTAAAAAAGTATTTACATATTATATAGAATGGCTATTATTTAGGTATATTCTTGAGGCTCTAAAATAAAAGGGAGGGTAGTATTAATCATTACAAATTTTAAAGAATATTCATAAAACTGCAATTTCATTATGCTTTTATGTCTTTTATATATTTGAGGTACTAAAGCCAATTTTCTGCATTGCACTTTACTAAAAAGTGCCAAAAAAATATGAATGAAAAAATTTTTACTCTTGAAAAAGTATTAGTTTACTCATTCAATTTTTAATTCTTGGCAAAGCATTCATTGTCATTGTTCTCAATATAATCTATTTTGATCTCCATAAATATGCAGCTAATTATTTTCTAACATAAATCTTATTTAATTAAATTGGTGAAAAAGATGGATGGTCTTGTTCGCCCATTTGTTATAATGGCCGAATAAAATGTGACTGTGATTCCTGTAATGTGAACGTGATGCTTCTCTCACTTTTTCATGTAGTAGCATCCTGTGCTTGAATAAATGCAACATTTTTTTAAATATTCCTGTTTGGTTCTTATTTATGTAGGCTGCATTTGTCTTTCTGTCTGATTCTGTATTGGATTTCAAGTAAAATTTATTAACTATTTTTCAAATATTTTTCTTAACAACGGCCATTCTCACTCTTATAGTACTGAAAAATATTAGGAGGAACTTACACTTAAGCTGAAATTCTTGTTAGTGTTTGGCACTGTTTTCTGATCGTCAAGGTCAGAAATACAGACCATCATGCACAGTTTTATTAAATAAAAGCATAACAGAAATTCCTTTATCAATGATTGCAATAGAATTTTTATTTGGTCTCTTAAAACTCTCAAATTTCTAGAAAAGACGGCAATTCCGAAGTTGTATTGCCAAGAAGTTAAAATATTTCCACTTTACAGAATTTTGTTTCATCATATATATATATATATATATATATATATATATATATATATATATATATTATTTTTATCTTAATTTGATAAAGTTAATAATTGTAATAAAAAAACATTAGTAAGTTATTACTGCTGTTGTTGCTTTACAGTTTGTCATATTAACAATCTTGATTTTTGACTTTGCCTACTTGGCATCCTTGCCAATGTGAAGGAACATACTTAACTGCTAAACTAATTTCAGCCCTGAAGTTAAATTGAAAACAAAATTCTAATTGTATTGACATGATTTGCCAATTTGCTGTATGCAAGGTTGTAACTTTTGTTTCTTTTCTATATTTGCATAGTTATAATTAGGAATGAAAAATATGGATGTGCTACTGTCACTTTTATTTTGTACTTTCAATTTTTTTCATCAATTAATAAAAATTATTTGTTTAGGTGATATTTTTATTCCTGCATTTGTTGAATTAACAAGTATGAATGTTCAAGAAAATTTGACTAAGATGAAGTCAGCTGGAGTTGATTTTCCTCTTGGTAAGATGTTTTTTGGAGTATTACCTTAATTAATATAAAATTTGAAGCAATTTATACAATGATAAATGTAACTTATGTATGTGTAATTACTGCTACTTAAGATACTCCCATCTTTGCTCAATCACATTTGGACATACTATTCTACCATGTTAAATATTATCCATGTGACCATCTGAGGCATGACATTTCATCTATGGCAATCTCAAGTTTAGACTTTACTTTACTGTATTATGTCACAATAAATTCTCTCCTCTACCAGCTGATCTGTCAGTTACTATTTTCTGCATTATCTAAGGTTTTGTTCAGTTTTAAACACAAATATATTTTAAAAGATATGTATACTTCTATTTCTTCAGAAAATTTTGCTCTAATTTGTTCCCTCCAGGTTGGATAGAGGTGCTTTATGAACAGACATAAGTATAAAGGCTCAAATTATTTTCTAATAGTTTTATCAAATTGCAATTGTGTATATATTATTGTGTAGTCTCATTATTTTTCCAGATCACTATAAGCTGATGTTTACTTCTTTTAATTAAGAACAGTTTGTTTAATCTAGAATATAAAAATGTTTAATAGAAATTAGCTTTGCTCTTTATTTTCTTGTATATGAATTATAGAAAGAAAAAATATAGTAATTGCAAAAAAATCAACCTCAAGATGAATTTACATGTTTTAGATCTCACTGAATCTGAAAAACACTTTTTTGGAATTATGTTTATGGTCATTATGTCTGTAAATATAATAACTCGAAAACGTATTGGTCTAGATAAATGAAATTTGGTATGTGGTCACATCAGATTTGTAGGTTTCTATCAAACGTTGTACAAAATCTAATTGCAAGAAGTTTGAGAACAAGAAAATAGAACTACAAATTACAAGATGGCAAATGGGATAAGAATAACAATAAAAGAAATATATTTGAAATAAAAAAAATGTAGAATGGAAAAAAAAATAAAAAAATAAACTTTTAAATAAAAAGTGTTTTGAAAAAATTATGTTGGGAAGACATTATTATTTCAGGCCTTAAATTCTGTTCAAAAGGTATATTTTCAAAATTCGAGAACAAACCTATTGGTTTATACCTTTCTGCAATTTCCTATTGTGCCAACATCACCATTATATGCAATTTTTTTCTTATATCTTAAAGCCATTAACTTAGGATTCAAAGATAGAGGCAAGTCATATTTTTCCTTGTCATTTTTTATTTAAGAATAATTTAAGTCCCAATATGAATACTTTTCATTTGTAATTCTTTCAAGCCACATTTTATTTAAACGTTTTTTGTTTTAACTTCCTTTTATTCAATAACAAGTCTTCTGCCATTAGTTTCATCACACACTCCTAAAAGCTCTAAGCTGTCATCTTCAACCCTCGCATGCGGGGACCAAAGTCTCATAACCTGATACACCTTAAACATTTGATATTTTGTCTGCATAGAAAAAAGATATACAGTGAGAAGAGGGGATGGTGAGAGGATTTCAACTGCAAAGAAATAAATCTTAAGCAAGAAAGAGAATTGCACAACGGTAGACAAAACAAAATCAAGACATGTTAAATCATATCTCAAGCATAGCTGATACGATAAGAGCCCATCAGCTGGTAATATCTTCTAGTTTAATATAGTTTTGCCATATTTAATACAAAGAAATTGCTTTCATAATATGTTTGATTTTAAGGATATGAAATATTGACTAATTTAATTTTTAAATCTGAGGTAAAATATTGTAATAGTACAATATTTGATATGTATTGTAAATATGATTTTTTTCTCTGGTTCTTTTTTTGATAATCGTTACAAATTTTGCCCAAATAATTATAACAAATTCTTGATTTCCAAGATATTAACTATGAAGTTTTTGAACTTATCATTAATAATTGTATTTTAACCATAAAAATAAGTGGTGGTTTGTTTTCTATTTTGGTGAGTGTCTTTTTAATATTAACTATTTGGGATAAAATGGATAAGTTTTAATAATTTTTCTCCTTTTAGTTTGTAAACCAACTATGGCTCATGGTTCTACTCGCTCCCACCAGGTGAAAATTATTTAATTTTTCTGTAGTTTTCATAGTTTATCCGAATAAAAATATTTTTTAATTCAATTTTTACTTCTAATGGTTATAAGTATCAAACCTACTGTGATGTAGAGTGACAACTGAGTTCACCTAATAGTCTGAACTTTACTCATGCTAATCATATCTTGCAGATAAATTTAAAAAGATCAATTTAGATAGTTTTGTGAATTGTCAAAACATACGTTGTGTATTATGTGTAGGCACAATACTTTTTTGGTCATAGATTATATATGATTTCCTTGAATGTGAATTAAAAAAAAAGTATTAAGGGAGGAACACTTCTAGTTTTACCATGTATCTCCCCCCATGCACTTTCTATTCAATTATTCATTTTTAGTATGCATTTAAATTTCCAGGAATTTTCTTATTTCTACTGAAACTAAGTTAAAGCCGAGTGTCAAGTTAAAATTGAATATTTCGAATTTTATAATAGTGGTGATACAATCTAACTGGGAATGTTTTTTAAAATCTGGGTCTAGGTAGAAAAAAATATTTTTAGAAATTAGCATTTCTGTCTGTCAACATTTGAATTCTGTTGTCACTCTGTAAAAGAAAAAAAAAATGATAGAGACATTAAAATTGTCTTTTATATCTGAAAATTGTCTTTTATATCTGTCTTTTATATCTTATATTTCTTTTAACAGATGTGTATCATTTTCAATGAAGAAGGCCTGAATGATATAACTCCACCTTGTGTTGTTCAGAAGTTCATTAATCACAATGCAGTGCTGTATAAACTGTTCATTATTGGACAGGAGTATTTTGTGATTGAACGACCATCTTTGAAAAATTTCAGTGCTTGTGGTAAATATTTCATATTTCTTAAATAAAATCTTATTTAAATTTTTTTGGGCCGCTTTTTTTCATAAGTTTTTTATGATATTTAATTATATCAAATCCATGAATGAATCCAAGAACCAAGTTATTATTAGTTTTAATTTTTCCATTTATTTCATGAATGTTTTATATGTCATTTAATTCTTTAGCACCCAATTATTTTGATTGAGAAAACATATATTTTGGTACACAATGATATTCTTCTTTTGAGCAGAGTTGAGTCAGCCAATAATAATTAATCTCGTATTTTTATTTGTTTCTTAATATTTTGATAGGTTGTCTTTTATCAATTTTGTACCATGCATATTTTTATATTTTTATTTTTCTTGCATTTGTTTCCTTTTCAGACCAGAAAACAATATTTTTTGATAGTAATGAAATTTCAAAACCAAACTCAGTGTCGGAATTGACGTCAGTAAGTTTATTTTTAAATTTTCTCCTTACGGTGTTGATGTGTTTTACTTTTTTTTTTTTATTTAGCATTTATTTGCCTATTATTACATATTTAATTAAACCTTTCAGTTGGATGACAATGAATCATATACACCAACTGTTTGGCCAGAACAAAAGAAAATGGATAATATTGTGAGAGTTTTACATAAATATCTTGGATTGGATCTACTTGGGATTGATGTTGTTATTGATAACAGAACAGGACATTATGCAATCATTGATATGAATGTGTTCCCAGGTAAGGTTTCAACCAGTATCTTAATCTCTCATCAATTGCAATCACTTCATCTTCAAATCATCACAATGTATCGCATAAATATAAATTTATTCTATAATTGGTTTTGATATGTTTCACTTTATTATATAATAATTCCACCTAAATTGAATTTGCTTGTTTAATCAATTTTTCATTCCTTTTACTTTATTATTGATATTATTTTAATATTGAATTATTTATTAAATGTAACATCTTAAAGAAAACTTCATTTTTTGGCTTCAATTTTAGCAATATTTTCATTCGAAATTATTGATATGTTGTAGAATATATTTCTGTTGGCAAATTTCTAAGCTATATTTTAAAAAAAAGTAATGCTGCGAACAAGAAAAGTTCTAATTGCAGCTGCCAATAGTTGATAGGTCATTTTCTTTTAGTGAAAAGCAGTTTTATGTGTTCGAACTAATATAAAGTGGAGGGTTTGAATATATATTTAAAAGTGAACTTTTCTTTTTGATAAACCAAATTAGATCATTCTTATATTAAAATTTGCATTTTTCATAAAAATAAATAATTGTTTTTCCATAGCAACTGATATTTGTTTGTTTTAAAGTCTGATCATTAATTCATGAATAATCAATAACATTTTAATTTTTTTTCAGCAGGTTGTACCAAACTGATAAATCATATTGTTCCAAATCTATGCTTAAAAATGTTAATTTTTCTTTTTTTTTTAGTTAAGATGGAGGTAATTTAATAATTATATTTTTTTTTCTCCGTAGGTTATTATGAAGCTGACAATTTCTACCATTTGCTTACCAATTTGGTGTTGAATAAAATACATTGGAAAGAATCTGGTATGGTTGAAGAACCTTACAAGCCCAAATTAATTGACCACTTGTCAACCCCAGTGCTCAAAATGGAAGAAAGCAATAAAAAATCCACAGATGTCTTTAATTTCTGGAAGGATGTGAAACCGAAAATTATGGATCCTCATGCCACAGATAGTATCCATCCAGTGAAACAAACCTTAAATGTCAGTGATCCCCCTGAAGCAGTGCAGTGCATAGCAGATAAACATTTGCACGATGTGCAGAATGAGATGCTTTTGTTTCAGAAACAAAATGACGTGCAAGAAGATTCAGGTGTGGAAACCTCCGATTCCTGCGACGAGAAAAAAAATAAAATCTGTCACAGAACTGTCAAACATCAGCATTCCAAAAAGTATGCATCCAACTGCACATCGCTCAAAGAAATGAGATGATGGAATTAAGTTCAGAATCTTGTACTTAGCATAATGCCAAATTTTTTAAAAGTCAAATATTACCGTATAAAGCTGTAGTGATCGAGAACTTTTAATCAAAATTTTGCTTTTTGCCAAGTACCAGATTTCAGTCTAAAGTGTTTATAAAGCATATTGATGCAAATTAACCATTGCCAAAAGATGTTTCTAAGATAATGTTATGAGAGCTATTGAAGTTTTTAATAGGTTGTGCATTTTTTTTTTAAATTGTAATTGTAGTGTAATTTTTTTTGTATTTAACCTTTTATGTATTTATATTAAAATGCAGGAATTATAAGTTAGAGTATTCTGAATTCCAGTTATTTTTTTAATTGTATATCAACCATTTTATTAAAAAATGGTATGTGATAATTAACTAGTTAATGTTGAAAACATTTTTCATTTTAATACTTTTTGGATATTTTTATCTTTAAAAATTTGATATACTTAATCTTAATACCATATTGCATTGTTGACTGAAGAGAGATATTGGAGGGGGGGGAGGAACTGTAGCAAACTAATCTTTTTATCATCAGAAATTTTCTTGTGTATTGTAAGAATTTCACTCCTACTGTAAAAAATTGTTGACATGAATGCTTAAATGAATGTAGTTCTTTAAATCAAATATGTAGGTAAATTTATGTTTTGCATTTTGATAAGGGCATTTTACACAGTTCCAAAATGATGTCCAGTGTACTGTTTTAATTTTGATTGTTCATATCTGATAAGAAAAAAATTACTATTGTATGATTCTGATTTGGGTGATATATAAGTTTCATTTAATTTTACATGTTGAAAGCGTTTATGTTGAAAAGTTACATTTTTATGTTTAAATTGCCCACAATTAATCAGTAACATTTTATTTTGCATTTAAAACTTGTTTCTATAATGAAACAAATATTGATTACTGAATAGAAGTTAAATAAAGTAGATTGTTATTTGTATGTTTTTTAGATTAATGCCTTATTTAGCATTTAAAATATTCCATGTACTACTAGATTTTTTTTGCAAATTATAGAGAAGACTGCTATAAAATTCTTTGATTAACATATTTCGATTTCAGTGGACCAAGTTATCATAAAAAAAATATTACCTTACTATGTTATTTACAAGTATGCATTTATATTTGTTTATAACTTTTGTATGGAGTTGCTTACTTTCTCTGTGTGATATTTATTTAACAAGTTTTTGCTCTTGTAACATTTATAAATTTCTCCTTTAATAAAATTATCACGCTTTGGAAAATTTTGAAATGTTTGAATTTTATAAATATAAAAACATCTTTAAATCTCCTTGTACACATTTTTTTGTAACAAAATGCTAAATTGTCTATGCTTGTTTTAAGCAATATACAAGGTTACAAGGAGTTATCTGCACACTTACGATTCATAATCTTTAACACTCAATCAACTCATAGAATCATTAACTTAGAAATCAAGAAAATTATGTAATCCTACTTCAACATATTAAATGATTGTGAATAATATTTGCATGAGACTATTTACATGTTGTCAAATTTTCCAATAGAAACCCACATTTTTTTTAAATTCATCCATTAAAAATATTAACCAGTGGATTGAAATAAAGCATTGTATTTCTATTGGAGGAACAAATGGCTTATATGCTAGTTTGGCACTTAACTGTTATCACAGAAAAACAGGCAGAATGATATACACTTCAGCAATAAAATCCCAGCTGTGCGAATCTTTCCTTCTAGTAAAAATGCTAACGATGGTAAGTTTACTCTGTTTCTGCTAGATATAAATAATAAGACAGTCTTCCTAAACATTTCTTGAATTCATCCTAAAAGCATGGTATACTTCTCTCTTGCAGATAAACATGGACCTTGGATAATGCCACTGGCAAACACTAATTAAGAAATATTGATCTTTACGGATTCATCTCTGGCATTCAATAATATTTAAAAATCGAACTAGTTTTCTCTACTTACTGAAATCATAATTTAACATAATGTAGTTATAAAATCACATATCAAATTTCACATATTTAAGTCATTGCATTTTTGAGTTATGTTTACATAAGATACCGATAGATGATCAACCCTTTGGCGGATTTGGTTCCAAATTTTATATGCATCTACATTTTATCCATCTAGTTCTCTTCATTTTGTAGTTATATTATATTACGGCAAACACATAAATGCAAAATGAATGGGTTTCATTCAAAATTTGACAACACTCTACAAATATGGTGTAAAGACCAAATTTCATCTTGGGACGTTTTTGAGTTATTGTATTCTCAGACAAACATAATGACAAAAATATGTTTGCTGAACTTAAGGGGGAAAAAAACTTGATGATTAATCAAAATCTTGAGTTCAAATTTTTTGATGATTACAATACTTTCACTCTTCCTACCATCGAGTGTAAGGAATAAAGGTAAAAACATTTAAATTATATATATTTCATTTTAATACAATTTGAAGTTAATTTTCATTTAACACCTTCATTATATTCATGTTTTGAACTACATTGTACATTCTGTTATTATTAGTTAAAATATAAAGAAGTAATTGCTATGTTTCCTTGTAAGTGTTTTATTATTTTGATCTCTATAACATAGGAGAATGTGTATGTGCTATTGCTCTGCAAGCAAGATCATTTCACACAGATATACTGGAATATATACCCAAGGATGATTTTATTTAATTAAAGTAAAATAGTATTTTAGCACCTTCCCATGATAATTCCAGAAAATATCTATGTACATCTGAATGGTACATTTACATCAAAATTTAAAATCTGCTTTTTAATTATCTTTACCATACAATTTTTAAAAGGTTTTTTTTTTTTTTTTTTTTTTGCATGATTTTCAAAATTATGAAGGGGAAAAAATGTTGCAGGAAATTCAAATTGTGTTCACTGTTTAAGCACATATTTTTTCTATTATTAACAAACTAAGAAGGACTTCATTATTATGATAATTATTTATATAGCAGTTTAAATGTGAAATTACATTAATACAAGACAATGTGCAATTTCAAACTAATTACTCACACACTTAAATTTCTATTATTCATTTGTGAAAGTAGCATCAAATAATATTACACTTGGTAAATTCAAAAACTGAAACATTTTAATTTCTGAAATGTTTTTCATTAAGTTAATATGCATTTCATTCATAAGTTAATTCAATTTTTTTAAGCTTTTAATTCACTTGTGTAATTTTCTATTGTATAATGAACATGTATAAATGAATTATTTTTTAAAAAGTTAAATTCTAAAACAATGCATATAAATCATTATTTTATTTAAGCTATAGCAATAAAAATTCTTAAAAATATTTATTTTTAATTCATTAAAACTATTGAACATTACAAAAATGTTAGTGTCAGGTTTCTAGTCATGTAGCTTTCTTAGATTTAGTTTCTCTCAAACAGAATTTTATTGTGGTATTGTCAGCAACCAATTAGGTTAATTCCATTGTTTTAAATTGATATTGTCTGTTTAAAATTTTCAGATTGAATTTACCCGGTTTTTGTTTTGTGAAACCAGTATCAATCAATATATTTCTCTCAATTTGAGTGACTTGAGAATAAAATGAAACCAAACTTTTCAAATTCACTGAACATTTTATTGGCTGGCAATATGAGTTTCGCTCAGTGGCACATGATACATTGTCCCTAACATAGGAATGAACATGCTAAACTATTTACAATGCTAGCAACCTCTACCAGCTACAGCAAATAACATTGCTGCTTATTTTATTGTTTTAAAATCTGCAGCAAATTATAATAATTTCCCTAAATAAAACATTACAGAAAATTGTAGCTAACCTTATTTTTCACTACTAATAGTAAAAAGCAGATTTCTAAAAATAACTACAAAATAAAAGAAACTTGTCACTCTTAAGATCTGTAATCTAAATAAAAAGAAAATCATCAAAAGAAATAAATAGTCAAGACTTCTATTTCCAAATAAAAACAAAAACCATTTAGTCTCACAACTGCAAAATTTTCTTTTGGAATAAAAATTCAGAAATACACATTGTGAATACATAACAGGAAATACATACAAGGTTTTTAACAAAATCCAAAAGAAAATTTTACAGTTGTATCGAAACTTAACTCCAAACACCATAAAATGTAATAGAATATGAATACAGAAGTAATTTTTAACCTTCTCAGTAAACATCAATCAACGATCTTCAAGCCAATTTTAAACTTGAGTAAATACATAAGAGGAACATATTTTAAATTCGACTAATAAATTGAATTATAACAAACTTTCTTAAATAGTCACATATTTATGCTTTTAAAAAGAAAATTTTGAAAATACAAATTTCATTTTTTAGAGAGGATTAAGAGATACAGATTATTGAAAATGTTTCTACTGAACAGTCATTTTCCAGTTCACGGAAAAGGTTAAAAATTTACTCAGAAACATATTAAAATAAATATATATATTTTTTTAAAGTTAAGCAGGAAAATGTGTGATGAAAACATTCGTCTTCTTAATTGAACTTTCATTATTAACATCACAGAGCTTGAATGGACAAATAATTTTTATTTTTCTTTAAAATTTACAATTTATCAATCGTCCTTTTTTTAAAGTTAAAATCTAGATTAAAACAATAGTCAACATCTTTGTTTACAAAATAATTTTCTGTATTGGCATGTTTGTACTCTGCAGGTTCTACATGCAAAAAGAAAGAACAAGACTTGAATTTGTGCTTATAAATTGCTCAAAAATTTCATTAATAACATATTAAATGTTTTTTTATTATTTCTCTTTTGATATTTCATGCAAATGCATTTAAAATTATATCTTAGTAAAATTTTAATAAATAATGTTTTAATGAAAAAGTGATAAATTACCAATTACAAATAAGAAATTCTAAGAATGAAATTTATATAGAAATCAAGTGAAAAATATAATATTCAAAGAATGCATTTATTTTCAACATCTAGATAACAATTACTATGCAAATTCAGGAAATCCTATAAAATGCTTTGAATTAAAAGAAATCCAAGCCAGAACATTTCATTTTTTTCATACTGACTTAATATTGAATATATTAAGAATTATACAATTATTTCGAAGCAATTATTATGCACATCACAGCCATGCCTTTCTTCTACATTATAGAAAAAACAAAAATTCAATCTGTGAAATTCCAACATCACATGCATAGGAATTCTTCATTTGCCGTTAAATGACTAAGCTCTTAACTCCTCCCGAATCATTGCTTTGAAAAATATTTCAACTTAATTTATAGAAAATAATTATATTTTTTATTGAAATAAATCAAGAAATTTGACATTATCGTTTTGTTTCCTTCTAAACTCTTAAATTAGCTCTAGACAAATCTAATGATACTTGACATGGATAAGGTTCCCACAAAACACAGACTGGGTTGCCTTAATTACTTATTCAAAAACTTCTGCAATCTTTACTCATAAAATATACATGAAAAGAAAAAAATTAAGAAATAAAAAATATTGCCATTTATTTTTTGAATCAAGTTGTATATTTAATCGTTCCTGACTTTTCAAAATTGTATTAATTGTGATCGAAATGAATAAATTATTCTTTTTTTTTTTTAATCTTATTAGAGAAGTAATTATAGTGTAAGAGGACAGACAAAATAGCAGGAGGTCCTGATCTAAGATGTTAAAATTACATGGCCACATAGGGACAGTGTCCACTCCGTCTTTTCAAGACTTTTGTCTAAAAAATTGCCAGTAGTTTCTTACTGTCCAGTTACATTAACGACCTCCAATTTTTTTTACTTAAAAAATTTAATGAAAAAGAATATACCAATTATACCAAGAATAACAATCTTATTCAGAACAAAACAAGTAATTCATTAGAGATAAAAAAAAAATGTGTGTGTGGGAACCTGAGATCATTGCAGAGCTAGTTTCCTTAACAATTAATTAATTATAACATGCCATCTATATACTTTTAAATATATTTATTGATTCAAGATATTTTTTTCTTCTTTTTTTTTTATTTTAGTCTAACCTCCAACATGAGTTGTAACAGATTTAAACATTACTATACATCAACAAGCTAAATATCAACTAATATTTTAGTCTCCACTACTCACTCTCAGGCAGAGGTTCCTAGTTTACAGTGAAATTCATCAGTTCTAAACAACACTGAAGAGGATTTTGCCTTCTTTTGAAACACATACCCTATTCTGAATCTAACTATAGTTAGTTGCAATGATTTCATTTGTCCGTTATTTTATGCTAAGTTGTACTATTCTTTGTGGAATTCTATATTCAAGCCTTAGATAGAACACTATGCACTTTTCCACTGAATATTGTCCAAACATTCCTTCACTAGATAGTAGCTGGCATCTAATTAACTCTGCATATTTTTCACTTGAAAGTATTCATTTTACAACTAATGCTTCAACACAGTCATTTCTTACTATTTTTTTAAACACAGTAATGAGTTTTTCTATCTTGTTTTTTCTTAAATGAAATCTAAACATTTAGAAATAAAATTATATTACTACGGCAGTTTATCCATATGAACCAACACAATTTTCACTTTTTTTTTTTTTTTTTCCAGAATCAGATGTAAATTACAGTACATACGACTGATGGCAGTCAGAAGTCCTTTTAAAAACAAGATCCTTGTTGTTACTTTTAATGTTTCTCTTGCTGGTTTCAATCTTAAATTATTATAATCGGTCAAAATTACATTACAAAATTCTACTTCTAACAAACGTCAAATTGCATATTAGAACACTTTTTTAAGTAAATATGCACGAGAAATTTCAATATATCAAAATCTTAGTTTTGATAAATTATATAACAAAATTTAGCATAAACCCGGTTACTAAGAATATTCTATTTAAGTAGACTCTAGTCGTAACTTTTAAAAGGCTATGCATCAATCATTATAATACTAATGTATGGGATACTTCAACAGACTGTTGTGTCTTTACAAGCCAAATAACCATAAACAGAGTCTACTGTAATGTATAATCTTTGTAACCACAATGAAAATAAATCATTATATACTTTGAACCAATGATACATTTTTTTGGTATAAATATCTATAACATGAAGAAGCACCAGTTATGTTTTTAAAGACATTTTCTTTTAATCCAAGACTCAAAGGGAAAAAAATCTTCAATTTGCACTGCTTTAATTTCCACGTCCAGCAAAAATGTGTATTCACAGTCACATATCATTGCTTTTAACTTTCATGGATGGATTCTTAACTGCACATTTCATAGCTTATTTCATCTCCAACCATCACTGAACATTCAGTTCTAATTTCTATTCATAAACACACAGGATATAGATCAAATTCATGTACAAGTTTAAATATTAGCAAACCACCACAAAAAAATAGTAGAGGCATTCACTATCTAAAAAACATATCTCACAGAATAATTCATTAGAAATATGTGAACCATGGATTGTCTTAAGAGTTTCAAAAACGATTCACATTTTTCTCCTTTTATTATTAACTTCAGAATATTTATTTTTATTACCATTTTCTTTTTTATCATTGTTTCTTCATAATAGGGAAAGACAAACATTTCCCCTTTCAAATACATAAACATATACCGAATGAGTGAAAGAAATGAGAAGCACATTGGAATATTTTGTACTATAAAAATACATGTCTTATTATTTTTTTGCTTGCCACAATGAACCTCCAAAAGCAAGACAACGCTTCAGAATTTCTGTGTTAAAAACCGAATGCAAGACACTGCAATGACTTTCTTCTTTTCGGTTACAGGTTAGTATATATATAAATATGAAAATGAGGACTTTCATGAGGCTGAATCGGTGGGTAAATTAAATTTGCTTTTTGGAAACGATTAGATAAATGTCATGAAACTACCATCATGTTTATGGTATGCAATAAAAATGTAAAACAATAATCAACCAAAATTTTCAAATAAGCAGAATTATGAAATTCATTTGGTTCAACAAAAATAACTTTCACTCATAAATGTGCGTTAAAAATAGTGAATGGAGGAAAAAACATCAAAAAAGAAGAAAATCAATTCTCAATTATCCTAGACTTATTCCCTCTTCAATTAAAAAAGTAATAAGAAAACATTTCTCACATAAAAAAAAAAAAGATTATATATATTAGCCAAAATCACTATAATTGGCATTTAATATAAAACTAGCAGAAATGTGACATATGCATGCATAAATTTGATTAAGGCCATAAAATTTTTAAAATGAAAACTTCAAATTTTTTGAAGTTTTATTAGTTATTGCTCAATTCAATGACATGCATATGTTTCAATAAGGCCACAATATATTTAGAGTGAAAACAAATTTACTTTCTTTTTAATCTTTATTTATTATTGCTCATTTAAATATTTTGAAAAATAAACATAAAACATTTCATAACAGGTTAAAGCATTTGAAAGAGTAAGAATTCAAATTCCGTAAAGGAATAAAAATTCTTAAACTGCTCTATTTATATTTTTATTTCACAGATTAAAAAAATTAATTCCACTTTTAAAAAATTCTATTTGCCATTATTTATTTCACGTATGTCTGAATAAGGCCACAATACCTTTAGATTAAAAACTAATTCCATTCTTTTTTAAAGTTTTCTATGTTACAGCTCATTTGAAAATTTTAAGACTTATGTAAGTTTAATAAATCATTTGTCTGCCATATGTATTTATTAAAAAAAGAAAAAAAAAAAAAAAAAAAATAAGTATTTACATATAAACTGCTACATCTTTAAAATATCAGATTTCCTTATTTGCAACTTAAGAATTATTTGATTGAATTTAAATTTTTCATTCCTTAAAACTTAAAAAAAATTTAATTTCATACAATATGTTTTATTATTATTATTTTTTGCTTTTAAACAAAAACAGGATTATATTTAATATTTAATAGCTCCGATTAGATAGCTATTACAATAAATCTTAATATAATTTTACTTACAAAAATGGTTGGTTGAGAAAATAATATTAAACGAAACTTAGAATTATATTTTATTTTTAACCTCTCCATTAAAATTGCAAAATAGGAGTGAAAAGATTATTATATAACAATGATAATAAAATTATTTAAATCACAATTAAGGTAATTTAAAATAACTAATTGGAATTTATAAGAAGTACATCATTAAATTTTATTATTAATAACATTAACAAACAAATTTGCACATCAAGCAAAAGTCTAAAATGACCTATTAAATGGGACTGTTTTTACAGATGAATAAATAAAATGCTGGCGAAACAGAAAAAGAAAAAAAAAAGAAACTTTTTTTTTAATACAGAAAACAGAAATTTCTTAAGTACTTAGTTTTTTTTTTTTTTTTTTTTTTTTTTTTAAATTTAAAGACAGCCAATTTAAAATTATTTAACATATTTATTTAAGTTAACAATTATTATGTGATTCCACATACTTAAAAATGCAAAAGAGAAAGAAATAGTCAATTAAAAGTAAAATTACAATGTTGTTAAACTAACTTGTCTAGGATAATCAAGATAATGACTAACAAGAAAACAGTTTTTTCAAAATTCTGCTTTATATTCAGAAATGGGGAAAAAATTAAGAAAATAAATGCAACATTTAACATATCAAATAGATTATTTTGATTCTTCTATTTTATGGATTTGTTTGAATTATATAAACAAATTTTCAGCACCTGAGTTATATAGACAAATTAACTCAACATATTGTTTTACATTTCTATGATGACTACAGCAAAACAGTACTCAAGAATACACCATAATATTATTGCAGGAGTTTTAAGACTACAATGTCAGACAACACAAGCTACACTGGTAATGAGTGATTTATCACAGCAACTATACAGACATTTCTAGAGTGCCAAACGGACGGGACAACATCGCTCTAGTTATTAAAAAAGAATCACAATTACAATTTGATGAAAGCACTGCCTAAACGCGAAAGACAACTTTAAAGTTTCAGGTACTAATTCAAAAGTCTATGCAAACAGGGAGACACATAAAGCAAAAACAGACATAAAAACAGACAAAATTAGCAGAAATGCTGGCAAAACGATTTTGAAAAGTTTATACTTCCCACAACATTAGTGAAAACATATTAAAATTAATCCAAAATAGTAAATGTACATATCATACATGCTTTGAATTTTTAACATTACTTTAAAAACATTATATACAGTTAGCTTATTAATATTAATATTCATTTAAATTTTACCTGGCATTTTCCAATCAATAGTTTTTTAAAATAACTATTGATCTTATTAATAAATGATGTTTCTATAAACAATTTAAATTTAATATTTAAAATAATGCATTTTTATAAGATTTTTTATAATGTTTACTTTCACAGTTTAAAAATATTAAAAGTGACTATATAAATAACACAATAATAAAATTAAATTTCTGTATAATTTTACATTTATAAGCAATATTTAAAATAAATTTGAAAAGAGCAATTCAATGGAATGTGTTAAAAATAACTTCAGCCTAATGAATAATTTGTAGAAATCCATGCATATAACTACTAAAATAAAAACAGCATTTTAACTTTTAAAAAATTTAAACTTTTAATATAAAGAACTTTTTATAACTTACAGTTTTATTAATATCTAATATATTAAAAATAAATTAAACCAAATTGCCATTTAAAACTTTTAAATTTGAATGAGCCTAATTAACACTTATTAATTTAACTCAATCAAAATTTAAATTTAGAGATAAATAAAATCATGTAAATTTTAATGTTTATTAACATGAGACACTTCTAAAGTTCTGTGCAATTTAACAAATAGTAATGATATAGCTGATATTATAGTACAGTAATAAAGCAACTTCCATGTAATAATATAGATAAGATGGTTATATAAATAACAAAAGTCTTAGATAAAAACAAATCATTACATCTAAAAGAAATTTCAAGTACACACGAAGTAAATTTCATCAGAACATACAAATCTGAATGAACTGAAATTTTTTATGGCATTTGGTAAGCTATTAATGAAATCACCAGAGATGCAAAAACGTTGATAAAATATCATCAATAAAGCTGACATGTAGGAGTAGAAATTTCAGTTTTACAAAAGCATAAACACTGATAAGTATTAAATTCAAAAGAATTATATTGCATGTAATACATAAATTTCTTAAAGACATATGTAGAGGGATAAGAAACAAATACATATATCTACATACATATATATATATATTTCGATCAGTTTTATACAAATTGGCTTTTCTTCGTTGTTTATATATAGTTACATGTAATAGCACTTTCTCAGCCAGATTCTTTTTTTAAATCTGGCTCTTTCAAAGTCTTCCTGACACATTTTTATTATAGCACACACCATTATAAAATACTTAAGTTTATTGAAGGCAATGAACAACTGATACAAAATGATCAGTATAGAATATCACTAGTGAATTAAAACTGTAAATGATTTCTTAAAAAATAAATTTTAATTAAAAATGACGACAAGAGAAAACTTCAGTAAAATGAAAGATGAAATATCAGAATTAATTTTACAAAATAATTGAATTTACTTTCTTTAACACTGGATTTTAGTGAATTTTTGTTATTGAGTTTCTACAGCCTCAGAATCGAAATTCAGCAATTCATTTACAACTATTATTCAAGCCATTAAAGAATTTTATTCTAGTTTATTTTATTTCTGACTGTTTTTATAAATAATGAAAATCTTTACATAATCATTAACCAACAGTATATAATTATATAAATGTTATTTATGTAAAATATCTGATATTTTATCTCCATTTTATTAGAGCAAAAAATAACATATTTTAGCTTAAATTTCCAAGGAAAAAATATTTACATTCACAAAAACTTACAACTGTAAACAGCTGACAAGAATTTTATTTTGTTCTTAGCTGCCCATTTAAAAACTGTTCTGTAAACATTAAATGCCATATAACTAGGATAAAGATGCTTTATTTCTCTTTATAAGACTTTTTCTTCATACCATCTTATATGAAAGCACATCTTAACAAAATCTCTGACTGCAATATTTACCATCTTAAAAGCATTTAAATCCCAGATATAAATTTATATATAAACTCATCATCTGCTTCCAATATTATGCAATATATATACACACACATTACAATAAATAAGGAAAGCCACATATTATTGCTTTAAATGTGAAGATTTCTTCGAAAAAGTATTGCAAAATAAAGTATTTTATTTTAAGGAAAAAAATTCAAGATGTTTTAAAATGCATACCATATCTCCTAAAAGACAAGAATTTAGGGAATATGAAATCACAACCACTTATCAGTTCATTATAATAACAAATCAATACCCCTTTCCAGCAGTAACACAAACATACACCCCGAAAAAAAAAAAAGAAAAATACATTTGTATATTTCTCTACTAACAACAAGAATAGAATTCATTAGAATTTTTTGACAGATTCATATTAAAATTATATTTACAAATAGTTTAAACATGAGATACAGTGATAAAATATTCAGTAAGATTTATTATTTTTTTTCCATTTAAAAAATCATTCATAACTTCTTTTTCCTATTATTTCTCTGGTGTCAGCACCAAGGATGAAAATTAACGATGACCGCAGTTGCTTCCAGAGGTGGCAGTATCAATGAGACCACACGACTTTTTTAATGGCAGGAAATATGTGAACATTTTAACAATGAATTAATGATTACGTTGAGGTTGATAAAAGTTTATTGTGAGGTCTGTGCATGTTCTATTGCCCAAATCATATGTTAACAGATGTATTCACTGACCTGCATCGGTTTAAAACAGTTCAACAAAACCATAACAGGCCACACAAAACAAATTTGATCTTTTAATCACACATACACTAAATTCAAATTATGGACTCAACAAGAGGCAAAACATATTACAATGGTAAATGAATTTGTACAAGTTAAATACTAATTAAATTAAATGGAATAGATGCTAGACTTATGTAAGAGGGCTCAGATGTAAAAAATTATAATGAATCAAATTTATTATGCAAAATATTTTCTTCAGTAAGGCAATCCAGTAATGCAGTGATTTGATTTTCAGTTTAAAATGAAAAGCAAACAATAATACTTAAACTGTGTTTTTTAAAGCAGATTTTTATGGAAAATTTAAAAGTTTTAGAAAAATACTGAAATATTTTTTTATTCTATTAAAAATAATAAAGATACATTTATAAGATGTATAAATAAAAAGATTTCACAGAAAAATAAAAGAAAGGATTAAATAAATTCAAAACTGTGATTAAAATATATATAACTTAAAATAGTGCAAAACTTAATAATTAAAATTATCTTAAGAAAAGATAAAAGGGAAAGTACAAATAATAGAGAACATTTGCAATATTAGGTATGAAACAAAATATTTTTTCAATAAAACGTTTTAATTCATTATGCTATAAAAGCACAATCTTACAGTTAAAAAAATGGTTGTAGAAAAGGAAGACTCTGAATGATGGAATTATTTAAAGATAAATAACACATACGAAATAAATATTATCCAACTCTAAAGAAAATGTATTAATCTATAAGTATATATAGAATTATAATTTTCTGAAAGATTAGAATTAACTAATTACCCAGGTTTAACATACTAAAATAGAAATAACAGCTTTTTGCATAAAAAATTTCCATTCCTTAAATCACTGCATTCAGGAATTTTTAAAATGGACTTTATGTTGGTCATCAGTAAAATTAAACTTAGCAGATATTTAAAAAAGACTTCATAAAAACAACTAAATCTCTTGATAAAGCTACTCCAAATAATATTTCTTTTGCCTCTCTAAAATAGAAATTGATTACAACTGCATCTCTCTCACAAAGCTAACATTTAATCCACCAATTTAAGTAATGTGATGCAATTGATTGTAATGATATTTGATCACATTCTAAGTCCTAGTAACAACATCATGCACCAGACCCCCTTCCCCCCTTTCACGCATACCTGGATTCTTATGGCAAATGAATAAATTTACAACAAGTGTCCATTCGATTCCAGCATTTCAACAAACAATTTGTTCAGGACCACTTTCCCTGCCTTGCGGACATTGCTCCAAAACAGCCGAACTTCTGCATCAAGTTGCCGCAAGAGAGGTAGGCACAGCATCAATTGACTCAAGTGCTCAATACAGTTTGTGTTTCGATACACCGTCACACAGTTCTGCAGTCCGTTGAGTATGCTATCACGTAATTTGTGCACAGACTGAGGTTCTTCCAGCTGAATATCTAGAAGAACAAGAATTATTAATATTCATTTCATAATAAAGTCGCATATCCTTAGCAACTGAAACTGTACTTAAAGTAAAAACTTTATTAACTGAGTATTTATAAATGAAGGTCTCTGTTAACAAAGCCTGAACAGAAAATTTAATAATGTATTTCAAATAACTAATTTTTTAGTTAGCATCACAGTGAATTTCCTCAATTCAAAAGCTTATGAATATCGTTAACAGGCTATTTACTTTTTTAATAGCTCACAAATTAATTTACTGCAAAATAAAAAAAATATTTAAAAAAACAATTCCATTTTTAAGTACTTTAAAGAAATGATGTGAGCAAATTCCACTGCCATTTTCATTAAAGAAAAAAAATTCTACAATAAATGCCACTAAAAATTATATATATTTTTAGAGAGAGATTATCTGTTGAGTTTTTTTAAAGAATCACCAAGTAAATGCAAAAGAAACTCTAAAAATTAGTAATATTTGCAAATTTTCAAGATAAGAAATTGATTTTTTTTTTTTAACTTCTTACTACGGATTTTTCTCTTAATCAGTTTACTAATTGATGTGTATGTTTTCCTCTTATTTTGTGATTTAATGAAAACTTGTTTGGGCAATACATTATAGTACTTGTAGGCATATTTTTTGAAATTAAAATAAACAATTTTTTAAAAATTTTATAGAAAGAAAAAGTTTCCACATTTAAAATTTAGTCCCTAATGATCAAGTTTTTGATTATCCGAGATGATAATAATCCCAATCAGCTTAGGCAATTGGAAATCTAAAGTAATAAGATTTTGTTAATTTAATCAAATATATTTAATTATTTAGATAAAAATTTACACTATATAAATTTAGTAATCAGTTCTGAACTGCACATTCATGCAATGGATTAATTAAAATACTCTTTAAATTCATGAAACTTAAAAAAACTCTTAAACAATCTGATATAAAGACATGTGGTGATATCACTAAAAATTTTAACATAAAAAATATGGACTTAGAAAAAGTCCAGCGTGACTATTAATACTTCTTCTCACATAATGTCAGAAGAAGATATAAAAATTATTTTTCATTCATTTTGTAAATTTTACCAAATGAAATTTACTATAATCACTAAAAGTACTTTCAGGATTCATTAGAAATCTAAATTAAATGTTCTTCATCATTTTTTTTTATGTTATGAAAAAACATCACTTGAAAATTATGTTAACTCTTACCAGCATTTGCTAAAAGAAGGGCCTTTAATGCAAGGTATTCTTCCCTTGCTATATTTATGCTTTCCAACCTTTTGACTAGTCGTATTGAACGAGAATATAGCTCTATTGCTTGGCATTCTCCGGCTTGCACTTCATCCATTGTGAAATCTTGAGTAAAATATAATTTGAATGGCTCGCTTCCAGACATATAGGACCTGAAGGATTGAGTTTGAAACCAATTCAAAGAATAACTGATACAAAACAACAGATAGTATAATACCTACCAATACTAATGATAATAATTTCTCAAATATGTAAAAAGAATGAATCACCGTGTATATAAAAATAAAAAAACATTACCATTTTAATTTGTTTACTTCTCCAGTTTTTCTTAACGGATTTAGAATCTTACCCAAATATTTAATTCTCATGTGTTTCATGTATTCTAAGCTAAATCAGAGTTCTGGATGAACCTGTTAGACTGTACTTAACTACAAAAGTTTTAGCACTATTCATATTTAATGCTAACCCATTTTGAATTATAATTAAATTTGCCACAATAGTAAATAAATAAAATAAACACAACATCCCATTCAGGGGGAAAAAATAAATTTTTTATAATTAAATTGCATTAATCAATGCATTAAAAAGGAAATGATATTTATATTCAATAAAAAAATCTGAAGAGAAGAAATGAGATGCAAACAAGAAAGCTTTAATTAAATAGAAATCGGACTCATATTTAAATTTTAATACAATGGATAATGAGTTTCTTACACCTTCATTATATATTTTCTTTATAATCTTCTATTGTTTTCTGCATTTCAGGCTTTTCCTTTTTTTTTTTTTTTTTTTTTAACCTTCCCTACCTCCAAAATTTTTATAATTACTTTTTTTTCTCTTTTTAATGCATTTATAAAGCTCTTTTATAAGAGTTTTTTAATAATTATTATTTTTTAATTTGAAGTCCTTAGCTAAAAAGGCATAAAAATACCCAATCCATAATCAGGAATCAAATGGCATAAAACACCACTAGGCACACGACAACTGCTTTGATGTAAACAAATCATTACATTAAATCAGACAGCTATATTCTAATATGCAACAATATTCAAAAACATAAAATTTTCTGATGAAAATAATTACCTTTTATTAAATTTCCAATTTTTTAATTTTAAATATTCTAATTTGTACACAATTTATATATTAAATATTTAAAAAATCTAATGTTTAGTTCCCTTTAATTATATTTTCATAGTAAAAGCAATTTTTTAACTAATATTTAATATTGTTTTAATTTTTTAAATCAAAAATATAGATAATAGGAAACTATAAGAGCATGAGATTCATATAGCAATACTCAAAGTACAATAGAATAAGTTACTTATATTTATAGCATATTTTAGCTTTCAATGAATATACAAGAATTTCTAATCATTACACTGTGTCTTAATTTCTTTATGATGTTGCTAGGATTTTGAAGAAATTTTTTATTTCCTACCTCTAGCTACACACTAAGGCGTATTAAACTTTTTATTGTTATTTTCTAAATTTTTTAACCATTAATATCCATGCTAATATAAATTAAGAAATCCAAGAACTAAGATTTCGCCAAATGAACAGTAAAAAGTGCTATCTCTTTTAACCCTTTCTAGGGCCGTGGGGAGTACGCTTCCTACCAAATTTATCAATCTTTGTATGAATTTATGTAGGTTGGCATAAGTTCTGACAAATTTTTTTAGAAAGACAGAAACTTAGATGCTTTAGTTCTTTATTTTACACAAAATGATGTGTCTTGATTTGATCCTTAATTATTAATTACCCAAATTAATTAATTAATCAAATAAAATTTATCTAATAAGCTAAATGAATCCCTTTTCTTATTCTAATTTCAAGCCTAAATATATTTTAGCATAATATCACTAGAAAAAAATGGCCCTCTAAAGGGTTAAATCAATTTTTAGCTAAATTAATATATGAAGTGTTAATTAAGAGCTCTAAAATTATGAAAATATTCTTTTGTCATCATTATCCAATAATAATACAAAATTGCAGAATTCAAATAAATGAAGAAATGAATTTAAAAAAATCAGTTAAATAATTACAACCTTACATACATATATATAATATTAAGCTTTGAAACTTATTTTAAAAAATCTAGAAACTAATGATCTCTGTACAAATCAGAATAAAATTTTTTAAGTTGCATATTTTTGAAACTCATACCCTCAATCCAAGAGCAAAATGAAAACAAAAGATGAATATAAGCTAATGATCAGCCAGCGAGAATTCTGAATTCAAATATTCTAGGATAATGATTATTCTTATAAGAACACTTACAACAGAAATCTTAAAAGATAAAAACTTCAAAGAAAAAAAGAAGAAAAAAATGAATATTGAAATTTACATAAAATTATGATTAACAGCAATAAATATTAGCTAGATATTACTACTTTAAAATACTTTATGAATAACATTTTCCTTCATAATAAAATTCAATCACTGAATGATTAAGGTGAAAAGAGGGAATGCAAATGTATAAATGAATTTTATACCGGTAAGCTAGAGATAATGAAAGTATTTCAGCCCATGTAGTCTGCAGCAGTTTCATCTGATCATTGAGGGTGAGATCTGTAAAACCTAAAATAATAATATTTTGTGATAAATATTAATTTTTCTTTGACTTAGAATATCTATAATTTCTTAAATTTAAACTGATATTACTTTTGGAGAATTAAAATGCTACAACTTATTTAATTAGAAGCATTTTTAACATTCTTATAATTGATAAACATATTTAAAACTAATGCATTTTTTATACAAAATATCAAGAGAATAATTTAAAATAAAAAAAGCAAGTAATTTTTAACAAATAAGAAACAGAAACACAAGTTTTTAATAAATTTCTAAAGGTTTCATAGTTTATTAGAAAAATATTCATAATATTTTAATTGTCTTTTTGGTGTGATTACAAAGATTTAGGTTATAACAAATAATTAATAACAGCTTTCAGAATAATCAATTACTTGCAGAAATAAACAGTACATTACAATTAATTTGAAATAATTATTTCTTTATCAGTTGTAAAATATTACAATTATTTAAAATTTTAGGGCTTCTCCTCAGAAAATTTTAATAAATAGCTTAAACATTCAAATTTATATTATTACAAACAGAAAAATTTAGAACATACTACTTTTGAAATAAATTTCTTATAAAGTAAAACTATAATTTTACCAGGTATCTGTTTGGCCCAACCAATCGTGGAAACAAGTTCTCGATCAACTAAATCACTGAGCGTACTAATCATTTTCAAGTCAGATTCTGGAAGAGCAGGATTTGGTATTGCTTGTAGTGGATCAGGTTCACAATTGAGAAGAGCTGTTATAATTTTATTATCTGTTGAGAAAGAAAAATTAAAATAAAACATGTTAAAATATTTTATAAGAATAAAAGCTGTGGTGATATTCATCATATTATGCATTTTTAAAGGTACGTAGAAGACCCCACTGAATGTTGCACTTAGGAATTGATTAAAATATCAAACATGACAAGTACCATTTGATAAATTTCTTCAAGAAAACGACATTTTGTAATGGCTCTCATTTTATGACTTCTGAAAAAGCTTAATGTATTTCCCCCAATTAAAATGTCTTGAATCCAAAACCACTTTTCAAACACATAATGCCCTTCAAAAGGGACCAACCTTGAAGAAACATAAATATTGATGTTTTCTGCAAAAACTAAATAAACTACTTTTTTTTTTAAACCAGTGAAATATTTGTTGCAGAGAGAGAGTGAAAATTTTCGGATGATTTTATAGATAAGCCTTCCAGTTGATTTACTTAAAACATAACTATTTCATGTTTTATATATACTTGATACAATCTTTTGCTTTCCAATGCTATTATTTAAATATTAAAATAATATATTGCTAAAAATTTCTACTATGTAAATTATAAATTATGTACATATGAAATTATTTTTAGAGATAATATTATATATATTTCTATATATAATTATTTAAAAATAAATATGTACACAAGATTATTTGATAATTACTGATTAAAAGAAATTGGAGCACTAATAAAGTCTAAAACAAAAATTAAATTACTTTTACGGCCATAGTTATTTAATATAACTAAAAAAGTTTTTGAAAGTTTAAAAGTCCCTTTTCATATTTTGTTCATTAATACAAATAATAAAAAAATAACTCATTAACATTGCATAAAAAGACTGACAGCAAGAACTAAAACAGGAAACAAAATATTCGAGATATTAGCGGAAGAGAAAAATTTATTACAAGAACTTGAACTCATTAAATCTTATTGCAATTCACGTTGTTTTTTTTTTTTGCAAGATCTATGAAGGTATAGTAAATACCTTCTATTGATGGCTTTTTACAGGGGACAGGATGAACTTGGTAAGGACTTTCTTGGCATCGCCTGTACTTTTGTCGTCCACCACGCACTCTGTCAAGACGCACACCTAAAATTTAAAAAAATTCTTTTGTAAATTACAATTCTTATATAAGTCATAGCAAATATATATAATGTAAGATAAATGCATGCGGAATTTACAATATTAAAGAATGTGAACAACAACCTAATTTTAAATAACTAGAAACTTTACAAATTTTTATAGCAGTACTTGCTTAAGCATGTTTCTATTTTCAATATATACAAAATTAGTAAATTAAATAGAAAATTTAAATTTAAGATGGCTGCAAGCCATGTGTTCCAGCATTAAATGTTAAAGAAAAAGTTAAAAGTCAGTCCACTATTCATTGGATTCAAAAGAAAAAATTAAATTATTATAGACAATATATAAAAAATTCTTAAGCTATTATTCCCTAAAGTATACCTTCTTAGTATAGTGTGAACAAACTTAAAAATTATATAGCAAAATATAATTAAACAGAAAAAATATATATTTTAAAAAACTTGCCTTCTTTTAACATGCCCATTTTCAAACATTTTTGAAACCTACAGGCTTGGCAAGCTTTCCTCCTCCTCTTATTGATTTCACAATCATTATTAGCAGGACAGGTATATTCAATATTTCCTATTAACAGCAAAAGTTAAAGAATGATTCAAAAATTGGAATTAAATTCACACCTTACAATTTATAACATTAATATAATTGTATCTTTCCCAATAGATCCTAAAGAATTAATATAATAAAGATAAAAATACTAAATTTTATGACGACAATATAAGCTCAATAATCATCAATGCAATCAAACCACCATTCATAGTCAGAACAGATTTTTAATACTATTAAAACAAAATAAAGTTTAATAATAGCATTTCATTGTGAGAAATATAAAAAAGAATATTATCTCATAATAAAAACCATGCACGTTTTTCAATAAAATTAGAACAGAAAAAAAATGGGTGACTTTTCAAAAATCCCACAAAAGAAAAAGAGAAAAATTTCATGTCTAAATAAATTATTCTTCTCAAATAACAAACATTCCATTCATCAGAATGATATTGAAAATTTTCCATTTTCTTATACAAAATTATTTCTTTACAATTAGATCAGAAATTGTCATTGCACAATTTTCATGGAGGAGGGGGGTCTTTAACTTCAAATTACATCCAACGATATGGTACTGTTTTTGAGCTAAGCATATAAAACTTATATATTATATAATTGTAATTTGAAGTTTCTTTTTAACAATCCAATTTTAACATTAAAAGAAATATAAATTAATAATAATTCAAAAGCTCAAAATTATTCTCTTAAGAAATTTTTAAAAAATTATATTAATTAATAGAAAACAAAATCTTGCAGAGTGTTTTTAATATTCCATTTATATTTTTAATTATGATGGTTTAATGGCAGCTGTAGTAATTAGCAACTAAAATTATATATATATATATATTAATTATTGAATAAGACTCAGAATTTTAAAAAAAATGGTACTTGCATATTAACCATATGCCATTAGCAATTTTTTTGTATTATCCATATGGCATTGATTATTAGTTATAAATGAACCTATTAGTATGTGATCATTCAAGATGAATCTCTGGCATGAGTGAATACCCATGTACAAAAAAAAAAAAAAAAAAAAAATAATAATAATAATAATAACATGAAGCTACGCCAAGAATGTGTGTGTATATATTCCATTGTTATTTCAATAAAAATTACTTTAGCAAAGCAACAATATTATATAAAATTTCAAATACAATCATAACTGCATACTTTTTTTTTAAATTTCTTGAAATAAATAATAGAAAATACCCCAAAAAAATCCTAATATAATGTTTAAAATTTAATAATTTTAATAATAAAAAAATAAAAAAATTAAAAAAATTACCTTGAATAGTTCTTTTGAAAAACGCTTTACATGCTTCGCATGAAGCCACACCATAATGGTATCCAGAAGCAACATCTCCACATACTAAGCAATATCGTTTTGGAGAATCTCCAGATTTGCCTTCTGAATTTGAAACAACCACTGCACCAATACCATCCCCTGACATTGTACTTGAACAAAACATATCCTGATGACGACTTTCAGGACTACCAGGAGAGGATGGAGACTGGTCAGCTACACCCTGATACAATTCCTGAAATTTTCATTATGTTAAATTTTAAAATAATAAATTGGATTCAGCAAAAAAATTTACCATCAAACAAGACAACAAAATAGTATAAATACAATATCAAAAGACACAAATAATTTAATAAACTTTTTCAATATATTCAAATTACTTTATTTCTTGCCATAGTTCAAATTATCACTCAAAAAATGGAATGATCTCGAAATATTTCTTGCCATAGTTCAAATTATTACTCAAAAAATGGAATGATCTCGAAATATTCAGCATAAAAAATAATTTCTTTCAAAGAAAGTTTTTTTTATTTTAATTCCCAGGACAATAATCTGAAGTATCAGAAATTTATTTCATAATTACATACTGTGTTTATAAAATATAATAAAAAATATTTCAAAAATTTATAAACAATTAAACAATATCTTTTCTTAAAAAGTATTCTACTCAAGAGAATAATTCACTACAGGACAATCATAAAAAGTCCACACACACACACACTTTTTTTTTTTTTTTTTTTTTACACATTTTTATTAGAAAGAGATAGAATTGAAACTAATATTTATTCTTTCACAAAGAGAGGTTACTCAATTCTTTTTGCAAACTCATACTATTTAAGGAAAATAGTATGAGTTTAGATTGTTCTCTAAAAGAGGGGGGGGGGGGCACTTTCAGAACTTTACTTTTTATTTATTTATTTATTTTGAGTTTATTTCCTAACATATATCCTACTGTGAATGCGTGGGCAAGCCCCCCCCCCATCATGCGCTTTAAAGGGCAATAGAAAAGCACAAATGTAGGGATGACAGAAATAGAGTTGATTTCTTATGTTTTTCCATTACTGAAACATGTTTTCAGAGCCTAAAGCATAATAAATAAAACTAAAAAAAAAGGAATATTTAACACTAAATAAAATATCATACTTTTTTTTTTTTTTTTTTTGCTTGTTAATGAGTCTAAATTTATTCTGGCTTTATATGTTTCCTCATTGCACAGTCACATTTGATAGATTTGTAGAAACACAAGTAAGGAATGTAAGAAAATTTATATAAAAGCTTATTTGAAGTTGATCTTAATAAATTAAAAATTCATTAATTAAAATTTCTTTTTTAAAATCTTACCTACAATAAGCAAAAAATCTCATCCTTCCTTATAAGCTGTTAAATCATTCAAAATCAGTTTTAACTCAAAACATTATGCAAAAAAAATCATCCCCGCACATTACAATAGTATTAAGTTACAAAATACAAGCCATCAATGCACAGAAAGTAAGAAAAAATGAATATCTCTCAAAAATAATTACTGAATAAAAAGATATTGACAAAGTATAACTTTAAAATTCCCATGACCAAATATTCATTCAAATAGTTTGTTTCTGAAGAAAACAGGAAAAATGAATATTTGTGAAGCCATATTGTTAATTAATATTGTTAATGTAATAACAAAAAGACTTAAAGAACTTACTTAAATGAAAAATCTGAAGATTTTTTATACAATAATCCAAATAAATATCCCATTTGGTTTAGGTTAAAATGATCGAATTTTACTTTTTATAGCTACAGACATCTAATTCTAAACCCTTCATTTAAGATAATCCTGTAATGAACGACAGTACATGCATGGCAAAGATGTATGCTTTGGCTATATTTCAAAAATGTAACAGATAACAAAAAAATTAGAAGCCATTAAAAAAATAGATGCAGCAAATAATTAAAATCTACTGTCTCCTAAATCTTCTTTTTTCTATGCCATTTTTTTTTTCACAACATATTTAAATTTTCATTATGGAAAGAGACAGCGTTTAGAAACAGCTATTTCGAAAAGAGACTTGAATTATTTAACAGGTGTATGTGTTATTGGGAGTTTAATGAGAATTTCTGTTAACAGTCATTTACTTTTACAGTAATGTTGCTTTCAAATGCTGGATATTTTGGGAACCAATACCAACGCATATACATAGCAATGTACTACCTACTATACATTGACACTATGGATATTAATATCCCTTATTTTCAATATATAAGATAAACATTAATTAATTAAATTATACAGATGGTATTTAAATCTATTAACAATTTGTTCTTCTTTTCAAAATTTCAATTTTTATAGAAAACAGAGCACATTTAAACGTAGAAACATCTAAGGTATTATCTTTAAAATCGTTATCGATCTCCTATTGCCACAAAAGCATAGTAAGAAAATATATTCTCTTCCACAACATTTTTTGCAAAGGGAAGAATCTAATGTTGTAAATACAGAAACAGAGAAATTAGAAGTGAAGTTTTAAATATTTTTTCTATAATGCCAAAAAAAATGAATGATAATTAGAAAAAGTATAATTTTATTAATAACTAAAATAATAATTTAATTCTAATAATTTTTCTTGTAAATCTATACAAAAATAGTATTCCTAATGTTTCTTGTAGTAATCTTAACTTTTATGGCTTTTCTTATTTCTCAACCAGTTACTTATACTCATAAAAACAACAGTAGGGAAGAATAACTAAGAATATTTATCTCAAAATCTAATTTTTAATATAAATGAATTAAAACTTACTAACTGCTTAGTTATATTTTTGATAACATATCAAAATTGTTATTATCTTTATTAACTAATAATTAAATTATTCAAAATTAATTTTTTTAAGACAATGTAGCACAAGTTATGGCCCTCTACATCTAATAAGCTCTCATTGAATATAAATGTCTCCATCATGACCTAAATATCATTAATATTTGATGCCGTGTTTCCCTGTATCAAAGTAATAAACTTAAATTTTTCTAAAAAACAAAAATGAAAAACTTACCAATGCCATTTCTTCTGCAGACTGACAGTGGGATTTGGAACTCCCTACTACAGGACCCATCGCTCGACTGAAATCTGTCTGACTGTTTGAAAGACCAGAGTTTGATGGGGAATACAGATGAGGTGATGAAGGACACAGAGAACCACTACTGACATCACTTGGATCTTCAGTCTTTATCTGTGAGACTATCACACTGTGGCCAGCCATTACACCATAATGCTAAATAATGAGTAACATACTCAAATTAGTAAAGTTAGTGAAACATACAAGAAATAAAATTAAATAATATCAAAATTGAAAGATTTTCTTCTAAATTCTTTCAGATACAGGTAATTCTAGCAATTCAATTTGAAAATAAATACAGATTGGCAGATCATGTAGACATCAAGCTATGTTAAAATAATATAACAAACTTAGAATTATGCATAAAATCAATAATTTAATAGCAATCTTCATTCCTGAGATAAACAGTATGTTAAAAATCAAATCAGAAAAAGAAAATTAATGAAAACTAGAAATCTAAGTACTCTCCTTTACCAAGAAGCAGAGGAAAGAAAACATTCTGGTTGGATATTTCTGACATAAATTGTAAGATTACTTAATAAAAAAATAATTTGCTCAATACTGCATACAATATTAGAGGAAAAATTCCCAAAATCAACAGCTTAAATATAATGTCAAAGCCATATCCATATTATCTACACAGATTGCTGCAAATAATTTTTCTCCAATTCAAAGATTCTTTTTAATGCATCATCACATTAACATATAAACATATAACATAAAAAAAGATGTGTCACACCAATGCATAAACCTTTACTAAATTAGACTTTGTGTTGTAACAGCTTCTAAAATTACTGATATTTACACCTTCATAAAATTCGCAAATGTCTTATAAAGTAAAATATATTAATACTAAATGATAATGCACGAAAAATAATACATATAGTAATAAAACGGTATCTTTCTTTATACACAAGGTGACTCAAAAGACAACTTGAAAATATGATATGTAAATCAAATATATAGAAAGTCACTTTTACAACAAACACAGGGTCACAACTCAAAAAGTACTACAAAGGACTTTTAGTCAGCAAATAAGGTAAACAAAAAGAATAAACCAGGTAAAGTACTTAACATAAACTTAATGGAAATAAATTGAAAAAGCAGTTGCATAAAGAGCAACATTAGCAGTCAGGTGCAGCATTGAAAAATAAGATAAAGTACTGTATAAATAATAAGTTTTTGGAATATTAACTTAAGTATTCAAAGGATAAACTGTTTGAAGTTATACATGCTCTGCAAATTGTTATACAAATAACAAAATTATTTACAAAATTGCAATCTATTAAACCTGTGTTGTATATTTTATCTTTTTTCTCTTGCTGAATTCAATGACTGAGTTCATCTAGAAGTAATCACATTTTGCATTAATACCTCCAGGTTGCACTGTAAAAATCTGTACCTCACCCTTTTTAAACCTCAAAGTTTGTACATGAGCTTTTGGAACACATTGTATATTTAATTCATTGATACATATGCTTCACTATAACAACAAACACATCTAAATTCAATACCATGATGCAAATATTTGAAAAGGGTTTCATACAAAACAATTTCTTATATTATACAATCCATAATTGTACGTTACACACAGAAACAAATGTAGATTGTTTTATTTTAAATCAAGACAGAATATAAATACAGGAAAAAATTATTAAAATCTGTTACACATATGGATGCATAGGGTATTCTATAAAGTAGGAGTTTTTTTAAAGGTAGTTTAAAATCTAAAATAAAAAAATGAAGCACAAGTAATTTTTTAAATGCACAGACAGTGATAATAAAGAGGAAGAAATTATAATTTCAGAATAAAAATAGCTTCTTTTTGCTTCAAATTTTCATTATTAATTTATTTGCATACATTTATAATACATTTAAAAAATGATTCCATTTTTCATTTGTTCTCTAAAATTATATTTTTATTTATTCTATTACGGATTGTATAATATAAGAATTGTTTTATATGAAACACATTTTTTCTTATTAAAAACGATAATTTCAGAGCATTTATAATTTCTAATAAAACAACTGTCATAAAAAAATGTTCCATATTAAATAGTCCTTTTATTATCTTTCTTCCCATTCTAATTCGTACACAAATTTCAAACTTTATTAATGCTTTAAAGAAAACATAAGACAACTGAAAAATTTAAATAAGGATTATTTTTACATATTCTGCATGATAGAAATGTTCATATTATGCAGAAAGAAAGAGAAAAAAAATCATACAGGATTCTAACACAAGAAAGAGTAATAATAATTACAAATCTTGATACAATCTTATTTTGGTTGCAATACAATTATTTATACTCTTAAAATATAATTAAACCAACACAAGAAATGAAAGTTCTCATACGAAGTCAATACATAATATAAAAGTGTAAATTATAATGTTCAAACACACATATTAAATTATTTGGAATTTATTTTCTGATTTAACCTACAAAGAACTAGGTAGTATTTATGAACTATATAATTAATAGCATTAAAAATTAATAGCCTTGTGACAGTTTCTGACTAGGCAATGGCCTAGATTTGTTTGGCTGATGGGGGGGAGGGGCACAAATTGGTCACTTTTAAAAATTCATTAGCCAAGTTGTCAAAATAAATTTGTAAAAAATATAAATTCTATATATTATAATATATACAAATAATGTTAATTCTTTCTCAAGTATTATTGGTTCTATATTTTCATTGAAGTCAATTATTCATACACCATGCGTTTGGTCAAATAATATTAAGTACAAATGCATATGCTACTCAGTCCTGGGTCATTATAAAGTAAATAAAAGCATATAAAGTTTTACAAAATTAATTAAATAAGAAATGAATTGAAAATAAATAATTAACATGTTTTATTAAGATAAAAATGTGAAAATAAATAGTCAAAACAAAATGGGGGCCCTTACTGTATCCTGCTTAAAGCTTCAAAATGTCAATGTTTATATGGGATATAACATACTTTTGGAGTGTTTTATTGGTTCCATAATTTAAAAGATATTAATTATTTAATCCAAAAAAATCATATAGCATTTAATCATTTTTTTTATTTTAATAATAGTTCCAATAAAAAAATTGTTGACTTAATGTTAAAACTGTTTGCAAAAACTTTTTTGGAGCTGGGGGGTTAATATTTTTCAAAAATAAAAGATTTCTTGGCATCTTTACTATTACTGTATGTATATATTATACGTGTGTGTGCTTTTACTAATACTTAAATTCCATTCTAATAATTTATTTGATATCATGAAACTTATTATTTTCTAAGTTCATAAAGCATGTTATTTCAAAAGCAATTTTTGATTTTAAGAGAATGAAATAAGAGTCTATTAAAGTTTAACCAGTTAAACTTAAAGTTTGGTCAACAATAAGAAAAAATTTTGAGGCATCAAATTACAAAATGAATAATATTCTAAGTAGGATGGAAGGAAAACGATAAAAAAATATGAAAATAAATGTTTCATATTTTTTTGACTAAAAAATGCTAAATTATTAATTACTCATCCTCTGGTACACCTTTGCCTCAAAATAATATACAATGACAAGAAATTCTATGATAAAAGCAGTAAAAAAAAAAAAAAAATACATAAGAAATATTTATGTACAATTTTTATTCTTACACTTTAAATTCACTTTAAATTTTTATTCTTACACTTTAAATTCACTTCAAAATTAAAAACTGATACTTGTTATAGGTTTGCTTACATTATAAAAAAACTACAGCATTACTTTTAATGAACAATATCATTTTGTTTACAGGCAGACATTTAGTAAACAAACATTAAATAACTAAAAAATAAGAAAGTTAATAACTAATCATAATATTTATTTCATAAGCTTTCCAAATGCTTGCTGACCGAAAATCTATAAGCGATACAACAAAAAAATTCTTATGTATGACAGATTTTTTAATTTGGAATAAATAAGTGCGTTAATTTTATCAAAAGACTCACACAAAATTAAACCTACTCATATTCCATCTATGTTTCAGAGATTATACTTTTAATATAGTCAACTCTTTATTTACACCAATTTACATATGCTAAGATCTCCGATCTGCCATGGTAACACAATGGCAAATGATTTTAATTCTTTAAACAGCAATAAAACTTTAACAAATACGCATTCCAGAAGTAAATAAAAGATTAAAAAAATATAAACATACCATTTCAGGAAATGCCATTTTAGCATCGATATATATCCAGACATTTTCACAAAAACAAACCGACCACCAAGCCACAGAACTGAAGCCGGTGTATCACTCACAAGGTTAGAGTCGAAAGTGAAACCTTTCAATGTAAGTTTTAAAAAATATAATAAAAATACTATGTCCCACGTTCGAGAGGATCCTGGTAGGTTAAGTATAAAAAATAAAGTTAAGTAAGAAAGATATAAAAAAGGGGGGAAACTATCGAAGAAGAATATGGTGGGAACGGTGCGAAAATCGAACAATAAATAAATAAATAAGAACGCAGAATGGGGCCCACTATAGGCTCGATAGCACGGTGGCCTACATCAAGCCCGATATTCCCCAACCAGCAGAAACAGGTGGCACTTTTCCAAGGCCCTAGAACAAACTTTACAAAAATCTTTCTCCCCATCCCAAACTTTACCGGCAAAAGAAATGCGCGATTAAAACATTTGGCGATTTATCGCCAAAAGTCCAAAGGAAAAAAAAAACATTCTACTCGCTCTCACCGTTCACGAGAAGTAGAACCATTTCTAGGTTACGGCCAAGAACGAACTATGGGGGATGTCTTGCTATTAAATACGGACCATTATTATCAGAGTTATCTTTTGATGGATGTTTTCCCCAAGGGGGGGAGGGGGATGGTACATTTAGTGGGTCATCCGGAGAGGCACAAGTTAAGAGGGAAAACCGCCCCTTGTGCTAAATTTTGCCCCTTGTAATTACAAATAGCAGACAGGGAGTCGCCAAGGAAACTGTGACTACATATTTCAACCGATAAGAAAGTAGAATTTCAGGAAGTAAACTGTTTCAACAAAATGGAACACATGTGACAAAATGGTCTTTTATCACACCTAATCCTTACTGGTTTCGAATCATTACCTGTTCTATGTTTCAACATAGTTGCAAATTTTGCCAACAGCAGACACGTATTCCTTGCACTTTCTTCTTTCTCTGACGATGAGAATATACACTCTAAATCTGTCTGCTATTCCATAAATCTCAAGAATATGTATTGTTCGAAGATATTAATTGTGCATTAAGTGGGAATTGTGATGTTCTATAAGTGTTTAAGAATTGCAGTAAGTAAAATCCCATATCAACAATGACTTGAACTCAAAAAGTTATGAAGACCATTGTATTCGATGACGTCACAAATTAAATATACGAGCTGAAGTAAAAAATTAAAGAAACTTAAATGGGGGGAGGGAGAAAAAAAAGACATTTTATGAAGCGAAAAACTTTTACTGGGAAAATTTGTTTTATTTTTTTAAATAAATTCACAAATGAGAAATTCAAAGGAGGAAAGATTCTAGGCATTAATGCCACAGAATTTCCATTGAAAACGAGTTATACAATGATATTCCGAGAAGCAGTTTTAAAAAGAAACCAGTACTCTTTTTTAATGATATGAATTTAACTTATTACACAACGCTTATTCTCTTACAATTGTTAAATTCAATCATTCGAAAAGCCAATTACCCACAAAAGCATATCAATTACTTAGTAATTTACTAGCTTGATTGTCATTGGGTATGTGTTTACAGATTTTATACTAAATCTGAAGTTTTATTCTGATGCCATGGGGTGGGAATGCAAATTTCAAAATGATTCAGTTCAACAGCAGCAAAATAATACAATAAAAGTAATTTCTGAATAAGATGTCTTTCATTAAAAGGTAGCATTTAATTAACCTGCATGTTCCTTCATTAATGATAAATAGATTATTATCTTTAACTTTCTTCCATGCAAGAGCACAAAAGCTATAACTAATGGTCCCTTTCTTGCCCTCTCTTCAATAAAAAAGAAATAATAATAATCTTCAAGTGAATATGTATTATATTAAATAAATGTACAACTTAAATAGATTTGCCAAATATTTCAAAAAGTCTAGGACCTCAGTAAGTCTAAATTAGACACTGTTTCTAATATTTTACTTCAGTGCAATTATCTTCAATCCAAAATTTAAAATGGACCATGTAATGCAAAAACAAGTATCTGCCGCCTTTTAGTTAACAAAAGTTTCGAGGAATTTAAATTTTACGCTTGATGTAACTTAGCAAGTGATCTTCCACGAAAAAGCAATAGCTATGGAGTTGTTTTTCATACAAGTTAGTAATAATTTCAAATAAAGGGATAGGTTACAGGAGTATTTACAAATTAAAAATGCTTGGCACGTCCAGCAGGCAACACTTGCGCACATCGATAACAAGTCAATGAGGTCAGTTTTAAACCCCAGAAGCAAAGTACCATATCCGGTATGAAAACATAAATCTGGGAAGTTTTTCTTTGATACGACAAATTACAAATCGTACAAACTGACCTTTTTTGCCCCAAGTGGCAGATGGAAAACGAAATGGAGAACAAAATGGCCCCGTTTCGAAACAGGGTTCGCCGCGTAGGAGTTCTTTCTTTAGATTTTACCACAGTACAGACATAAAAGTAGGTCAACCCCTTAAAAGACCCTCCAGTAGCCAATCTTACTTTTTTTTTTTTTCCAAAGATAAGAAACTAAAATTGCACGTTAGGCTACTACCTTTCTTTATTACAGATATTTGATAGATTTTACAAGTCATCTGTGACTACAAACAAATAAGATGGAAGTAACTACATCTTTTTATGATGAACAAGGTGATTTGAAAATTTGGATCTTGATATACACTTCGTGTTTCATTTCCCGGAAAAAGGGAAAACAAAAATGTTTTAAAAACGGGGCAAAGTTACAGAATCAAAAAACTCAAAATGGTCACACTACATAGAATCGCTGGCTCCCTAAGATTACACAAGCCGGAACAATGGTAAATATAAATCAAGGAAAGTTTTTAAGACGGAAAATAAATTACGCTTCAGATGTTGAATGTAAATGTTCTACACACTGATCTTTCGAAGGCCAAATTTCAGGGAAACCTTAAAGTGCGAACTCCGCTAATGATTGAAAATTTTACCATTTCTATTAGCACAGACTTCTAGATGTATGCTCCAAATCTTATAATATAATCATATGGCCTTCAGATTATAAGTAAATAACAAAGCTTAAAATATATATATTCAGTTGCTTGTGTTCAAACGATCATATGCGATAACAATCGAACAATTATATACCGCTTGCGAATAATTTAGTTCCTATCAAACGTCATGAAAATTCTGATATATGTGTGTAATCTTAGCATTTCAATTTCTTTCATGCCCAATCTAAAAATGAAATATTTGAATAGCCATTCTTACTTTGAAGGAAGAATATTTAGTAGCATATTTCTAGATTCTATTCAAATTTATCAAACCAGGTGGCTCTGTCCTCTAGCTCGCCAAACCCTAAGAGGATTGTTATAATATGTCCAGATGTGTTACATCAATCAATTCCAATGTATTCGCTCATTAGAATGAGGGCAATTAACATATTTTATTAAGGAAGACAGCTGGAGAGACTTTAATTGATTTGTTTTTGATATTTTAATTTGAATCAGCAAATTTATAAAAAAATCAATTATTTTTATTACAAATATCAATTATTACTTAAATTTTATCAAAATGTCAATATATTCAATTTTTTAATCAGGCTCGAAATTTGTGAGCTTTGAAATACTTTCCCTCTCCTACCGTTCTTGCAAGCATTCCTACACTCATTTTTTTTTTTCTTCATATTTTTCATATTCAATTTATCTTATTTCACAGTAGACACCTTTGGGCAGAAAAAAATCATCTAAATTATTTTTTTAGGCAGTAAAACAATTATTACAGAATGCTGTTTTTAATTACCTGATACGACTAAAAGACATGAAATTAATTGAATTACTCCATTATAAATTAAAAAATGTGTATAGAACGAACTAAAAGCGGAAGTGAAAATCATACCTTAGTTGTAATGAACAAAGAGGTAATCTTTTAAAGAGGTAATTTTAACAATGGCAAAGGCATGCGATTAAGCATTTAAACGAATGAGTTTTAATTTCACTGCAATATTAAATTCGATTCAAACTAAAGTAAATTTTAAAAAATATTAATTTAAAAAAAAGCATGGAAATGAAACTGATATCATTTAAACAGACAATTGTTTGAATTTTAAGACAATATAAAAACAATTTTTGTGAGATAATAATTTTGGAAGATATGAACATCAATTTCCATAGGTAAGCCATTTTTGGATTTAGATTTTAAACCTATTTTTGGGTTCAGTTAAACTTTGATGCTTATTTCTAACATCTAGACTTTAAAAAAGACATATAAAACCAATACTACTTAAATAAAATTCAGTACGAATTTTGATGCCATTCACCATTCGTATACATTAAATTTATTGTAATCTAGATTTTAAAAACAATTTCATTAAAGTATTAAAAAAATTATTTCGTTTATTTTCTATTTTTCATCTTTAATTTCAAATTCATTACTACAAATGATTTGGCAATTTGAAATCTGTCCATCACCCCCAAAAATGAATATGAGATAAAAGCCTTCATATAGAATCTAGCTACTAAATTCTAAAAAACAAAAATGGAGTATTTTTATGAGGTACGTCCAGGTACATAAAATTTATTAACACCAGCATGATTATAGTGTGTGAAAAATAGGTTTCAAAATTTCACCTTAACAAGCATGAAACAAATCACGTTAATTAATTACGCTTGGATACCAAATAGATGAAGATAATTATACCTACATTTTTTGTAGCGAGACTAACTACCAAGTCGATATCTTTCTTATGGATATGTTAACATCACTACACGTCGTTAAAATTACGCATATGCATTAAGTTTAGGGAGAGTAACGAATATAATTATATATTAATCAAAACATAATCCCCAAATAAAACTGTAAATAGATTAGTCTTTCAAACGCACAGCTTACTTTTATTAGTGTTAGAACGCGGAAGAAATGTCATTTATTTCACTTTATACTACTAAGTGGTTTGCCATTTGTTAATGCCATGTAAAGCTACTAATATTCAAATTCATACAAATAACATTTTTGCTAATTTTATTTTATCAATTGTTTTCGGTATCTACAATAAGCATAACAAAATGTTTCAGTTATTATTTAGTTAAAAATCGAAATCACAAAAACAGAACTGCCTCCCGTCGGTTTGAAAGTGATTTTAAAAAGCAGCTTTTATCAAGTTTACATTACGTGAATACGTATTCAAGACATGAATACGTGAATTTATAATAATATAAATAATAGCAATTTCTACATGTGCAAAAAAAAAAAAAAAAAAAAAAGAAAAAAAAAAATTGTGGAAAGAATTGTGTGTTTTTATTTGAGAGATCATATTTTTTCCCAAATAATTCTGGACTCAGCAAATTAATCTTCCAAAAAAAATATCTATTATCTTTATATAAGCTTCGAATCATCAATACTTTCACATAAAATAAGAATATAATTGCAATCCAGTTATAATTAGATTACTATAGCATAAAATTTTTTTGACGTGAACAACAATATTTTGAAAAAAAAATAATAATAATGCAAATGCGACAAAGCTATTTGGAACATTTGAACACATTAGAATCACAAGTCCCCCTACAGGATCCTTTTAAATCCCAAAATTAAAGAGTTCTACAAATGAAAGTTTAATACGGAATTACAAAATCAAAATACATGCGAATATTTTTATTGTTTTTTTTAGGGAAATTAAAAACAAGATGTAAAAAAAGTGCCAACTGCAACAGCACCAAAAACATCAATTGTAATAAGATGTGGTAATTGTAATACGATGAGCATTCCAGCGAACAATTACGCTCAGAGCAATCAGAATGCTCTCTTCGAATTCCAAAATGAAACGTTCCACCACTTGAACAGCAGATATTAAGTCTGAAATTATAAAATAAATTGTATTCGAATTTTTTCCGGCGAGATGGAAAATATCAAACAGCAAATGTTCCGAGTTTTAATGTGAATTGAAAAAGAAATCTCTAAAGGTAGTAAATAGCTAGACAAGAATCACGCTCAGAGGCATTGGTTGCTCCACCAACCACGTTTTTCTTTATTTTATTTTTATTGTTGTTCTGGAAACGCATTCCCAACCGAAGCTACTGACCTACAGAACTCCTCCATAAATAATTCCCTCCCCACCTCACCTATCCGCTTTCATCAGTATGTACGCATCCGGCCAAAACATCAACATCACTTTCCCTCTTAACATCCGCAACGACTTGGCGTCTATGGCGCCAAGCCCCACTTCCAAAACCTGAATTAAACATCACAAAAAAAGTTTTAAAAAAAATTAGAAAAAGAAACAAGTAAAGAAAAAAAATTCTATCCGATATACAGAGAAAGCTAAAGAACGTGACTGGGCAACCCTGCAGCTCTAAAGGAAAGAACGATAAATAGGCAGGGGGAAAGGAAGAAAGAGGGAGGGAAAAGAGAGGGAATGATGGAATGAATGCCGCCACGCACTGTTCAGCTGTCCTTGAACTTGATTTCGTCGTTGGCTCGGTTGGTCGCCAAACCTACGCCGGTTTGAGGTAGCTTTTGATTTTGAAGAGCGAAGTGAAAGGGTTTTCGTGCCGGTTGCTGAGGGGATGGGTGGGGGGTGGGGATTTAACAAATCTGCAAAAAGCTCTCACGAACGAACTTTCTCCCAAGCTAGTTTAGAATAATCGTTCCAGATCCGTAACTGTAGAGAAAACTGTATATTCCATATCGCGATATACACAACAAATACTTTAATTCAGGTTTTTAATTACTTTTTATTTCTAAACATGAGTGCACATTGACGATTTATTAATTGCAATTATTAGTAATATCGCATAAAAATAACTTAGTGATTATTGGTTGAAGAATAAAACTAAATTTTTAAATTATTAAAACTTTGCCAAAATCAGTCATATTAAAACTTTTCTTAAAATAAGTGCAACAAACCGATTTCTGCATTCATTCGGATAATTACACATTTAAATATTGATTCTCTCACTCTACCTTTATTGATATCATATACTAATTATCTCACAGATTATATATACTTCACACAAGTACAAGTGCAACTGTGAAAAATTATATAACTCGGAACTCTGTCGACTGTTTTTTCTTTAACAGTTAAAAAGCAGATCAAATTTTGAAACGATTTTCTCTTAAAAAATTAAGCCTATACAAAACGTTATAAGCAATCGTAAAACTTAAGGCAACTCTAAACAAGATTTTACAGTATGCTTAACAATAATCCATACATATTTATAAGTGCATCGTTATAAATGCATAATACAGGGTGTTCATTAATTATTGTCGGGGTTTCCGTACCTCATAACTTTCGAATAAAAAATATTACGCAAAAACCGATTACGTATTCGTAAATTACAACTCAAAGAATTTTATTAATGATATTAAAGTGTAAAGCTTGCACAATTTGCACTTTGTAGGCATTCAGTTGAAGGCGATTATGTATTCGTAAATTACAACTCAAAGAATTATGAATACGTAAATTACAACTCAAAGAATTATGAATACGTAAATTACAACTCAAAGAATCGCCTTCAGCTGAATACGGAAACCTCGACAATAATTAATGAACACCCTGTAGAATGAAATCACAATTGAATTATCTTAAAAATTTCTACATTCGCAACTCCCTTGAACACAAATCAAACCAGGTAGATCTATAATTGTGATGTAACGATTACAAATATACAAAATAATGAAATTTCCCAATTATGTAAGCAAATTAATGTACTATGCAAATTCACGATTATTCACATGGATTTAAACAGAAATATATTATTCCAGAAATGGTTATTTTAAAATAAGAAAATTTAAAATATGAAATCTCAAGTTCGAATTTTTCGACGATCAGAACAACTTTACTTCGCATGCAACTACATCAAAGAAAGACATTAATTTTTATCAGCCAAAATTCTTTGATAACGGCTAGTTACCATTATCTACTGTACTGACAGATTAGTTCTTTATTAAAGTAATTACTTTACACAGTGTAACAGTTTTCATCATGATTAGCACGGGTCCACTCCATTCACATCACAACATCCGTGGCAAAAAAAATGAATTTAAATTCGAATTTAACTTCTTGCTTTACCATTTATCCCCATGAAATTCTGGCGCAGGTGCTAAGCGGACAAGAATGTGAAGAAATAATCGCAATATGAGCCAAAATGTGGATGTTATGTTTCGTACGATGTAATTCTTGTGTAAAACAAAACTAATTTATTTATTATGTATTTTGTATCCAATATACTAAAGTAAACAATGAAATGAGAGTCCTCGAACGGGAAGGGGCATCGTCAGAAAGAATGAAGCAACATGACATCTAAAAATAAATGAATTGTAACTGACAATAGCTCTTTCCATACTGCTTTTGTTATGCCAATAGTCAGAAATACAATTATAAGGGCGATTCACCTGTGTATGATTAAACGATATTATATTTTGTGTATTATTATATATCTAGTATTATTATATCTCTATAATATGGATGAATGCGTCTGTGTGAGTATTGGCGACTATAGGCCAGGTCGTTTAACTTGGCTCATATATACTTTCTAGGGTAGAAAAAGACAATTCGGAATGATTTTTTAAATTTTTCAATTAGAATTTTAATTAATTAGAAAATAAGTTAGATTTTGATATTTTTTTGGCGAAAACTTCCGAAACTATTCCCGTGCAAAAATGATTTTTGGGCCCTTTTAAAAGTCCAAGAAATTATCTTTTCAAGAATGGCAATTTAGTTGCTACTATTTAATTTAGTTTCAATTATTTTTTAAACTTATTTTTAAGCATAAAACATAATTGCAAGAAATAAAAAAATCTGAAAATATATATAAACGGATGACACTAAAATGATATATAAGGTAATATCAGAAAAATTATGGTTGAGAACGATGAAATGGAATTAAACATTCCCTTTTATTTTATGTGTGATTAAGAATTCTACTAATTTCACAAACAAATTAAAATAATTAACTATTATGCATTTAACAACTATGATCTTAATTCCGAGAAAACTGTATTTCCTCCTCCCCATCTGTTAATCCCGCGGTTTTCGTGGATTGAAAATCAATCTATATTCTGCTGGATTGCTAGATCCCACGATTTTCGCCAGCTAATGTATTTTAGTTTTGTCATTTGCTACAATATCTCATGCTACATCGGGTAGTATTTAACAATATTTCACTTGATTTTTAAAATATTTGAAATATTTTGAGAACGTAGCATTTTAATAATGATTTTTAAAAACTGAAATAAGAAGGTTAATAAAGAATGTTTCAAGATTATACAAGAAAGGATCTTATGAAATGTATCCTGCTTTATTTAAAAGTCTATATATCATTACAGTACATGAAAGCCTATTTGACATTAAAAAAATTAAGGTCGAGCTGTAGTTCTATAACGACAAAAAGTATTAGAAATGCCTTTCTTGGTTCTAAACTAAGTTTACAGTCCAAATGTAACTATTACATTAATCATAATGAGTGTTTCAAAACGGACACAAGAAGAGAAATGACCCGGAAAATAAAAGTGGACTATGATCTAAATGACCTTTTTCTATAAACACCCTCGTTATCAAATTACTGAATTGAGCAACCAAAATTTAAGGAGGCACATCCACAGGAACTTGCCAGGTAAGGAAAGAAGGGGGAAAATGAATGTTCCAGACTTGTTTCACAAAGCACCATGATGGGAAACTAGGGAAGAGAGGGCACAGCAAAAAAACTAAAACCCTACAACAAAATAAGAAGAAAATAAGGAAGAAGGAGGGTGCACTGAGAGAGAAAAAAAAAAGCAAGTTTTCAGGTCGGGAGACCTTTTTCTTCCCCCAAGATGGTTCAACTTTTATTTAGTTCATTTTTTCTTCTTTTTATACCAACCTATAGAAATGCCACCCCCTCCCCCGGTTCGAAGGAGGCTAAAGGGAAACGAATATATCCTCGTGTTCTTTTAGGGGTCAAAGGAAAGTGTTTTTCCCATCCCTTCGGCGGATTTCAAAACCGTGAGAGAAGAACGAAAGTAGGTAGAGGTGCACATGAAGGAGAAAAGAAGAGAAAAAAAGAAAAGAGGGGAACATGAAAAAGAGGGACCAAGGAAAGAAAGAATTGGAACACTTCTTGGGGTACAACAGATACGTAACTTATAAGGTGCGTTTCGAAATTTAAAGAACGCACGTTATCAGGAAACCCCACTAATAATGATGAAAGATGGCCTTTTGATCTGAATGGAGTAAGGTTTGAGAACTAGTACACAGCTGTAATGATCTTTGGAACAAAACGCTGGAGGAATATATTTTAAGTTGCGACATTGAAGGACTTCACACGGTATATGTTTTAGCAAACCTAGACTAATTACTCCCTACCCCCTTTTTTTCAAAGAGCTACGCATGATTTATTGGCCTTTTATGACCCATATGCATTTGTCCCACTACCAGCAAATCTATCTGCATTTATTGTATTAAAAGCTAAATCGCCATTTAATGCGATGGCTTGAAAAAACATGCTTCAACTGGGGATCCGAAATAATTTCTGAAAATAACACCTATTGGCAAAAATTCATCAATAATGATGGTTCTTGGAAGCAAAACAAAAACATGCTCATTCATTTCATTTTGGACATTTGTAAAACGATTAATGAGGGAGAAAAATTCCTCTCGGCAAGCTGGAAGGCAAAAGTAGATTCCTTTACATACAAATTACTATTTTCGGATTCCTATCAATTCTTAGACAAAACTTCACAGGGAAAACAGTCAACATTAGGATTTGAAAATCATTTTTTAGCCCCTAACTTTCAAGATACTCCAATTATCGAAAAAATTTAAATATAAAAGTTATGAAACGCAAATTTGACCAATTGGATTTATTTTTCTATCTTCAATATTAAGAAAGTCACAGCGAAATGAAAATTTCAGCCCCCCCCCCACCATTACCATCCCCTTTGAATTAGATGGCCCACTCATGAACTCATCCGAGACTTTTACATTTCTAACAACATAGTCCTAGCCAGTTAAGATCAAAGCAAAATTAATTACTCTAGTTATCCTATTCTCAAGACAACATGGGCAAAACGTCATACGCATGTTATAACTTTTGAACAAAGGGTAGTTTGTGGTTCTAGGCACTATGATTACTGAAGAACTGTAGAAATTTTCCCGAAATCTTGTCATAAGAACTGTTGCAATTGGTATTCCTATAGGAATCTACCTAAAACCAGGATGAGAGATCAAATTTTAGATCTCTCATTCTATATAAATGTCATTATTAATAGCAGTAATTCAAAGCTGAAGGTTTGGTGAGAGAAGAAAAGTTGAAAGAGTTCAAGTAGGGACTTTAAAGTTCCTATAAATGGTTTTTCAGATTCAAAAGTTAAATGCTTAAAACTCTTAAGAAGACAGTGGATTCTAATAGACACTTTTGGGAATTATTCAGTCAGGGTTATGAAATTTTTTATGCATAAGTATTAAAATATAAATACGTCAAATTTCCTTAAAAACATTTTAAAATGAAATGTATTATTTAAAAAATTTTAAAAATATATAATTTTTAAAAATTTCAAAATATTCCAGACGATTGAATTAATTTTTTCTATAATTTTTTTTTCTTATTACTCAATGTAAATTTATTTGGAACAAAATTACATATGACTTTTTAATTCCTTTTAATGCTAATTTTTTAGGCAATATTTTTATGCACAATAACAGAATTTTTATAGAAATTTTATGTTTTTCTGAATTAAAATTGACTTTTGACGGACTAAAAAAAAACTTGAAACAAAAAATGCACACCTCCTTTTCTTTTAATGTTTGACCAAAATCTTTATTATCAATTTCATTTAATATCTTCAAAAATTAAGACACCTGAAACATTTCAAAGATATTAAATTAGAACATCATTTTGAGAAAAGTCATTAAGATGTACCATTTTTTTTTCTTAACCCTTCAAATATTTATTTTATTGAACAATATATTTTATAACACGATTTTAGTTGAATATAAACATATTTTGATAATGAAACGATAAAAACAAAATTGCACGTTTTCGTCCCTTTTTGCTTATTTCAAAGTCCACTGTTCCCTTAATAATCAGGAACATCTAATTATAAAGCTGCATAAATTATGAAAAATTATAAAACAAATTCTTATCTCGAAAGTCAAATGAAGAAATATTTATCAAATTAGGTGAGAATTTAAGTAGGCAAATTAAAACGAAATCATTCAGTTTCGAAGTCCTTTTCATTTCTCCTAATCGTAGCCATCAGTGTGCGAAAATATTCGCGCAACGAGAAAATTATCTTATACAAGAAAATAAATCAATCCCGAAATATTTTAACCAACAACTTTCATGATTTGGTTGAACATCACACTAAGAGAAAGTGATTCTAATTCTTTGTTTAAAATCATTTTATTAATTATCTTTAAAGCTCCATTTTAAGCTCTTTTTCAAAGGAATACCAGGCCTCTATTATCTAGCTTTCAAAATGCAGGTGCCTCGAACAGGAGAGGAATCTCTATATCGATCCACGCCATGATTCAATCCTTTCCTCACATAACGCAAGAATACTCCCGCTTTCAAAAATATTCTTTGGCGCAGCTATTTTTAGATAACAAAAGGTGCTTTTCTCGATTGACCAGTGGCAAATTTAGAACGGGTAATTATATTCAAATCCCGAAGAACAAAATGGTGTAATCCAAGAAAGGGCAGCGTCTCGGATTTCGTAGCAGAAACCGATTTTTCTACTTTCTGAAAGGAAATTATGCAAGGATCATTATTTAAATCTGTTCTGATGGTTTGCTAAGAAGTGATGCAACCGATTCGATGGAAAATATCTAAGATATTGGATACACCAATATAGGGAAAGAAATAGCATTATTTAATATGTATAATAAATATTTACCGAAGAATTACAGTGCATTATTTAACGTAACTATGTAAAACTATTAACCCAAATAATCATTTGGAAAAGAATTATGAATGTGGCGACCATCCAATTCATCTTAATTTTGCGTATGGCATTTCCCATCCTCATGGAAATCTTAATTAAATTGTAGTAAGACATGAGTTGACAATAAACAAATATTTATCGAATAAAACGGGATAATAAGTCGAATTTTAAAAACAATATTGATAAAGTAAATGCATAGCAAATCTATACTTATAAGAGGTGTGTGCATGTGTGTGTGTGTGTTGGTGCTCTACAGGCCGGCTAATTTCACGAATAGCTACTAAATTTGGCACATGTATATCTTAGAGGCGGAGAATGTGCACCCCACAGCAATTTTTAAAATTTTTTAATTACAATTTTAATTAATTAAAAATTATTTAATTATTAAAATAATTTATAAAATTTTGGCGTTTTTTCGAGATAACTTCCGAAAATATAATCGTACAAAAATTATTTTTGCATCAAGTCAAAAAAAAAAAAAAAAAACTTTTTAATGATACTAATGCTTTAATCTATAAATTAGGTTCCTTTTTTTCAAAAATGTCTTGACCACATTTTTTCAACAATTTATTTCGCACAAAATCAAATTTAATCTGCAAGAGCGCGTTAAGTGTGCATGGGAAGAAAGTAGCTTTTATCAACGAGTTGCCATCCAATGCTAACACTTCAGATTAAAAATTAAGTTAAATACCACTGCAAACTGAACCAATGGAAGTTTTATTTAAGACATGCATAATTTAATAAATTAATAATAAATTCTTAATGGTATGCATTTGATGTTTTGGGATTCATCACTAATATCCTCATTAATATATATATCATTTTTTATATGCGAAACGCACGTCAACAAAGTTGCACTAAATTAGAGATCCGTCTACTTTTTATCTAACTAAAATTTAAAAAAATAAGTAGCATTTCTGATTTGAAAACAATTTCTAACTAATTTTTTGAAAGCAATTGCATTCCGTCCTTTGAGAAAGTATTATGAAGAATTGAAAATTGGTATCATACATAATTAAGCAAGAATTCTTAGAATTCCTCGGTTTGGAATAGTTACCGAAGTAGTAACAGTAAACTTTTTTTTTATGTTTGTGTGAACCAAAGAATTAAAATTACATCAATAAAAGAAAAGCAACGGTAAATAATAAAGTAAACAAAATGTTCAACTACTCAAAAATTGGTCTTCATTAAAAGGTATATAATATTGCACAGTTTTATTTCCCGATTTTAATTCATTTCATTCAAGTTACAATGTGTATATCAAATTATGTGGTGTTATTTTAAACCTTTTGGGTCCAATGGACATATGTATTCGGGAGATGAAACTTCCATCCCTAGAGGGTAAAATATATCCTCCTTTTAGATAGGTTACGGTAGAAAGAGCATTTTGATATGGTATTTCAAATTTTAAAACACGCAAAAATTGGACGTAAAGGATTAAGTATAGTAAACATTTTTTCTTTTCTTTTTTTTTTTTTCTTTTTTTTCTTTTCCTTTTTAACGTCTATTATCTCAAAATACTAAAATCGCTGAACAACGGTCTTTGTTTTTGTTTTTAAAACACACACACACACCAACAAACTTACGATTACAGAAATTTGTTTATTATGTCATAATAATAAAGACCAAATCAACTATAGCAAATTAAATTGTTTGAAAGCCTTCCACCCTATTATTTTAGGGGGGAGAGGGAGGGGATTATCAGCAGTTATTGCACCATCCAATTCCATGAATACTCAGAATAGTGGCCTTTAATTTAAACATTTCCGTGTAGAAAGCAGACACTCTGTGATAAATGCGCAAAGCCAAATATTAATAAGCAATAATTAAAACACGACATTTTAACCACTCGCGGCTCCCAATAAGCTACAATTAATTTTTTTAATCGCGATAGCATTAATACCAATACAAAATTTTTGCGATTTTAAATACGTAAAAATAAAGTAAAATCAGTAATATCAGAATCTTTAAAGGCCGATAAAAAACAATTGCAAAACCAAGAAATTCTTTTATTAAAAATACTTAAAACTATTTAAATAAACGACCTCGAAATTAAGAAATAAACTCTTACTAATGATAAACAGAAAGCAATTCGATGTATAAAATATAGCTCAACGCTCTGTACATAATTACGTCTTTGATCTCCAAATATACGTTACGTTTGCCTTCATTATATGAAATATTTTTCATCAGAGGAAGCTGTCTTAGTAAAATTTATATCTATTAATTTTTTTTCACGCAAAATTACAAACCAATTTTAATTCGACCTAATTATGATAGGGTACAGGAATCATGGGAAACTTTAATATTCGTTATCCAGTAAATTAACAAATTTTAAAAACAACATCAAAATTAAAATGATCTTCTTAACCACGTATGGCTGTAATTGGAGAAGATAACTTAAAAGAAAGGTTGTAAAAAAGTTGGAGTGCTGCAATCGTGACACACAACCTTAAAGGTCCTGGTTTAGATTAAGTAATAATATATTTTTTAATTCGTTTTTCCTACTTTAAACTACACTCAAAAGAAAACTTTTATAATATCTGAGGAAAGAATCCTTCTTCCAATCTACCTTAAATGCTTCCATTAAAAAAAATAATAATAATAAATTTTTAGTTATCTCAACGATTATTTGTATTTCACAAGGCTCTTAAATTCATTGTTTACTTTCTAATATTAAAGCTGCCACATTAAATTAATTAATTTCTTTTTTAACCTTGAGAAGTATGCTTGCCAAGAAATTCATATCAATTTTTTAACGCCAATGGTAAATTAAAATACCGCCCTCGTTTAGAGACGTTATTCCTTTTTAATAAAATTAGAAATTACAAAAAACATGGTAAAATTCAACATTCAAATAAATTATAATTATTCTTTTTATATAATGTTATATCAATACCTAACACGGAAAAGAAGACTTGCATAGGTTCTCGCCAAACTTTTTAATGAAACAAAAATATTGATATTTCAATTTCTATTCCACATCAAATGATGCTTCTTGGTTTGTTTACAAGTTATTAATCAAACTAAATAAATAAAATTATTTTATCTGATAAGCTAAATGAATTTTTTAACCATTTAATTACTTCGACCTCTTCGGAAAAAGCTTATCTAAAGTTATGTCGCTGAAATTTTGCGATGACGAGTCAACTCAACAAACACAGAGAATGAGTAATATGAAATTATGTCGTAATGAAATGACTTCTATTTTTTTATTTCAAGAATCACATTTATTTATTTATTTAAACTAACATACATTATCTGCATATGAACGAAAAAAAAAAACATTAACAAAAATATTATTTTAAATTGGCGTTAGAGAATGGTATTGATCAACGCGTGGTTCAAAGCATAATAATCTTTTATTTGTTCTTTTGATTTCGACTTGGCCTCAAAATATTTTTCATACCTTGAAATTTTCGAATATGTTGGAGCTTTTACTAAAATTGTAATTCAAACTGCACATTGTCACTACTTATTACTCCTGACGAATAAACTCGTCATATCGCAAAATATTGTACTTTTTCTATGACGAGTATGCTCGTCAAAAACAATTAACTGGTTAAAGTTGTCTCATTACATTAATTAAATTCATTTTTATCCATGCCATAATTAATATTTTATATTAACTTGAAAAGTATGCTTGCCAAGAAATCCTTATTATTTTTTAACACTCAAGGTATATTAAAATATCAAACAAACAAAAAAAAAAATAATAAAATATCAATATCAAACACGGAAAAAAAGATTCAGATACGTTCACGCCAAATTTTTTGATGAAACAAAAACATTGATGTTTTAATTCCTATTCCACATCAAATAAATTCTTCTGTTCCTTTAATTAGGTAATCAAATTAAATAACTAAAATTAATTTTATCTGTTAAGCTAAATGAATTTTTTTTTAAAACGTGCACAATCCCAAAAATATTTTAATAAACTGTTACACAAAAATAACCCTTTAAAGATGTTTAAAAATATACGAATTATATTTAATAATTGCAAATATCCGCCCTACAACTATATTTCCCTATTTTTTAAAAATTTCAAATCTCGTTTGAAGTTATTACAACAGCCACCAAAGAAAAGAAAAAAGCACCAGTCGTATCCAACATAAGCATAGAAACGGGTACTATTCATTCGCAGCAACTTACAGCAAATCACAGTGATCCAAAAGTTGAGCGTTCTTAAGACGTTGCAACATCGCGTAAGAAATGTCCACTGAAAAGCGAACCCGAGAGGAAAGGAAAAATAAACAAGAAAACAAAACGAGGGAGAAAAATAAAAATAAAAACAAGATCTCTATCGGGTTGGAGAGAGGGAATTCAAGGCCAAGGCCAACCTACCAGCTAAACACGGACTGCAGAGAGAAAGGAGTGGACGCGAAAGCCAAGGCCAAAAAAGGGTTGCTAGAATCTGGGAGAGAGAGAGCGGAGAAAGTTTTTGGAACTTCAAGAAAGCCAGGCGAAAGCGGAAAATTGTATTGGTTAAAACAGGCTAGACGAGTTTAATAGTTAATTACTAATCTGTTAAATGCAAAATAAGCTTGTATACATAAGTGATGTCATTAATTGGAATAAAACTGGGTGGAATTCGCCGGGTGGACAAATTAGCAGCAGTGAATGCGTTGTTCACGGAATGACAATATTAATAGCGCTTAAAACAGATAAAATTATGTGCACAGTTTGATTGAATTAACGAATAATTTTTATTTTCTAAGTGAAAAATTAAGCGATAATTAAATCTAAAATAAAATTAATTTAGTCTGTCTAAATGATTTAGAAATAACAGACAAATTTTCAAATTATATTATATAAAATTATTTTTACGAAATTACCAGCATTATACATAATGAACGTAATAAGAAAATATTTGTAAAAAAAAGGGGGGGGGGGGCAATCATAAATGTTTTAAAATTTCATGGACTAAGCAGACGATCAATTTCCAATATGTTAATTATATAAGATTTGATTCCACTGTTTGGTTTCAAAATTTGTTCAAAAATATCAACAAACAACATGATTCGTTTAACTTGTGATTTTCTCCAAAATCAAAGTAAGAATGGACTTATAAAAACTTCATCGCAATTTTCTACATTTTTAAATTATAAAGTAATTATTTGGTTTACTCAAATCTTCTTGAGCAAAGAAAATTAAAATAATAATAATAAATTACAAATTATCATTTTTCCAGAATTATTTGGAACTTACGACTATGCAAATCCTCTTAATGTTTACTGATAATTTTCAATATGTTTTAAAATTAATTCATTGTATTCGTAGACAAAAGGGGGAAAAAAAATCTATTTTGACGTTTTTTAAAATAAGTTGTTCATAAATTATGGGCCTCATAGAAAAATATTAAGATTCCAAAATTTCTTACAAATAATTTTTCTTTCACATTCTTCAAAATAATAAAATAGTTTTAAAAAGAATTATGATAAAAAATTATATTTAAAATTTTCTAAATAACTATTTTTGAGTTCCTGTTTAATCATCATTAATGAATACATAATTTTCCTATTTATTTTCAAATCGCAAAACATTATTTTTAACGGAAATGGTTCACAAAAAAATTCTTGCCAAAAAAAAAGTGTGGGGGGGGAGGGATATTAAATACAATTAATGAACAAATACTAAATGAAATTAAGAATTTATAACTTGTTTATCAAAAAGAATCTTCAGATACAAATGTTATTTCAGATATAAATGTTTATTTTTATGTTATTACTACTCATTCGCATATTATTTCTCCATGATACATTTTATTGACTAGACGCCTTTGATGAAAAGCTGGTTCATCAGGAATATTGATTAAATTTAATTTTAATTAAATTTCTTACGTATAACTTGATGACTGCGATATCTCCAACTTTCTATTATTTAAGCATCAAACTTCAATAGGTATAAAAGTCGTGTTGTTGTAACAGCCTTATGCATATTTTGTTTATAATGTTCATAAAATCTACCTAATGAAATGAAATCCTAAAATTTCACAACTTCATTACGTAAAAACATAACTATCTGGAAATTATGCCATCTAATCGTACATTGGTTATTAATTCCATTTTATTATTCCTTATAAAACCTACACAAATAATAAAGAGAATCTTTCTACTTTCGCCTTCATCAATGAATGAAAACCAAGCTATTAAATGATTCCATAAAACAGTTTGAATCTCATTACAACAATGAAATGAATTATTGAAATATATACAAAAAAAATATTTAAAAATTTCCCAAAATTAAAGAAAAAACAGCAGATAGTTAAACTGATATTATTAAAAATAAATTTGGAATTTTCAAATGATGCGAAAGGCAGATTTTTTTACTGTCAGGCTGACATCAAAATCCGGCACTAAACTGTAGTCGTAGTCACAAAGTAACATACAGAATTTCATCGATTAAGTCATTAAGTTTATATGCGAAACTACAGACCGACAGGAGTTCGACTGTTAGCCGGATCTGGTTCAAAATTTGTTAAGTTTCTATATTTTTGATGCTGAATCTGTAGACTAAATTTTATCTATCTCTTCGCGTCTTGTAATTCACTTGTACTAGAACAGACAGAGATGTTTTTGTGAATGGATTTCGTTCAAAATTTGATAGAAATCTATATATTTGGTCGTAATTCCATTTAGCCGTCTAGCTCGTAACATTTCTGAATTATCGTATTAACAGATAGACAGAAAGACTTAATGGCAAAAATGCGTTTTTTTGGACTCGAGTTCGGATTTTTCGACAATTACAATACTTCCTCTATACTTCGTATAAGTAAAAAAAAAAAAAAAATGCGATGCTTTGAATAGTTAATTTATTCAGCATGGAGAATTTTCCTAGTTTTGTTATTTTTCAATTTTGGGTGCGCGATCCCCACCTTTCTAAATTAAATCGTATAACTTGAGGTTTAAAATATTAAATGTTGGAGTTCACTAAAGTCAAAATTAAAATGAACTAAACTATTAAATGATAAATAAATCCACATAGAGCCTTAGAAAGCTTTTCACGCCGATGCAATTGATAAGTCTTGCAATATGGTAAACCACTAACCTCTTGCCAGGTCTTTGCCTTACAATTTGATAGGATAGAAACACAACTTTTTTTTAATAGCATAAACATAAAGATAAGACATTATCCAGTCAGATTCCACTTAGCGCCACATTCTAGAAATCATAACAATCTAAAGGAACAAACTCTAAATAAAGCAACTTACAGAAATTTTCAATTACATATTTCTGTGATACACATTGAAGATAATTTTTTTTAAGTTAATAATAATAGTAATTTTCTTTTCGAATTCGTATTAACATACAAGAAGTAAATAAATTTTGTTTATCCTGAAATTCTTTAAAAATAAAGTATAAAAAAATTAATTATCAATTCATTTTCTACATAATATTTATATATTTTTTTAAATCTAAGTAAAAGAAATGAAGCAGTAAAATAGTATTTTTTATCAAGGAATAATTGCTACACATTAAAATGACAAAATGAACGGAACAAAATAGATCAAATTCTGATCAACAGTTGCAAGAACTGATTTTAGTGCTTAACTAATGAACTAAATAATAGGGAGAAAAAAAAAACCTATTAAAAAAACCTCAACTTTTTATCCATCTCACATTCCTACATATGAAATTAACAAAACCAAGGCGATTTTTAGCTAAATTAGGAATTTCATATTTCTTCTGTTCGATAAATCTGTAAAAGCAGAAATTAAATTTTGACCTAAGCTGACATATCAACCTTTAGCACTTTACTCAGACTGCAATTACCAATTTAGATTGCTAATCAAAGTAATTGTGTAGTCTTTTTAAGAAATTACTGGCGAAAGCGATTAGCAAAGCATTATAAGCATCAAATCAACTTTCGGATGGCAAAGGAAAATATTAATATCAAATGTTACAATACTTCTGCAAGCACCTTCAAAATCATCAATGTCAAATTTTAAAAATAATTCCGAACTCACTGAAGAACTATGACATGATTCAAAATACATTATATCAAAGCATTCATCGCTTACGAAATATTACATAAAAATGCCTGCTTTGTGCAACTGACTTTATTTCATTCTTCAAAATGTGTATCTAATCTCCTAATTTTAGTTTATTAAATTAATGTTTGAATGTTTAATTAATGTTTGAATTCGTGACATCTATTTTTTAATCGAAATTTCTAATTTTGAACTGTGACGGGCTTGACAGCTTAGTTATATTAGCATCCAGTTTTTAAAACAACACTAGGGCTATTTTGGGACGGACCTCGTCATTTTGAACCGCGGTCAGATGACGAGGACGACACCTGAGCTGGCACTCCCCGCCCCTCTTCCAAACTTCCAGACCACACCAGCGGGAGGACGTTTGGCTTCGACGGATTTAATGTGCACCAGACCCGCTTACACGACGGTTCTTCGATGGAATCGGGTCTTAAACCTGAAACCCCACCGGTTCCGAAGTCGAGACCTCACCACCCGATCAGCGCGACCCAGGGCTTGACAGCATTTTCTCTAAACTTCTTTATCTTAAAGCAGGGAACTTAATTTTAATTTAATTAGACTGGTGTTTCATTTTGAAATCCACCAACGTCACTTATAGATTGGATTGTATAACTTTGAAATGTATTAGATGATTAAGGTTAGACTGGATCAGGTGACAAAATTTGCCCACCCCTTCCCACCCAACAAACTTCCAAAGGCATTAAATAAAGTACATTTGACTTTACTCATTTCATGAGCATCAAGTCCAGATATAAAATAAATGCTTCACGAAATCGGTCTCGAACCTCTGGTCCTCCGATCTCAAAACAAAGAATCTGCAATGAAGCCACCGTGGTGATAAAAGATAAATAATTCATGAAATCGGTATCGAACCTGTGATCCTCCGATCTCAAAATACAGAATCTGCAATGAAGCCGACGTTGTCCACAAACTCGCCAAAGACTGGGAAGATAACCCCAATGTAATCAACATCCACTGGCCTCAAGTACAATCTGGTTTTATTAATTTATAAGGAAACTTAGATGTAGAAGATAATGCGATTTAAATGAGCAGAAAATAGCATTAAGAACCACTTTTAATAAAATAAAAATATCCTAATAAGCTTTATTACATGTCAGGGGGAAAAATCCATCCAAACTTAAATGCATTCTAAATTCTTTTTTCTTTTCATTTTAATGAGCACGCTGCTCCGACTGTTTTTTGAGTTTTCCTGTAAAACACATCTGCTTCAGACAGAAGCGGTTTAACAGACTTCAGAACAATATGCTAATTTTTAAATGATGAAGGAAATAAAAATCCCCAAGCCACTGAACTAATTACCGGCAGATATTATAAGACGGAAAGCTGGATTGCCATTATGTCTAAAAGTAGTTTTGAAGTCGCATCTTTCCTTGTAAACGTACAGAACAAATTATAACCGTAGTGGATATTTCATTTTGTAAGACCAAATTACAAGAGAATTTTTCACATCAAGGAAATGGCAGGGAATAAAGGAGATTCGAATCTCTAGTTTAAAAAAAATCATAGCATACTAATGTTGAGGCTTGATTCGTCCATCTTAATATTATTATTTTTAATTTACACTTGATTATATCAATAATATGCTATAATTAAAGATAAAAATGTATTATCGGCAACGCGCGTATGTATTAATGCAGTTGCCAAAATAAGGAAAAATGTAGTGCAAAATGTACTGAACAATATTTTCAAAAATATATTAAAAAATTAATTATTACAATTGTAATAAAATAGGCCTCATTGAAAGATAATTTTTTTAATTGTTAAAATGTTATAAGAATGGTTTTTGTGTGAGAATATGATTGAAGTCACTGATAATGACTTTTCGATACATTTTAATTCAGAATCTCATTAATTCTTTTTTTCTTTATTAAGCAACTATATCATCCAAGAAATAAAAAAATTCCAGATCAAAATCCAATAATACCCTTAAAGCGTTTTGCACGATTTTAAATCACTCATCTCGCAATTAGTAAATAGTATGCCTATTAACATTATCATGTTAAAGATGCAACTATCTATATACATGAAAAAAGCTAACATACATGACACAAAATTGCTTTTATAGCATATTGTTGAATGGCAACAGTCAAATATAAACAAATCATTACACGAACTACTGCTTCAGCCAGTAAAATTTTTAAAAAAAGAAAATTGCACTTCGTATTTATATTTAACAAGCTAAAATTTGATAAGTGGGAACTAGCTAGACTCCAAAGGCGACCGGTATACAACAAATCTGTAAACAAACTTTCACATTCAGATAAAGTTAAGCAGCAAGGAGGGATATACAGCAATTCTCGAAATAAAACAATTTGAATTACGTACTTGTACTTTCCTTTACCTATCTAATAATCATATTTTTCATTCTTCTAATTTATAACTGAAAAATGCAGGAAAAATTCTTCAGGAGCTGATTATAGTTCTTATCAAAGTTCATTTGAGGAGAACTGTAAACTAACTATATATGTAAATAATGGAACAATCCGAAAAAGTTTTTAAACCGAAACTGAATCGGTGAATCTTGGATACTGGTTCATCAATATATCAATAATATAACAGAATTTCAGTAGCGGTACTTATTAAAAACTTGTTATGTATATTAATATTTAAAAAAATCAACCAATCATTCAAAATTCGATAAACCGATTTTCGAGTATGTTTTAATTATATATATCTAACAGATTTAAATTTATATTACATAACCTTAATGTAAAAGTGTATTAATAGTGTAGGGCTCATAATGGCCAACGACGTCGTGGGGTGGAGGATGGCATACACACTACTAGTGGTTTTCGAAAAGATAATCCATCCAACTGCCAACTGATTGATAGGCTAAGAAGGGGTCGCAGGCAGGTCCATTAAGAAGATATTATTAATCTAGTTTATAAAGCAATTTAAAAGCCTATAAATCAATATAAAATATTAGGATATTATTAACACTTTAACTAGTATAAATGATCTGAACCTTATCTTTTTATTATATCTACTATGTAATTGCAGATGCCTTGCAGATATGTGAAGATAAATTAAATATAAGATATTTATTTTTATGAAGTTAGTAAAATAAAAAAACGAAACAAATCATTATCATTTTCATGAAATTAAAAATATGGTATTTGGTAAACTAAAATTCATCATTTTATTAACCCTTTAAAAGACCATTTTTTTCTAGTCATATTATGTTAAAAATTTTCAGGCTTGAAATTAGAATAAGAAAAGAGATTCATTTAGCTTATTAGATAAATTTAATTTGATTCATTAATTAATTTAGTTAATTAATAATTAAGTAACCAATCAAGACACATCATTTTGTGTGAGATAAAGAACTGAAGCATTTAAGTTTCTGTCTTTCTAAAAAAATGTGTCAGAACTTACGCCAACCTACATAATTTCCTACAAAGATTGATAAATTTGGTGGGAAGCATACTTCCCACGGCCCTAGAAATTGTTAAAAGAGGGCCATTTAATGTGTGCTGGCCAGGACCGTAAAATGCTTAACCATCAAATGCTACGGTCATCCATCGACTAGAAGTAACAATTGGGTAATGAAATAAATTATTTGCGCCTAAATTTAAAAACTTTTACTATTAATTTAAATATGTAAGTACTAACATGGGCGATCATAAAATGAATACTTATGTTAACCCTTTGGGTACATTTGACGTATTAGAACGTTCTATATTTTTTTTTAAATTTATGTTTCCATTTTTTAAAAATTCTAATTAGATTAAGTTATCTTAATATCATGCAGAAGTATATATTCCGAATAATAAGAAATCAATGAATTCTTACGTAAAAGTTACTGCCTTCACGTGTTCAAAAAATTAAATGCGCTTCAAATACAAAAATCGTTTCAAATAAATGTGTAGTCAAAGGGTTAATACATATTATTTAAACCTTTTACTTCTGCTTAGGAAAGCAGAATAGTTAAATCAACCCGTGGAACTATTCCTTGATTTCAAAAATGTTGTTGAAATCTAAATTTTCAGTGACTCACCTGAAATGCTGTTCGATTTCATTCATTTTAATTTTTAAAAATGTCTAGCAAAATTTAATAATAACGTTTAAGTAATATCTTTCAATCAAAGTATCGAACTTTTCAAATCAAAGATGGTACACAAATACAGAAAGTATAGCTTATATTTGCAATTTTATAAAAGAATTGCACTGAATTGAAACTGTACTATTTTTTCAATGGCAGAGAGGAAATAAATTTAAAAAGACAGCACACACAGAAACTACCAATGAAGTCAAGAAGTAAATAGAAAGCTTCAAAAAGAGCTCTTATCGAGAAACATTCATTTGCTGGATAAGATAAAAGAAATCTAAAACATGGCCTTGAAAACAAGCAACTCGGAATTTTTTTTTGGAATGAAAACAACTCTGCATTTCAAAAAGTCGCGATTTTCGTTTTTTGTTTTTGGTGTGTGTGTGTGTGTGGGGGGGGGGTCAATAACAAATTTTAGAAAATGTCCACTTATCTTATTCTAGGATAATTGATATTTCAAAAAATTAACAACGTTACTGATAATTAATATATCTTATCTGGAAAAGGCTGTTATGTCTATCTTATTCTTAAATTCTAACTCGAATGTACGCGAAATTTCAGTACCACATTCTATAATATTCGAATATCTTTGATACCGATTGTTTTCATGATTTTCTCAGTAATTAAATTCCTGAAAAAAAATTTTTTGTAAGTTTTGTTTTCTTATACCAGAATTTCAAAATTCTTGTAATTTGTCATCAATTTTAATTATTCACTTCATTGCAAAAATTCAGATTTAGAAAACTATTGTTTTTAGACTATAATAATGCTTTGGTTGAAAAGATATAATTTTTTAAACCTATCAGAAGGTTTAAGAAGCAGTGAAATAGATTATCATTAATGGATCCTTCATTTTGATTAAAATAACTAAAAATATTAAAATGTAAATTAAATGGCTCTACATTAAATAGCTGTTACAATATTGTATTCAAATGTTGCTTTGTGATATCCGACCAACGGTATATGATTTTCCGCCACAGAAAGTTCAGCTTTGACAACTCCTCTTAGAAACACGGAGTGCTGATCTTCTGTGACTGGTTAAAGAAGCATCTATAGCAAATTTCATAGTTGTTTTTGTTTTTGCAAGTGTATGGGTCGCTCTAATCCTCAATATTCAACAGATGGAGATTCGGACACAATAAAAACCAGGTTAGTTTTATAATAGGATAATTCTTGATTAATCAAGATGCTCATTTAATGTCGAATTAGAAGCACTGTTATTATTCACATTACCAAATTAGATACCAAATTTTAATTGCGACCAGTTGACAACTACACAAGGATCTCAATTTTGCATATAGTTCCTATTAAAATCAGCCGGAGTGGTTCTCCAAAACTTTTTTCGCATACTCTTTAATAAACATGTCATGCCAGAGAACCCCTTACATCGCAATGGCGTACAATAGTTATGAAATATTAACGTGAATTTAGCATTTTTACAGAATCTATCATGTTATCCTTGGCGAGTCTTTTGGCGATCAATTCCTAGTATGCGTTAATGCTATCCAAAATTCGAATTTGTGTTCTAGACATGTTTTCCTCAAGCGATTAAAATAAAAATTTGAAACAAAACTGCACTTAAAGTCTCAAAAATCCACTCCAAATTTCATATCTGTAATTCATCGCGTTTTTGAATTATTGAATTACATGTTTCTGAAAGTACAAATCGACAATCAACTTGCGGTTGGATTTGGCTCAAAATTTGACAGGTGCCTACACAATAAATCTGAGTAACGAATTTTACCTATCTAGCTCTCTTCATTTTAAGTATCATGTTAATTTATATTGGAACAACCGGATTTCCTCTGAACAGATTGTACTCAAAATATGACAGAAATCTGCAAATTTAGTGTAAAAACCGTATACCAAATTCCGGCTATCTATCTCAAAGTGTTTTCGAGTTATCTTAGTCATAGACAGACAAACATTCTCCAAAAAAATGTATTTTTCGAACTCAAGAAGATCTAAAACGTGGAGATTCGTCAAAATCTCGAGTTCGAATTTGTTGACTATTACTACAGTTCCTCTATATATTATATGAAGAAAATAAAATGACTTAAGACATGAAAAACATTTTCAAAATGTATTTCCCAATTCTTCAAGCATCTAACTTGGTTAACTGTTAAAATACTGGTCTTGATGAAACGAGAAAATAATTTCGAAAATAATAAATACTTTACTCTCGAGCTGCAAATTCAACAAATGTATATTAATCTGTGACGCAGGTAACCATTGCATCACCACTGCAATGCGTAATTGCTTGAAAGTAAGCGCTTTACACGTGTTTTCTTCTACTTTCATTGCTACCACAAATAAGTGCATCAAAATTATAATTGTCACACCACCCGTTGTCTACCTCTTGACTTTCCTCCTCCCTCAATGTTTCACTTTGATTTCAATCACTCTCTTTCTCAGCTGCAGATCTAAAGATTTTGGGTCCTAGATAATGCGCTTCATGAGGCTACTTCTTTAATCCAGCCGGCGTCCTGGCATAGCGGTAGCACGTCTTCCCCGTGACCTGGGCGTCCTGGGTTCGAGTCCCGGTTCGAGCATGGTTGTTCTTCCTGTTCTATCTGTGAGAGGTGTGAATGTGACCCCCTGTAAAATGGGGTTGTGCAAGCGAATGTGATGCGTGAGTAGCTAAGATGTACTCTTGGCCCTAGTTGGCGCTACTAAAACAAGAGACGCTCCCTTGGCTTAAAATCACTGACTTCGTCAGCGAGCTTGTCCATGGCAAGTGCCATTATAAACAGCAACAACAACTTCTTTAATCCTTTATTTACCGAATTATTTTACCATCAATTTTTCAAATTTATTTTGAAGCCATCAGTTAAACTTTGATACATAATAAACCCAGGAAGAAGAGAAAAAAACTTTTTTTAAATTAATTGAAATAATTTAATTAATTGAAATTTAATTAATTAAATTAATAATAAAAGATTTTTAATGTTATTTTTAGTTAACAACTATTGCTTTTCATTGGAAATAAGTTCTTCGTGTTGTTTCAAATATTGTTAGAAAAAATAGTCATATTATGAAGATTTCAGTCATATTTAAACGGCACTTTAAAGTACCGTCGGTGAATATAGGGTAAATAAAAAGTCAATTTAGTTTCATATTTAAAAACATTTTAAAGTTAATCATCATATTAGTGATTTTAAATCATATCGTTAATTTAATTTAGTGAAAATATGTTTTTAAGATTATATATTTAAATACAAAGCAATAAATTTGAAAAAAAATTAATCATAATTATATCTTCAAGATTCCGCTACTATCATATATATATATATATATTTAAATATTATGAACATTAGATTTTAAACAAATGTAACATTAAAAATTATTATTTTGCAAGATCTGTCAAGTGACGAATAACGTAGCCAATTAAAGAATAATTAATAATCCAATGTTTTTAATAATTATTTAAATAATTCAATCTAAACATACATTGTAGTTCTGATATTTAATAATTCCTAAAATGCGTATTTCTGACAAATTTATTTTGATAGCCAGATTTAAAAAAAAAAAAAAAAAAAATTGGTCGTCTGTGGCTCAATCCCTTTCCAATCCACCAGCCCTGGGCAGCTGCGTAGCCTACCAAGTCGGAAATCCGCGACTGCTTTTTCTTATCTAGACGATCTTTCTCATCGCAATTCCATATCAAAAAGTTAAGCTAACTCCAGCAAACATTTCATTTCACCTCCCTTTTTGGTTTCCACATAGTTTCTAAAGGAAACCTTCCTTTAATTTTCCCCTTCCCATGAATTATAATAGCTATAATGCAAAAATAGGGATTTACCAAATTAGATTATCTGAAAACGAGGCAGCTCGATACCCGATGAAAGGCGGGGAGGGGGGGGGGGGGGTAAAGGGTGAGGAAACCACAGAAGGGGAGGGTAGAATTTAGTAAAGTTTTCTGTGGTAGATACTATCGCATCCAAATCCTCTTAACTTCGCTGGCAAGGGGAAAAGGTTCGAAATTAAACCCAGGAGCCTGGGCACACGGCCAAGGGCAGAAGGGGGGAAAGCGATCCATTCATGAAATTCACGGAAATGGCAGGGGGAAAAAAAGTACTCTTCTAATTCTTATTGTGTAACGTTGCGTAAAAGCAGCACCCGAAACAAAGGGCAACACAAAAAGGCAAGAAACACGTCTGACATTAGGACTGGTAAAATCGGGAATGAGATGACACAACACACGTAAGGCTCCAGACAACATAAAAGTTCAGGGAGCGAAAATGAAAAATGTAGCAAGCAGTACATCAAACTGCTCCGCAGGTAATTTGGAGTCCTAGAAGTTTTGGTAGAAACTAGTAAAGAATTCTTATATTTATATCTTTTTTCAGATAAAAAAGAAAGGCTAAATTCATGTAAGAAGGTAAGTACAGAAAGGTCGTGTTATCAAATAGGAAGATACCGAACAGCAGAAGCCGTCCAAGATTTTATTTTTTTTACTCAGCGGTATTTTTAAAATTATTTTGTACTTTCATTTAATTCACGAGATTCATGTTCTTGAACTTATTCTAAATGAAAATCAAATATCGATTTAGAACAAAGCTCTCCCCCGCGGGAGGAGCACCACGCAATTGAGGATGAGAAGTTTCTGGCATGGTGTTTGGTTCTTGCCATCCTCGTGAATACACAAAAAGGTGAGGCTTGGGTCCACCTATCGATGACGGGATGTACTTCCCAAAGGAAGGATTGTACCGTGGCCAGTGATGGCTCTTATGACTCAACCACAGTTCCCACCAGCGTTGCTATTACGGCAGTCTAGGGATTCAAATTTTTCCGTGTGCCTTCCAGCGGGTCGGAGTCGCCAGTTTAAGGTAAGGTTTAGAGCAAAGCTATACAGTTTTGTTTCCCGCCATTTAATTGATTCAGTCACTCACGAATTTAAGATTTAAATGCTTAACATGCGTTAAAAAAATGTATTTTTACCATTTTGTTTAAAAATACTTTTACATTTATTAATTTTCTTTTACTGAATACTGAAAGGTTCCCTACAGTTAAATACTTTATTTCAATTCATTGTAATATGTATTATTTAGAAACTGTTTAAATGCAGACTAAATTCATATATCTGGCTTCGGATGTTTGAGAAGGTAAACAGGAAGACGAAACTTAGCATTGCTTAAAGAACATTTTACAAAGTTGAATTCAGTCCCGGCTATCATGCATTGGTTTTCCTCACTTGGGCCTTAGCCGCAGGTGTATTCCTTCAATTTGGTGACAACGCAATAAATCATTCTCTTGACAACCTTGAAATGTGTTGATATGGTTAAGTTTCCCTTTTACACATTAAACTTTTGATACTGTGTTTACGTCCGCATAATTTTAAAACGTTGCATGTTCTTAAATTATTAAATAAACTATAACACAATCAAAACTTTGAGTGTCATGAATTATTCGTTTTTTCTTAGTGACAATAACCAAGTCCGGAGGTTTATGAACATGCGAGTTCACGTATTTCGTTAAATCTATGTATCAATTTTTTCAAAGAGATTCCACAAAAAGTTGTCAGAAATTGATCTTCAGAATTAATACTTTCAGTTTTCTAGGTCAAAGATGCTGATGAATAAATGAATACTGAAATTAAAGTCAAAAGAAGAAATTTCACAATAATTCAAACTGTAGAAGATTGTGGCCACGCATAAATAAAGGCACCTGCACTGTCACTTCCTTTAACGAGACTGAACACATGCTGAAACTCCAACAAAAAAATTATACTTATTAACTTCAAAATGGAATGAGAAAGAATCTTACACTTTCAATTTTCCCTCTATCATTTTAGGTTCGAGCTTATGTTTACTTTCTTGAAGTATATATATAAAAAAAAGGGTATTGTAATGAACAGAAATTCGAGCTCGAGATTTTGACAAATCACCACATTTCAAACCATTAAAAATACATTTTAAAAATTATTATCTCCGAAGAACACTATAACTCAAACATTTTGAAAGGGACAAATGAAATTTAGTATGCGGTCTTTACACCTAATCCGTAGATTTCTATCAAATTCTGGGGGGAATCCATTTAGTGGAAGCCTATCCATCCAATCATCCGAAAGCAGGTGAACATTACAATTACAAAATGCAAAAACAAATCAAATTTGATTTGTAAGTTTATTATCTAAAGAATAGATCCGTGTTTAATTTTGAGTCAAATCTGTCAAAAGCTTGACCATCTGTCCGTTTGTATTTTCGTAAACATGTAAATGTAATAATTCATAAGCGCAATGGTTTAGATTTAGGTTTAGTTATATTAACATCCCGTTTGAAGCAACACTAGGGCTATTTTGGGACAGATCTCGTCCATTTGAACCACGGTCAGATGACGAGGACGACACCTGAGCTGGCACCCCCCCCCCCTCCACACCAGCGTGAGGACGTTTGGTCAGGACGGATTTAACATGCAACAGACATTACACGACGGTTCTTCGGTGGAATCGGGTCTCGAGTTTGAAACCCTAAGGTTCCAAAGCCGAGACCTTACCACCAGGCCACCGCGGCCTCTCATAAGTGCAATGATTGAATCAATAAAATTCGGTACGTAGTCTTGTGACTAAAACTAGATCCATTGTAACACATTTTGGTTACAATTGATCAGAAAAATGGTGCCCAAGATACATATTAAAACAATATATTCATAAAAATGCTAGATTCACGCTAAAGATCTATATTTCTTAACTACTGCAAGCAATGCCATGCAAAATATACCAGTCCTTATCCAAGACCAATAATTTTATGCAGGGGTTGAGGTACAAGACCTTTATTGGAGAATATCCGTGAAAGTTTCTGGGAAGGGAGGGCGTCCACTGGTTTATTTTCTGATTATCAGTTTGAAAGTAAATTCTGAGGATAAAGTACAAAGAAAATCAGTTCTTTTATAACAATCATAGGTTTACTATTTTGTTGACGACTGATCCCGTGTATTAGAAGATAAAGAAAAACTAGACTAACTAATTTGAATGCCACATTACATCCTCTTTCAAAACAACTTTAAAATATTATTTTAAAAACAGAATTGTTTGGATATTTCTAAATTTAAGAAGTGAAATATTACTTTGAAATCAAGATACTTATGGCTGGAAAAAAATACAAAACACAATAGACTGATGTCATGATCTGGAACTACACAAAAATTAATGAGCACTGACATCAACTCTGTAGTCAAACAATGATACCAAAACTTAACAACATTTCATATATTTTACGATTATATTTAATATACAACTTAACAGCGCACACGGCGATTTTAGTGGATTTGGATTCAAATACAAGATCCTCTAAACATGAAACCGGGATTCAATAAAAGGCGAAAGAAGTCCATATTCTTGTTAATTCATTGTCCTTATCCGCCTCAAACCAGCGGGAGTGGTCTCACTAACACTTTCTCGCATTCTCTTTTATAAAGGTGTTATCCCAGAGAAAGCCTTGCATAACATTGGCGTACAATAGATATGAAATATTAATTTTTGGCCTGAATTTAGCAATTTTACTGAATCTATCGTGTTATCCTTGGCGAGTTATGTGGCGATTAATTCTTAGAATGCGTTAAGAGTATCCGAAAATCGAATTTATGCTTCAGACAATTTTTCTCTATCGATTGAAACAAAGATCTGACATAAAACTATAATTGTAGTCACAAAGTCCCATACCAAATTTGATAGATTTAAGTCACTGCGATTTTGAATTACCCAGTTTATATGTTTCTGAAAGTACTAACCGACAGACGATCAACCTCTTTTTGGATTTGGCTCAAAATTTGGCAGGTGTATAGACCATAGATGTTAAATCTGTATACCAATTTTATCTATCAAGCGCTATTCGTTTTGTAGTTATTGTGTTAACTGATATTCGAACAGACGACCTTGCTCTGAACAGACTCTACTCACAATTTGATAGAAATCCGCAAATTTGGTATACCAAATTTCAACCGTCTAACCCAATGCGTTTTTTTTAGTTATCTTTGTCACAGTCAGACAGACGGGCATTTTCTAAAAACGGTTTCTTGAACTCAGGGAGATCTGACTCATTAAAATCACGAGTTATTTTTTGACGATTATTATACTTTCTTCATACTACGCATACGAGAAAGTAACAAAAGCAGGCCATTTTTTCAGAGACTAATAACTTATTTAAATGCATTGTACAATTTTGAGATAACAAAATTAATTAGTTGCCGAACAACAATTAAGTTTAATAAAACCCTAGATAAGAAAAGTACATTTCAACAGATGCAATGTTTAGGAATTAAAGGCATTTTAAAACATGCTTCATCGAAAAACCGGGCCAATTTCCTTCGATTTCCAATTGAATAGCCAAAGAAATAATTAAATGCGCTGTAAATTTATCTCGACGATAAAAGTTCTTTTGTTCAAACAGTCGTTACGCAGCTAATCATTCTCGGCTTTCCAACAGAAAAAACTGTTCTTAAGAACAAAAGAATGAGAGTTCAAAAACAAAAGAAGTCCATAAAGCATTAGAAACAATGTGACAGTATCTCTTAGCAATGGAAAGAAATATTAACCGTATAGCACTACTAATGGAGCAAGAAAAGGAAATCTTATTGAATGACAGATTTGTAATCAAACTTTATTTAGTATTTTTGTTTATAAGACAGCAATGCTAATATCATTCCATGAGATGATTCGAATATAGTAAACCAGCACTATTTAAAAATAAAGAGTTCCCGATGAAATTAATTAATTTAATTAATACCAATTCAGAACTTACTTCAGCTTCAGGAACTTTTCGTAAAATTAAGATCATTGATGAGCTTAAATTAATTCTGCTTCTCAATATTTTTATTAAAATAATTTGAATCTTATCTATACATAGAATAAAATAAAGTCTGAAAGCGTCTGTATGTTTGAAAGAAGAAAACTCGAGAAATACTTAACTGATATTGGCGACATTTGTACCATTTTGTAGGGCATTTATTGGGGAAGGTTTTAGTATATTGAAGCCATTTCAAAATTTTTTTAAAAAACGAGTTTTATAATTGCGATTTTAATTATTTTCCTACGCGCATGCGTAAAACAGCAATATCTGTGCTTTGCACTTATCCGCGCATGTGCGAAAACCTGGAACCGCGCATGCGCAAATAGCAAGAGCTGTGATATGCATATCGATACATTTCTTTGCTTACGTCTGATTTTAAAACCGCGATTCAAAACTCATTATGCCCCAAAACAGGAAATATTTTTGAATGTGTATTACAAAAAAATTGTTTGGTAGTTGTTTTTGATGATTTCTAAATATATTTTTATGTTTGTTTCATGTTGCGTGTCATGCTTATGTCATATCGGGTGGAGGCTAGAATTAATTTTCAAGCTAATTTTCCTTCTTAGATTTTGTGCCATTGGCAACGGTGTGCGGGTACTGCTAGTTAGAATTAAAGCAAACATTTTATTTCGATCACATATATAAAATTTTATGCAAATAAAATTGCAATGGTTATTTTTTCCACCTATATAAATCTAAACTAATGAATATATATATTTTTTAAATCTGTCAGGACTACAATAAAGCATTAGAACAATTTTGCTAACGACTATTATTTAAATACATAACTGACAGTGTGACAATTAATTAAGTACAAAATTGTCAAAGTAACAATTAAATACAAACTGAAAGTTAAATAATTATTACCTATAAAGTATTTTTATTATGCAAGCAAAAAGGATTATATTTAAGGTTTGTTTAGTAAATTGAATTAAAAAATAGTTAAATTTTTTTTTTCTTTTTATTGATAAAGAAAAGTGTTTCTTTGGTGAAAAAAATCTATTCTTCGGTTTTACCAATCTCCACTAAATCGTGCCAAATTGTAGAAAACTCACCAAATATCAACTTAAGAATACAGCTAGGTTATCATATTTGAAAATTTATCACTTTAAAAAAATTACAGTCTGGTGATTATAAACCATTCCTTAATTCCGGAGTTTTATTTTAAATTATTTTAAAGTTTTCTTTTACTTAACAAAATAATTCAAAACCTGACTATTTACTTTTAATGGTTGATGAAAATGGAATTCCTCATTGAAAATGGCTTCTTTCATGTTCCATGTTTGAATATATTTTAAAGTTGCCATGCAACATTTAAATAAATTTCATAATTCTTTAAAAATTATTGAATTGTTTATAAAAATTAGTTTTCTGCAGCTTCTAACGTATTTCTGATGTTAAATTTGTTGATACAACAGATTTCCTTATTTTAATTTAAAATAAAGTTGAAACCGATAGAAAGGTTCTGTCAAGCATTTTATACAAAAGAATCTTACTTGTAAATAAATATATATTAAAAACGCTTGTTTACTAGAGCGTTTGGATTCCTTCAAATGCCAATATTAAATAGCATATAACGTGAGTGCAACGTAATTTTGAAAATGTGCGGCCAGAAAGAAGATATATTTTGAATTCAATTTATTTCCCCACGTGAAGGCCTGGTTTGCACACAGAGACAAAGGCGAAATACAACCGCTCGCACCAGAACACAAGAGAGCAGTATTTGAAATTTTTTTTCCTTGGGGCTTTTACTAAGAGATTCTAACGAGGATTTCTTCGACACGTGTCGATTTATGAAAGGGGATGTTCAATATCTTTGAAAGGAATGAGAGGGCGTTAAAACTTTTATCCCTTCACTCAGAGCGTGAGAAACTAAAGCATCAGCAACTTTTTACAGGGCATGTTAGCATTAATTTAATAAAAAATGTGGAATTAGAATTTGGATCAGGAAATAAAAGAAAATTCTAGACAAAGTAATATTAGGAAAAAAATTAAAATTAAGAAAAAAATTAAATGAAGAGATATTACATTTATATATATATATTTACACATTTTCTCTAGTACGACGTTTATACTCCGTAGCTTTCTATAACCGATTTTGATACTGATACCTTTAATATAACTAGCTGCATTACGAAATTACAAATCCCTTTTTTAAGACTATGTATTGAAATAAAAGAAAAAATAAAAAAAATAATGAAAATATACAGTGATAATATTTATTCCAAAGTTTTAACGTTGTCCAGAAAAGGAGTACCTACCTACAATTTTCATTATTACAAAATCACCGGCATAATTTTTTTTCAGAATTAATAAAAATTAAAATGGTATCGTTGAAAATGTAAATTTTTAAAATTGATGGTAGCGAAAAAATTTTACGTATTAAATAACTTCCAAAATTTTCTGAGGAAGAAAGGAAGAAAAGTGGTGCATTTGTTTTATTTGCTCGCAAGATCTTTAAGTCCCTTACCACCATTTCTGCAAATTACTTATACTTATTATCAAAGCATTGTTGAACCAATGCATTAAAATAAATGAAAACATGACAAAAAGATGCAATAAAATAAAACAAAAATTTAAAAAATAGTGGTAGATTTCTGGTAAGATTATTTGTTCCGACGTTATTCAAGAAAAACGGTTAAAATGTCGGTTAATTTCTAATTAATTAAATATTTAACTGCATGCATACGTACGTACATACATATCCACAATGACATATTTACATAAAGATATTTGTTATACTGTAGATAATTTAAATTATACTCGCAAATGCTGAAGTATAAGCAACATTTAAAAAAAAATTTTGCGACCATTTAATCAGTTAATATTTCGTAAATAAAAAATTATGAAAAATAGATCAACAGCAAAGCTAGCTGGATATGTTAAATAATTCTTTTTTCCCCTCGATTAAAATTTTTTTTTATCATTTGGCAATTTATTGATTCCTTTTTAAAAAGAAAATTATTAATCTTTAATCCATTTTTAACATCCAATAACTGATTAACATCCAACAGCTTTATATAACAATTTTCCTTTGCATTTTATTATTCACTGATTTACTTTAAGGGGACAGTGGATTCCATTAGACACTTTGGGGAATTATTCAGTCAGGGTTATGAAATTTTTGATGCATATGTATTAAAATATAAATAAATCAAATTTCTTTTAAAAAAACATTTTAAAGCAAAATATATTATTTTTTAAAAAATTTAAAAAACATATAATTTAAAAAAATTTTAAAAATATTCCAGGCAACTTAATTATTATTATTTTTTCTATTATTATTTTTTTTCTTATTACCCAATGTAAATTTATTTGGAACAAAACTACGTATAATTTTGTAATTCCAATAAAAATTATTATTTTTTAGAATTATTTTTACGCACACTTACTGCCATTTTAATATGAAATTTTCATTGGAATTTTATGTTTTCCTGAACTAAAATTAACTTTTAACGAGCTAAAAAAACTCAAAACTTAAAATGCATACTCCATTTTCTTATAATGCTTAACCGAAATCTTTATTATCAATTTCATTTAATTTCTTCGAAAATTAATACACCTGGAACATTTCAAAGATATTTTAATTACAATATTATTTTGAGAAAAGTCATTAAGATGTACTTTTTTTCCTCTTAACCTTCAAATATTTATTTTATTGAATAATACATTTTATAACACTATTTTAGTTGAATATAAACATTATTTGTATTTTGGTGATGAAACAATAAAAATAAAATTGCACGTTTTCGTCCATTTTTGCTAATTTCAAAGTCCGCTGTCCCCTTAATTTTCACCAAAAAGCAGTACTCATATATCTGGTTTTTATTTGTTTCGAATTTGAACTGAAACATTTAACGATATCATTTATTTGAAGTATCACTGCGGTAAGGATATATTTTTATTTTTAACTTTGTAGCCCAGCATCTCCGATGAAATTGAATTTTATATATTTATGCCATGTGTACCTACCTATTCAACAACATAGCTGAAATTACCGCATTCCAATGAATTTTGAAAATTATAAAGTAATTCCAAAATAGATCTTTTTAACAAGTAGTTCAACACGAAAAGCTATCAATAAATAAGCTATTAATATCAAGACAGTCCTAGCCGAAACCATTTAAGTTATTACCTCCTCTATCTACTTCCACTTCTTGAAAAGTTACATCCAGCAATAAGTAGACTCCATAATTCTAGATATAAAAAATAAGAACAAAAAAAATCATTTACACGAGTAACACATACAGGCATCGGTCCCTTAACTGGACCTCTAACTTTTCTCCACCGAAGAGATCGAAAGCTTTCAAGGACAAGGCCTTGGCATTCTACCTTCTAAACAAAAGTTGAAATTCAGCTCACGGAACGGCAGCAAAGAGTTAACTCAGCACTTTTCGGAATGTTCAGGTTTGGAAACTTGCAAGAACAATCGAGTGAAATCAGCTGGTGGGGAGGGGGGGGGGGAGAAGATGAATTGAACGTCGGCCAAGATAAGCAACAAATAAAGAAAAGCAGCTAGGTAAAAATCACAATCGGTTTTTCTTCTTCGACGGTTCTTGAGGTAATTCTAATGATCTTTCCCAGCTTGAAGCTCAAAAAGGGAAAGCTTCCAAGTGGTAATCTGTTTTCATTACGTAATCCTTTCGCATGAGCAATTTTAAGAAAAGAGGAATAGCAAGAAATAAATCTTCCATCCTTGCTATTACACCATATTAAAATGGCAGTAATTGGCGATCTAATGCCTTCCACATGCCATTATAAAGAATACTAATCCACTTTTAAACAATTATCAGCAAAATGCTGCCCAATTTAGAGAAGACGAAAGATCTGTTCAATTCAAATAAAAAGAATTCTGGCTACGTAAAACTATTTTCTATCTGTATCTTACAGAAAAATAATAACTATTATTTGATGGACACTTAGATAAATAAAAATAATAAAAGACTAGGAAAATGGAGAAGCATTAAGTGGCTTTGAGATTCACAAAATTCAATGTAAGATGAGAAAAATGGCGGGACCAAATCTTCAGAACGCATCGGAATATTATCTAGATGAATATATAGTTTACAAAAAATAAAAGAATTTACTCTAAACTATAATGTATATCGATTAATATTGTTTTATGAAAGATATTTCATGCAAAAGAGCAAAACAAAAATGCCAGAATCTGAGGGGTGTTTTTTTTTTTTTTTTTTGAATCTGTATTTTAAAAAAGTACACGAGAATAAAAATTAAAAAACTCATGTTATGGATACAACCCTATTGTAAAAAAAAAAAAAAAAAAAAAAAAGAGGCAATGAGAATTCACAACAATTTTCATAAAATTCCTTTAATAGGTGCTTTCTTTTAAAGCAAGAGGTGCATTTCTATATCCCAGAAGCTTCCAATCTTTTCCATTTTCATGTGTTTCATTTAAATAAATGTTTATACATTATAACTCGATTTTATTTACTCAATATTCGACTGATTATAAGAAAAGAAAAAAGTAAATGTGGGAGAAGGCACTTACCGAATTCAGCTTCATTTAACAATATTCATATCGAAACGAATATAGATTAATGTTTGAATTAATCATTATGATTAAATTAACTTTCGAACATATTTGTATTAGCTGAAAAGTCTGTAGAAACCATTTCATAAATTACGTATCATATGACCCAAAATCGAACAAAACTTCTTTGATTCGAATAATTTCTAGAAAAAGTTTCAAACTAAATTTTGTACTAAATGCTACCAATTTTTTTGACTAGAGCTTTGAAAAATAGATTTTTACCGCCAAGATGTAATAATTCACGCTTTATGGAATACGCTTTCCTTAGAGACAAAAGGGGAAAAAAAAAATTTCAAACAACTAATTATTAGAATTAAGACATATACTGCTACCATAAAATAAAATGACACTCTTAAAAACATGTTCTTAAGTTTTTATATTATTAGTATCGATTATGATATCAATCACTTAAAATTTCAAAATTTATCAGAAGGAAAGGAATAAAAACAAAAACCATTAAGAAAGGAGGAAAGGATTATAAATTGTTACATAAATTCCAAAAGAAAGCGAGTTTGTTGGGAATAATTGTAAAATACATTACAAAATATACCAACTACAGTTCAGAAAGAGTTACAGTAAAGTCATAATAAATGTATTTTTTCAACAGGCGAATAGCTAAATGATACAAAAAAAAAAAAAACAAAAAAAAAAGAAGAAGAAGGAAAAGCGTTTCATAACTTCTACCTCATTTCCTGTAAAATGAAGTTTCCATTACACCATAATGAAGAAGTGCAGACCTAAATATTTTCGAATCTGACAGGAGCCGGGAAAAGAAAAAAAAATGACGGAATGCAAGCATTCCAAAAAAAAGCTGCCATTTTATCCCTAGTAGCAGCTTTAAACAAAAACCGGCCCGGGTATCAAAAGCATAAGATATATGTTCTCACTGCAACATCTTTATCTGGAGAAAACGGCCTTGATCTACGAAGCTCGCTGGAAAGGTTATTTACTTCAGCGATAAATTTTTTTGCCGAAGCTATTTGTTAGTTGCTCCCTCTTCTCTTCTACAATTTTCTGATACCGAACTTCGCGTGCAGAATTTTCAACGACGCTTTTAATTGGACAGAAAACCGGTTCCTTTTCCTCTCATACTTTGTAGCACATTCTACTCCTCGAATTCCGTGGGCAGTTCCATTCCCTACATTCACTCCCCCCCCCATCCCTCCCAGCAAATACATAAGCACAGTTTTTCTAACGGTACGTTCGAGTTTTCTTATTTTTATTTATTTATTTATCGTTCGTCCCTTTTACAGCGACGTGACAGTTTATTAAAGCTGTATTCGGAGTCGATCATTCCCAAGGATGGCCGTAATTACGTCTTCTACAACAATGGAATTCTCCTGTCAACCAAACAAATCGACCTTGCAATTTTTCAATACCATATTATTGAGAGTCATTTAAAATCTAGCTTTAGCTGAAGGATTATCCATTAGCTATTTATGCGAACGAATAAAATTGCATGCAATCATCTAATTAATGATGAATTTCTAAAAAACAAAATTAGGCTTTGTTAAAAGACATCTCCTCAATCATATTTTAAAAACTGTTAGAAAAGTCTAACATTTAATATATTTATTACTGAAAAGATAATCAAGGGGCCTAGATTTTGAGCTTTATAAAACCAGGAATGCCTTCAGCTGAATTTAAAAATATTCAAACAAATAAAGTAACCATATTCTAAGCAAAATAAAAAGTGGGACGGAAAACTTTCAGGACTTTAATAAAAAATGAAGCAAAACGGTTATATTAACCAAATCACTCAATCTTTTTTAAATATGATTATTGACTTAACAAATAATATATATAATCTTGATAATTTTTCAAAGTTGAATATGAGACTTCGCTAATCCATGATGATTGTTTTGTTTAATAAGAGAATAAAATAAGAATACAGCGTTTTGTTTTTTTTGTTTGTTTTTTCTCCCCTAAGAACAATTTTTTTTAAGTGCTAAAAATTATGATTTAGTTACAAATATTCTGGTTAGTAAATATTAAATAATTCGTTTTTATGGTTTCAAACAAAATAACATGAATAGTGAGAAAATGAACAAATGCTTTTTCAGTCAAATTGGAATTTTAATATCAATATTTCTGGGGGAGGGGGGGGGGGAAATGATGCGTATAAAGCAAATTTTCTTTTTTTCTTTAAACACTAAGCACTTTCTGAAATAAGTTCCGCTTTCTTTAATTAAATAATTCTTTGATGTGAACTGAACTTTCACCGTCGACATGTATATGCAAATAAACAGAAAAGTATCCAAATCTATTAGTAAAATGGTGAAAAGCCAACAGTTGTACAGTCATACTACTATTAATTATGAGCCATTAGTTAAATGCTAGTGGTTTACTCAACGTGTTGAATAAACATGGGCTAAACTTGAAAATACAACATAAATAATATCCTAATTGAAATCTGCATCTCCCCCTAGAGAAATGGACAACTGAACATCGCCCTCAAACGAAAACTAGTGAAGTTTCTACCATGAAAAAAAGTGTTTACACAAACGCTGATCTACACTACAGATAAAAATAAACAATAGCAGAGTACTCGAGCGTAATCAACATTTTATTTCGAAATGGATTTTAACATCTCAAAAATGTCAACACAGTTATCACCAATCATGTATTCTGGTCAATAACCCAAAATTCAAAAGGACTGGTCAAATTGTAGACCATATTCGACACATACACTGTGTATATGTGCTTTGTTACCTCAGCAGTAAATGCTAACGTTTTCACAGCTAATTTGAGGAGATGGAGGCAGGACTTTCCTGGGGGTTTTTCGGAAAGCAGTGAATTGTTTTTTCTCCAGAGACATTTGTTCACTAAAAGGACGGAACAAGTAGGCATGTGCCCAAAAATTCAAACATTCTAGGCACCACCAAAACACAACGAATAGGGCGGAAAACACCCTAAAAATGAGAAAACTTTTTATACAAGTTGCGGAAGAGTTCAGCAACCTTCGCTGGACTTAAGCCAAAATTATGTGTTTTTCGCATTTTTCCCCCTTCCTAAATAGAGAGCCAAAGAAAGGTTTGCCTTGACATTATAAATGCAATTCCTACTGCTCCTCCAGCCAGACCACGTTCGCTCGTCATGTGATGCAGGAAATGCAAATGCTTTCATTCACATGTTTTTTTCGCCCTACTGAGGTGTGCACGGTACTTCCTTTTTCTGTGTAATGAAGATACGAAACAGGTACGCTAAGTGCCCTTTTTTTAACTCGACACATCTCTCCAATTAATGGCCCTGAAAGATTCTGAAAAGCTCAGCATATCTCCATTGAGACAGCGAACGCACTTAATGCAAAATAGTCTGCCAGCCTTCTTTTTTTTCTCCATACTACAATTTCGTGATATTCGGTGGATAATTTTACTGTCATTAGATTAGTCAGATCCTCACCATCACTGTAAAAAAATTAATAAATTAATAAAAAATATAAATTGTCATTAATTACCACTAGCGTTGCGACGGTAAACGGCACCCAGGGAAGAATATGATTATTTCGCCCCTGGTTGTCATCATTTGTTTGATAAGAGTAAACGACGATTGGGGTTTGATATTATTTGCACTGTTCTTCATTATATTTAACTTTAAAAAACCGATATGATCTTATTAATATTTTATCTCCATGGCGTTCTCTTAAGACTAGCGCCGGGGACATGTATACCTCCCCCCGGTTGATTGTTACGTTATTATTGATACACTCAGTCAACAGACAGACTCGATCATTTATATTATATATATATATATATATATATATATATATATATATATATATATATAACGTTAACGAACGTGGTACAGAAATCATGCTTATTACTTCTTGTGCACAAGCCGACCACCCCGCCACCACTGAACGAAACAGCTTATTACTCACTATCAAATGGCAACAGTTAAATGCAAAACAAACCACCATAGAAATTGCTTCAATGAACGTTTTTACAGTTGCATTGAATCCATAGCTGATTAATGGAACTATAAATTATTAGAAATGTTCTGGAGATGGTTCACCGTATCATAAAAGTGCATTCAATCAGAGGAAAGAAGATATAAAAGAAACCAAGAAACAAGCTTTAAATACTATGTATCTACATAGCAAGATTATCACCAGTCCAGTCCCTAGTCGGGCTATAAACCAAAGGTGCCAAAGCTATAGGTACCAAATCAATTAACGTTTTCTCTCGCTTTAAATGCTAAATGGATTCGTGAAAAAGAATAGATCTAACCGTCGCCAAACAAATCATCTTCATGACTTGCCTACAGAAATAGCTCATATCCAAAATAATTATTTTACAAAAATAGTTTTTGTATTACCTTAAGACTTAAATAACTACCTTCTTTTAAGGATGTCAATTTTATTTCCGTACAATTTTCCCATTAATTTTAATATATTTTTAGTTCAATTTTATACAGTAATTATCACAAAGTTTTCAAATGCTATGATACAATTCAAACTCATTCATCAAAACATTCAATCGTGTATTTTAGCGAATCCTTAACTCCACAGCAGTATTTTTACTTCCGCTTTTATTTCGTAATGCATATATTTTTTAAATTTGCAGTAAACTCATTCATTTTTTCAGCTTTTTAGTCATATTAACTAACGAGGTGAATGACAATTTTAAAGCATTCCATATTAATCATTTAACAGCCTAAAAAGTCAATACTGTGGATAAACAAACTAGTCTCCAAAGGCGGATAGTAAATAAGAAAAGATAAACGATGTTTATAGCATGTCAACACCGCCGATAAAGAGAATCACGCGTTGCCAACCATGATCATAGTAATCAACAACACAGCTGAGTAATATCAAGCGCTGTTATGTGCTGTTTATATCAAACAATTATTAAAAAAATTAATAATAAATATATAATTTTATATTTATGCTAATATATAATTCCCTTTATTAAATAGACTTTCAGAAAAAGTTTATTATAAATCCTGTGGGAGGCTTTAATGAAGGTTTCACATTTAATTGTACTGTTATCTTATTATTATTAAAACCTGTTATCTTTGTATTTATAATTTCAATGTTTCATTGGCGCATGCGCAATATTGTGCAACTAAATGACATGGCAGACTGTGGCAATCAATTAAATAGCTAATTTCTGATTATGTTTGAATTGAGCATACAAAAATATTACGACATTCAAGATTTGTTTGATAAATGGCATTTAAAATAGCAAAAACTTTGGAAAAAAAGAGACACTTCAACAGGAAGGTTTTCACCATATTGATACAGAAAATGTTTTTTTTTTTTTTCCCCACTTGAAAATAATGTTTTAGTTCGTTGTGACTTATCAAATGATTCAAAACTTGTAGTAAGTTCAAAGTAACAACGAATGCTTTTCGTTGTTACTTTGTCGATGGAAATTGAAATTCACAGTTGAAAATGTCAATCTTCATATTCCATGTAATAAACCCATATTTAAATTGCCTTATTCAGTTGGCAATAAAATTTAATTTAATCTTTTAATTTCAGCTTTTGACAACGTGATGGCAATACATTAATAAACAGTTAATTTTTCCCATACACTGGTAACGTGCTTATGCAGGTAAAATTTTAATTTTATTTTGTGTAAAATAAATCGATATCAGTGTAAAGGTAAAATGTTTTTAATTTTAAAATTATGTAAAAAATTTGTGCTGTTATGTTCGGAAATTACAGCGGAAAAACGCCAAAATTTCATTTAATATTGAATTCAATTTTGCGATAATTAAACAATTAATTATTCTTAATAAAACTATGGAAAATAGTTCTTCAGACTGAAAGCTCCTTCCGGGTTTGACTTACGTTTCAAAAATGTGGAAGACAAAACCTTGGAAGGTGAACAGTTCAAATCAAATAATCCTGCACTCAGCAACATCGAGCCAAAAATCGGGAACGAATTCGTGACTCAAAATAATCCTTCAACGATATTTAAAAAATTGTGTTCGTAGCGGCAATGAATTGGCTTTAGTCGCTGACATATCACGCAAACTATAAAAAAAAGACATCAATCCGCTATCAACAAAGCGATATTATCAATTGCCAGGATATATAAGAAAACTTTCTGGGAATAAGAAAAACGTGCTTGCATCATTTCAGAGAAAGCATGCATTTTTCACTTAGAATGGGGGGAATATACATATATATACTACAAAACATACATATATTTATTAGCCGCCTTCGGTGACCAGTTGATTCGATTTGCAGGGGATATTAGCAGTATTTAATTTCAATTAAATCTCTTATGCAAAAGTTCATGTCAATGATTCTGTCAACAAATTACTTTTAAGGGTCAAATTGCCTTACATATGCTTTATTTTTTATGTATATGAACCTTTCTAATGTAAAAAAGTTCCATGACATCTTATTGCTATTAATAACGTAATTGCCCACTTCATCTGTATAATTTAAAAAATACTTTACATTTTTTTTTTTTTAATTCGACTTGTACATTACAGTTATTACACAAAATCCTTCTTTAGCTTTCTATAATGGAAGAAAATCGCACGATTAAATATTTGATGAGCAATAAAAGCAGATTGTATGTGAGAGCAACAATGAAATATATTACTGGAAATTAGGCAATATTACATGTGCATATTAAAAATAGCAAGATTTCAAAAAAAAAAAAATCACAAAAATTAAATTGGTGTCATAGAAAATTATTATTTTTTTAATTTTAAGATGTTTAAATCAATTTTGTGCTGTAATATTTTCGAATGTTATGGTAGAATTTCACTTAATTTTTAATTAACAAAATTTGAAAAAAAAAATCGCACCAAGTGCCCTTCCATTTTTCAGAATATATGTGCCAAGTTTAGTAGTTCTAGGTCAAACAGTCTCGCCTAAAAACCATTAACATACACAGACACATTTATTTTTATTGTTAGTAGTTCTAGAAACAGTTAGACGTCAAAGACATTCGACATTTTAATGAAACATAAAATGAGAAATTGCCGAGGAGCACAGTGTAAATAAAGCATATCTTCATTAGTAACAGAAAAGCTTTCCTTCGAATAAAAATATAAAAAAATCGAAAAGATTATCTTACAGTGACATCAAAACTTACCATGAGTTTTCTATGCGTCATGGCAACACATGTTAAAAATTATGTAAAATAAATTTTGGGCTACTATCAAAGTAATTTTAATTTTCAATAAAAAAAATTAAAAAACTATTATATAGCGAACAGTTTAAAATTATTCATTGAACAAGTGGTTTCACTATAAGAATTATCATATAATAAATATGATTTTTTTTTTTTTTTTGTATACATTCTGATGCTCAGTAACAAAGAAACTTTTGAGCCCTAAAGCCACAGGAGAAGAAGAAAAAAACCATGAAAGCAACGTGAAGAAAATTTTAAACAGCTAAGTTCACTGGTATTGAAAATCAACTTTAGAAAATACACCAGAAAAATGTAGTTCTGACAGAATTTCTTACACGAGTAAAGAAAGTATATTTACTGTCATTCTTCAAGAATAACATCCCCTAAATCTCTCAATTCCATGTTTTTATTCCGGAAAGGCTAAAGCCCTCCATTTGGAATAAATAAAATAAACGAACTGGGATTCTAACTTTTTTTCGAATCGCATAGTTTTCAGTTCCCACGCCAAAATAAAAACTGCCATGTATTCGAGCGCCGAACAACAGAGTTTTAAAATGACGATTCATTAGTTCAATAGTAGAATCAATACAGAGAAAATAAATAATATAGTTTTGATTAAAAGTATCACGTTATTGCAAAACATTTAAAAAAAAGATAAAGATAACAAAGATATTGTTAAAGGAAATTATCATTATGTTCATTTAAATAAATATAATAAGAACAAGAATTGGATATGCCGCAGAAAGTCAACAGGAGGTTCTTCGCTCGCATATCTTATATATGTACCCGGAATAATAAGTACGAGAATTTAAAAAAAATCCTTGCTAATAATGATTGATTGTGATGCCATACTAAGCTGTAAACATTTTGGTGCATCAACCAGAACGTTTTAGAGTTCAATAGCTTATTTGAGAACATGTTTCTCAAATTTAATTATACATTCACATTGTATAAATTTTATAAAATATTCAAATTTTCTGAAAAAGATACTTTTAATATCTTTTTTTTTTATTATTATAAAAAGTTCACAACTTTTAAATATTTAATGTGTTTTTCAAAGTTTTTAGATTGAAGCATTCGGCTTTTGTATTTCTTAATGATTTTAAGATAGATTATATTCAATCTTTTGATACCTAATGCATTTTTAAAATGGAATAAATTTAGTTTTTCAATTGCTTATACTTTTGTAATGTTTTTAAGATTCAGAGTTGGCAACTTATAAATTCTTCGTAAGTTTTTAGCACAACTATATACACATATTAAATGCCTATTATATTTTCTTAATGTTTCTATACTTCACTATTTATAGCTTATTTTTTGTGCGTTTAATATTAATTTTGCAAAGGACACTATACAACTAGAGTTGTTTTTGTAGCGTAATTTTCTTTTAAATAAATGCATTAGAGTATATTTTATATTTAGCTTCGAAGAATATAATCGAGTAATCATTTTGGTATCGCAATAACTTTATGGGATGTTTACTGTGCGTTTATAACTGTTTTTTAGTACACACATTTCATATTTAATATACTAAAACAATGCAATAATAAACTATCTCACATAATGTGTTTTAGGATAGTTAAATGTTCTTAAATATTTGTTCCTCAATTTTCAATGGCGAAAAAAATTGCCCTAAGAAACAAAATGGTTCGTAAAAGTTGTCAAATTTTCACCACATATCTATGGAACTAACAATGCATTTTTCTTTATTATAAGGCAAATAGATTAAACCTCAATTTTCTTGCTTCCACTTCTTTTTAATATGATGATATCATCTGTTTACTGACCCACTAATTCAACTAAAAATCTAAAGAACATCTGAGGCGTTTATAAGTGATTCGCTTTTTTTTGCTTCTAATTACATTGAACCTTCTTTCAATGTTTTGACTTATCAAAGATAATTCGATGCACGTACGGTATACAAGCACAACAGTTAGTCGATTAAGGTATACAAGCACAGCAATTAAGCGATTAAGGTATACAAGCACAGCAGTCAAGCGATTAAGGTATACAAGCACAGCAGTCAAGCGATTAAGGTATACAAGCACAGCAGTCCAGCGATTAAGGTATACAAGCACAGCAGTCCAGCGATTAAGGTATACAAGCACAGCAGTCAAGCGATTAAGGTATACAAGCACAGCAGTCCAGCGATTAAGGTATACAAGCACAGCAGTCCAGCGATTAAGGTATACAAGCACAGCAGTCCAGCGATTAAGGTATACAAGCACAGCAGTCCAGCGATTAAGGTATACAAGCACAGCAGTCCAGCGATTAAGGTATACAAGCACAACAGTTAAACGACTAACTGAAACAAACATGCTCACCAAAATTTAATATATATATATATATATATATCTTAACTATCGCGTTTACATGTTTGTGAGAGTACAGTCTGTATACTCACTGATCAGAACAGACTGATATACAGTCTGTTCTTTGATGGATTTGGTTCCAAATTTACTACACAATTGCGCTTAAAATGTTAAATCTGTGTATTAAATTTTTATCCATTTAGTTTATATAGAACATTCCTTTGTTTTATAATTATCGTGTTAACTTATATTTGGACGGGCAGATTTCTTCTGAATGGATTTCGTTCAAAATTTGGAAATCTACACATCTAGAAATGAGCAAATTTAGAATAGAGACTGCATACCAATTACATTCGTCTAGCTCAAAATGTTTTAAATTCTCGCGTTCAAGGCGTAACTCCAGAAATGTGTTTTTCGGCCTTAAAAAGGTCTGAAATATGTAAAATCGTTACTTATTTATTTATTGATGACCAGTTACGGTAACGAAAATGCGTGAATTTTTCTACTCCAGTTGAGGTAACGCTATACTGATTACAAATTTTTAATTTCCTTTATTTGGTTTTATTTTAATTCAAAAGTACTTCAGAATGAATCTGAAAGATTGATTAATTAACAATGTTTAATTTTAAATGCATCAAACATTAAGAAAATAAACAGAATCGTTTAAAATAATCGGCCGAAAAATCTTAAGCCTAGCCTCATTGGCGTGGGGAAAAAAAACTGAAGCCTTACTGATTTGGCGGTGGGGAAAATGAAGATTTTTTTGGCGGGGAAGTTGGCTTTTAATTAATAATTAAAATTCTAATTAAAAATTCAAAAAAGGGACCCCAAGTTCACATTCCGGACCTCCAAGGTATACATGTACCAAATTTGGTAACTGTAGGTTGAACGCTCTAGTCTGTAGAGCGCCAACACACACACACATTGAGCTTTATATAAGTATAGAATACAAAACTTTCACGCTTTTTCTCACTTAATTCTTTTTTGTGTACGAGAAAATAAAAACTTGTAGCGTATAGCTTGCTGTACTTTTAAGTTATTGCGCTCATTTGCGTACAAACACAGATTTAAAGTTCGTACCAATTTTGGAAAAGGGGAAAAAAAGCATCATATTTTGCCGTTTAGCTCTTAAATTCATCTTGTCCACAGATTCCCAAAATGTAATTAAAAAAATTAAAACTTGGAGGTCGAATTTTTCAATGATATAAACTCTATTCTTTATATACGAAAAAGTAAAAAACATTTAAAACATAAAATTTCCCTTGCAAATAAATTACGATTGTTCTCTAATTTACAGAACTTTTTGCAGCGTATCTCCTGCTTCGTTTTAATGAAGGAAAAAAATTCGGCGTAACTAACCCACTCTGAATGATTTGCTTGTTACCCCTGCCTTAAACGAAGTCAATAAACAAATTAATAAAAGAAAATACAACGCATACGATAGAGGCCACCTCGTGAAATGCACGGAAGACTGGATACTACTCTATTTCAGATTATAACGAAAGGGATAATAGTTTTCAAGCCACTTTAACGCCGGCAACCATATCTAACAAAGATGCCGAGTGAAAGTGGGGGACACAATTAAAAGTAGTTTCGCTTGAGTGACCTACATCTATATGTTGCCTGTTTTTGTCTGAACTGTTTATGACCGGAAACATGACGTTCTATGGAGACTTCATGCATATTTTACAACCTGCTGTTTTTCATTGGATTAACTGCTTTAGACAACCAATTTGAGAAAAAGAACAGTTTATTTCCTTCTTTTTCGTTTGAAAAAGGGTACTGGCGACACTGGATCATAAAAAAAATTAGTCATGGATTAGTTTATGATGAAATATTTTTCAAGTATTTGTAACAAGTTACGGTAAACTTCTTTAATATGTCGTTGAATGATGCACGATCCAAATTAGATTCAAATAGCAATGAATTGCCTATTTTAGCAAAATATAATGTTATAGTCTATTTTATTTCAAAATTAATTTTTAACACATTACATTAAATATCGACAATATTCAAAAAAAAATTAAATTTCCAACTTTTTCGTAACCAAATAACATTAGTGATAATTACAATATCTTCACTGCCGCGGCTCTTCTGCAGCAACCATATATAGATATTTCTTCTTCCTTGAATTTTTATTAATATTTTTTTATAAAACAAAAATGTAATACTCATTATTAAGATATACTGTAACATTTTAGATCTATTACAATAAAAAAGATTAAGATAATAATCTTATTAGTTTTTCATTTTTTTATGAATGTTTGTAACGAAGAATCGAAAAATATTTTGTTACAGTTAGTTCTGACTGTAATAATATTCGAATTGGAATTCCAATAAAATGATAGTGAATTGGATTTATGTCTCTAAAATGTTTACTTTCATTACCGAATACTAGTAGCTGTATAGCTTTTTTTTTTTTTTTTGCACTGTAGAATAAATGGCGCTCTAAGATAGCAAAAATGATACGCTAACAAGCGACATACTTAAAAAGTTATCCTGTATTTCTTTGATGTCTGCTTTTCGGAAATTTAATAATAATACGTTTTGAACAACATTCGGCCGTATTTTCAATTAAATATGACTTCACAAGTATCTGAGAAGTAAAGCATTTTATAAAAGTTAGTCGTAGACATGTATATTTTATTAAAAAGAAAAACATATATATGTTTGCTTCAAAAACCTATAGCTAATTCACCTGAACAACTGCGGTAAATACAAAAAGGGTTTTTTTTCTTTTTTTCTTCCCTGGAATTCTGTATTTAGTAGTTTTTTTTTTTTTTTTCAATTCTTTTCAAATATTTTTTTTAATATTATTTTTTTAATCATGGAATTATGTTTTATTATATTTTATATTACTTATTTTTATATTATATATTATTATTTATATCTTTACAAATATTATGTTTTTTGGTAGTAGGGAACCTATACAATGCTTCAATAGATTAATTAGCAAAAATAAACAAACATCTCAAATATTTTTCATTTCGCCTCTACTGTAATGAAATCGAAGCTACAAGCGCAAAAGCGTAGAGAATTTCCATACTTGACTGCAGACAGTATATTACAAAAATATTTTAATATATTTCGCAATACTTTATGATTGCAAAATTCTTAAGATATATCATATCAGCCGTAAGATCAGCTTCCTTCTTAAGTATGAAGACATTTTCCAAATTTATGCAATGCAAAGTAAGGACCAATATCCAAGACTGAAAATTTAACAACGCTTTTCAATTACAATAAAAATTTCTAAACAAATTAAAACAAATATTAACAGAAAAAAAGATGAAAATATTCAGCGGAAAGCGGATTTTTGATTCATCATTGGAGAAAAATTACAAATTAGAGAAGAAATAAAAGATAATTTACCATTTTCTATTAAATCTACCTGCTATGCGTTAAACGTTCAAATTAGTTATTGAACAAAAACATAAAATCCATAAACTAAAATTCGAGGAAAAGCAACGTGGAAAATTGCTTTTTGATAGGAACAGCACATTAAATATAAAAATATTCGAAATCTAAATATCAACAAAGTGCGATCTAATTTATGTTAATTATGCCACCAGGTCAGAATTTTAGGAAACACAATTATTACACCAAACAAAATTATTTATACGACAAAAGTATAAAATACAGAGATAATGTATTACGAACGTGATTAAAATTTAAATTCCATAGTTGATTTTAAAACAATGGCTGCCGAGTCCAGAGGGCAAAGTATTTTTCAAATACAAAAGGTACAATAAAACAGAAATTAAACTAACAAATAAAATTAATTTAAGCGAATTCAACTGAAAAACAGTTCAACAGGTTTGAAATTTATTCCTACATATTAATGCACGGCTGGGCATTAAGTCGATTGCGAATCGACCGGTGGACCACCAAGACATTTTGAGGTGACCACCTTTACTACGACTGAAGACGCCCATACTAAAAGAAATTAATTGTTACATTCATGTATTACCCATTTGGTAATGTTG